>NC_137431.1:15341976-15346976 GCF_964374335.1 Astatotilapia calliptera | reverse complement strand
CCAGAAACAAATCACGTGCCCCCACCGACAGGATGGCGAGATGAGGACATTGGAACCAGTGAAACAAATAATGCAAGTGGTGACGAGAAGAAGAGCTACACCGAGGAGCAGCGCCAAGGGGTTCTCAGGTGACTGTTTACTATTTTAAACTTCTATATTCATTTCAATTGCCATCAATTGGTCTTATTTGCAAACGCACGTGAATTTAAGTAAATTGTTGCATTTCTGGTAAATAAAATCCTCCTTGGCTTACAACTGTTTACCTGGCAGGTGAAGTGTTCTCAAGTATGATTACTCAGTCAGAAAACAGAACATTTCCAATACCAAAAATCTTGTCCCTTTGCAGCGAGATCCTGCATATTTTCATTTTGAAATCTATAGAGATTCCTGGTAACAGAGCTCTTGTTTATTTTTACCAAAAGTATTCATGCAGCTATTCACACCTATGGGCAATTTAGAATCACCAGTTAACCTAACCCCCCTAACTGCATGTCTTTGGGCTTTGTGAGGAAGCCGGAATACTCGGAGAAAACCTACGCAAACATGGGGAGTACATGCAGACTTCGAGCAGAAAGGCCCCTGCCAGATGTTGGATTTAAACCCATGACTTTCTTACTGTGAAGCAACAGTCTAACCACTGTACCGCCATTCTGCCTGCCATAGGGTGAGAGGACTCAGTCACCCATTCCAATAATTGAATTCAGGTGTTCCAGTTACTTCCATTGCCATAAGTGTATAAAATCAAACACTCATGCATGAAGACCACTACTCGAAACATTTATTTAAAAATGTTTTTTTTCTCGGTGAATCCCATCATGATACCATGATAGGATGCCACCTGTGCAACAACCCCAGTCATGAAATTTCCTCCTTACTAAATATTCAGCAGTCAGCTGTGTGACTGTGAATGACAGCTAATCAGCCACGAAGTGGAAGAACACTTAGGGACCATGTAACGTGAGGCGAAGAGTCCTCAAAGGTCTACAACTATTTGTTGAGTCGATCACTAAAGACATCCAAACTTCTTGTGGCCTTGAGATTAGCTCAATAACAATGTGCGGAGAGCTTCATGGAATGAGTTTCCATGGAAACAGCTGCATCTAGGCATTACATCACCAAGCTCAATGCATAGCGTCAGATGCAGTGACATAATGCACGCTGCCATTGGACTCTAGAGCAGTGGAGATGCGTTCACTGGAGTGACAAATTGCACTTCTTCTTTTGGCAATCCAAAAGACAAGTCTGGGCTTGGGGATTGCCAGAAATCCTTAGTTTCAGTCAAAGGAACTGTTAACACTTCAGTATTCCAACACATTCTGGAAAATTTCATGCTCCCAGCTTTGTGGGAACAGTTTTGGCATGACCCCTCCCTGTTCCACCATGACTGTGCACAAAGCAAGATCCATAAAGACGTGGATGAACAAGTTTGTTTTGGAAGAACTTGACTGGCTTGGACAGAGTGCTGGCCTCAACCCGTTAGAACACGTCTGGGATGAATTAGAGTGAAGACTTTGAGCCAGGCCTTCTCGTCCAACATCAGTGTCTGACCTCACAAATGTGCTTCTAGAAGAATGGTCAAAAATTCCCTTAAACACTCATAAACCTTCCCGGAAGAGTTGAAGATATTGCAAAGGGTGTGCCTACAACATATTAAGTTTTATGGATTAAGAATAGTTTTTCACTCTAGTTCATAAGCGTGTGAAGGCAGAGAAGCAAATACTTTTGGCAATATAGTGTATTTTCCTTCTAAAACTCTATGGAGATTCCCAGTAACATGGAGATTCTTAGTTATATGCTCCTCATCAAAGCTTAACCATGCGCTATTGATTGGTGTCCATCCTCCAAAACAATGCTTTGTTGGCAAAACATGCCTCTTGACTAAGTATTATGTTTTACTCAAAACGGAACAGATATGCAGTAACAGAAAGAAGTGGTCCAAATTTTTCTCCCCTTTTGTAGGATAAAGAATTGTAAGGACTTTTATGAGATTCTCGGTGTGCACAAAAGTGCCAGCGATGAAGATTTGAAGAAGGCCTACAGGAAGTTGGCCCTGAAATTTCACCCTGACAAGAACTTTGCTCCGGGAGCCACAGATGCTTTCAAAGGTATGAGCTTTGGCGATAAAAAAGCAAAACGAGCTTTTATTGCCCACTTCATTGTATTCTACCAAATGCAGAAATTTATGAAAGCTAACCAAAGTCAGAGGTTGTGGTCCGCTCAGCAGCTGAAACCTCGTGCAGGTAGTGTCTCATTTAAAATGGATTTTATCAGGGCTTTAAGTTTTTGCAGCTTTTAAATGTTTTTTTGGTATTTCTTTAGGCAGTTTGTATTCATTTTTGACTGTGAGGTGCAGAGGGAGAGACATGAGACACACTGCAGATATTGATCCAAAGATGAACATTAAAGTCAAATGTTTTTTGTAGCTCTTTGCATGAGAATCAGCACCGATTTTGTTCACTATTAAGCCTCTATGGCCAATTAGTACAGGAGCTGCTTATTTGCATCCGCTGCCTTGCTCTTTTCCCAGCTCTGTTGCTGCTTATGTTTTTTTGCTTTGGACTTCATCCCCTCTCTCCCTACAGCAATAGGTAATGCATATGCAGTGCTGAGCAATCCAGAGAAGAGGCGGCAGTATGATCAGTATGGAGATCAGTCTGCAAGTATGAACGCACCCCAGCAATCCACCCACAGTCGGCACGGACACTACCGCAGCTTCCACAGGGACTTCGAGGCCGACATTTCCCCCGAGGAGCTCTTCAACATGTTCTTCGGAGGAAGGTTTCCCACAGGTATGACGGGAGGAAGGTAACTGAAAAGGTCACTATTCCAGGTGGCTTTTAGTGGGCAATTTGTAATAAATTTGCAATTTAAATATTTCCAATAGAGCTTCCAACAAATGAAAACGCAGTGAGCAGCAGTATTAGTATTTATGGTTCATTTTGACCGCTATATTTTAGGTATATTACATGCTTTTTTTATGTTTAAGTGCAGATTCCATAGCACTGTGTTTCTCTGCAGGAAATATCCACGTGTACACCAACCAGGGAGCCTCCTACTCTCAGTTTTATCAGCCTCGTCGTCGACGTGCTCATGAAAGGCGCGAGGAGGTGGTGGAGGAAAATCAGAGTCAGGTCAGTGACTCACTAAGCATGAGGAGAAATCCCTGTTAAACAGCCTCAATATTATGTTGTTGTCGTCTTTAATTCTTTGATCATGAGTCTACAGAAAAGCACTGAAAGGTTCTGGAATTCCTTTTAAACATGACTGTATCCCTTAAGTGATTGTTTCTGCTCATATTCCAAAGACGTAGAAATACCACGCTGGCATGAGTGCGGCGTAATCATTGCAGCCTACATACAGTATTGCATGCTTTGTAAACTGCACTGATTTCTATCTTCCCACAGAACACCTTCACAGCTCTTCTGCAGCTTCTCCCCGTGTTGGTGCTAATCCTCATATCAGTGTTTACTCAGATGATGGCCACTAACCCACCCTACAGTCTCTTCTATAAGCCGTGAGTCTGTTCGACAACATATGGGTCTCACTACTGTGATTTTTAGCCATCCTAAGGGTTCTGACATGCTTGACGCTGTAAATCCACTGAATTAATTTGGTTTGGTTTTGGTTTCAGAGCCATGGGGCTAGTGGTGTCCAGGGAAACGCAGCACATGGGTGTACCATACTATGTAGACAAGGGTTTTGAGAAGGAATACCGTGGCGCTGCACTGGAGGAGCTCGAGAAAACCATTGAGAACGACTATATTGAACACCTGCAGAGCAGCTGCTGGAAAGAAAAACAGCAAAGTAAGCAAGCAGGTTCTTTGTTTGGATGGGGAGTATAAACTGCTGGGCCAAAAAAATTTTTTATATTTTAATATTTAATTTAACATTTAATTAAATATTTATATTTAAATATTTAATATTTAATTAGACTGCCTTTAGCTTTGGTGATGGCCCACATTTGCTGTGGCATAAATTTCGATAAGCTTTTACAGTGTTAAGACATTTATTTCCATCCAGAGTTGCATTCATTTCCCCCCCCCCCAAAATCTTGGATTGATGATGGTAGAGTCAGACAACTTTGTGGGCTTTCTTGAGCCATGCTTTCAAACCTTGAGCCTAACATTAGTATTACCATTTTGGAGTATACCTGTGCCATCAGGAAATGGGGGGGGGGGGGGGGGAGTCCATTGATTGGGGATAAGTGGTTTTCTTAAGGCTACACAGCTAAATTATTTATTTATTTATTTCTCTATTATTGTAGGGTCTTAACTTACAATATAAAAGCGCCTTGAGGCAACTGTTGTTGTGATTTAAAACTATATAAATCAAATTGAAAATGGGACTAAATTTCCATATCTGTGATGATTCAACAGCTGCAGAGATTTTTACTGGTAGAGGATTGTACCTGCTTCCCAGAGTTTCAGCCACACTCCCATGCTGTAGATAAAAGATTGACGTAGCTAATGCTAGCTAGCTTGGTGCATCTATAGACGGCGCGGATGCCTCGCAGAGACATCGGGTCCTGCTAATTAGTGCTGACATGTAAGATACATTTCACAGAGACAAAAACTAAGAGCAGGCTTAACCACATTCAAATCCATGTTTTTTGTTTGTTTGTTTTTTGTTGTTGTTGTTTATTTTGTCAGATGACTATTAAAATGATCCAACAGCAAAAACATGGTCAAGAGGGTTCAGGGCAGTGAATCAGATTAGCTTAGGTGATGCTGATCAGTCATACTTAGATGCTTGTGCCTGTACTTCCCTGTCACTAAAGCAGCCACACCCCTCAACATTCATAACTGAAAGCCTTTAGCAGGTGGTATAGAAATGAATCTCCTTTACAGTTGTTATAAAGAAAGTTTTTGTAGCCAGCCTCAAGTGACCATTTGAGGAACTGCAGTTTTTGGGGTTTTTTTGGGTCCTGCTCTCAATCTTTAGTAATGTTTCTGACTGCAGGATAAAACCAACTGTGTCCATCTATTTCTCTGTTTATGGTA
>NC_137431.1:15004476-15336976 GCF_964374335.1 Astatotilapia calliptera | reverse complement strand
TTTCACTTTATCTCAGGGACACCATACTGATACAATATCATACTGATGGTTTCATTTCTTCATTTTGAGGTCAGCTTCTATGGCACTACGGCGCCCTCTGGTGCCTCCATCCTGCAGTGGAAGTGGGGGAAAAAACGTTTAGTCTGAGCTTTAAGAGACTAAATGAAGTATTTTAATAAAACCTTCTTTGTTTGTTTGTCTTCTTTGTTTGAATATATGTAACTGCAGTTTTAAAGGTAGTAAAGAGGGTACTTACAAAAAGAGAAAGAAGGAAGGCAGGGGAAGACATGGACACAGTGTCCTGTAAGAGGAACATGACAGATAAGAGCTGCAACTCAGTAGTGTGCTGAAAATCTCAAACAGGAGCAAAATAATACAAAGAGAGAGACAACACAGTACATTCAGCTAGAGGAAAACTGGAGACAAGCTTTAAAAACACACATTAACTGCTATAACACTAGTACTACATTTACTATGTTTTGTTGCTGCCCTGCCATTACATTACAGGACGATGCCACATGTTTAGCTCAGGATCTTTATATCATGTAAGCTACAGATATACAGAATACTGTTGTCAAGCCACTTTTCAAGGTACTGCAGGACATTTCAGTCATCTCCTACCTTTCAGTGATTTAGAGGTTCCCATTAACATCAGTATGCTATGACCCATCATTATTTAACTCTTTAAACTTTCCTATCTTCAAATGGGTTATCTGTAATCAGAATATCTAAAGAAACAGAAAAAGACATTCTGCCAGACTAGATGACCGGGAGGAAAAATACTTTTTTTCACCAAATACTTTGGGTGTAAGTAACATTGAAAGTCAATGTTAAAAATGAAAAAATATGTATTTTATATAGTATGGTCTGTAGCATAAGTGTTATAAAATCATTATTAGGTTAGCAGTTCTTTATGCAGTGCTTTTTGTCACAGAAACATCTTTTATAAATCAAACTAAAGCTGATTGAACAGTAGCTTCAATTCATTAGCCCTAATATCGAGCAGTCTGCTTTCTTATTAAACACTCATTGAATGCTTTGGATAAACTATAAGTACATGAAGGCCTCAGACAATAACTTGAGGTTACTCTATTCCGTAACCTCTGTTCTCTGATAACATGAGTGAGGTAAGATAAGCTCACCTCTTCCTCGCTTCGTGCAAGGAGGGGTATCTGGTGAGACACCTCACTCATGTTATCAAAGATATGCAGACTCCCATATTGCCAGATAAGCCCATCTGAACGACTGACTGCCAACTTAGGAGGTCTCGTGGGGTCATCTCTAGCCCACACTTAACACAGTCAAACGTCAAAGGTGAAGCCCAGCTCGCTGCACATATCTCCTCTATAGAGACACTCCTAAAAAGGGCCCAAGAGGTTGCTGTGCTGGAGTAAGCCAATTGGATTGCCTCAGCATCTAGGCACTCCTGTTCAGGGGAGGAGAAAGGAGGAGGGCAAAAAGCTTCCAGCTCCAATGGGGTGCATTGGAGATAAGGATTTTGGGGCACAAAGGCCGGATTTGGCCTGAGCGTGACTCTAGAGTTATCCCGCGTGAATCGGGTGCACTGTTTGTGTATTGACAGTGCATGAATATAGCTGATATGCTTTGCAGATGCGAGAGCCAGGAGCAATGCAGTCTTCAAAGACAGGATTTTTATTTCCACCTGGCTTAGTGGTCTCAAATGGTGGCTGTGAAACTGCCCCCAGCATCAGGGATAAATCCCATGTGGGGACGAGAGGTTTAGAAACCGGGTGGAGTCGTTGTGCCCCTGTCATAAAACAGCGGACTAGCGGGTGATGGCTCACTGGGCCATCCACGAAGCCCACATGGCAGGCTGAAATGGCTGCTAGATATACTTTAATTGTGGAAAAGGCCTTTCCTTTATCTAACAGTTCCTGGAGAAAGGAGAGAATTGTTGTCACAGAGCACTGAAAATAGAGAGTGTGAGACTTTCCACACCACTCCTCAAATAATCTCCACTTGTTCTCATACAATGATCTTGTGGAGGGGGCTCTAGCATTCTGAATAGTGGCTATAACACCCTGGGTGAGTCCTCCCATACTCAAATTCAACCTCTCACAGGCCAAGCCCACAGGGTGAGGGTGAAAAAAAATCTCCCCCCTGGCCTGGGAGACTAGGTCTCGTCACAGAGGAGAGGCCAAGGTTCACTCCACAAGAGGGGCATAATCTCCGCTAACCAATGGGACCATCGTCCACCTTGGGGCGATCAATATTATTGTTAGCCCCCTCTCTCTCACTCTGGTTAAGAGTGGGAGAAATTAAGGCCAACGGAGAGAACGCATAAAGCAGAACATGTGGCCAATTGTGAGCTAATGCATCTACCCCTAGCGCAGCCTCCTGGTCCCTCAGGGAGAAATACAGTGGACACTGAGCGTTCTCCCTCGAGGAAAACAGGTCGACCTGTGACTGGCCAAAGCGGGTCCAGATATGGGTCACCACCTGTGGGTGCAGGGTCCAGTCCCCGTACTGCAGGTTTCCCCTGGACATTAAATCTGCTCCCAAGTTCGGAGCTCCTGGAATGTGAGCAGCTCTCAGTGACAACAGATTGATGCTGCTACACATGATCAGTTTGCGAGCAAGCATGTGCAAAGGACGGGACTGTAACCCGCCCTCTGTCAATGTACGCCACAACAGTGGTGTTGTCTGTTCTGATCAGAACATGGTGATTTCTTAACAGTGGAAGGAAGTGTCTCAGTGCTAGAAATGCTGCTAGCAATTGTGGCCAGTTTATGTGAACACCCCTTTGTCGTGAGTCCCAGTTGCCGCTCACTGCTCTGCCCTCATGAGTGGCACACTAGCCCGTGAGACTCGCGTCCGTGGTCACCACCTTTCTGGCTGTGAAAGCCCCAGTGACACCCCCAAAGTGAGAAATGTGGGATTTCTCCAACAGTGGAGTGCTGCAGCGCAATCTGCTGTCACTCTGATATGGTGGTGGGTATGGTGCTTTTGATTCAGTCTCCGTGATGCAACCCATTGCTCAAACTCCCTTATATGCAGTCTGCCTACTGGAATGACTGCCAGTGAAGACACCATTAATCCCAGCATCTGCAGGCATCTTCTGAATGGGAGATATCTTCCCACCTGAAAAATGCCGGCATGTCATAGCATTTTTTTGACTGTAATCACCGAGAGACACGCTCTGTGCGAGGTGGAGTTTAGAGCTATTCCTATGAAAGAGATGGCCTGAGCTGGCTGCAGGACACTCTTTTCATAGTTTATGGTGAAACCCAGAGCCATCAGGTGATCCACTGTCAACCTGGTGTGCTCTCTTCCCATTATTTCTGACTCTGATAGCAGCAGCCAATCGTCTATGTATGTTGCTATGCGGATGCCCCGCCTCTTCAGTGGGGCTATGACTGCCTCTGTGCATTTCACAAATACCCGAGGGCTCTCCCGAGTTTTAAATGCACTTTAGAACAGCACATAGCGACACTACATATGAGCGGGCGTAGGGAGGTTTGAGGTCTTCACTCACCCCGGTTCTGTTAGCCGTCAGGACTGGGGGGCTGGGAGGAGGTGCTGGCCGTCAGATTGGGGTCTCGGATGCGGGGCCTCCCTGCTACTGCAGATAAGGAGGTGGTCAACTTGCCTCCACCCCAGAGAGAAGGGTTACATCTCCCCTCACCACACTCCCTGCCGGTGGCTGATGCCCTCAGACGTTGGTGTGTTGGTGGTCCTTGTCGTCTGGGGCTGGGCGCTCATGTATGTACTGGCTCACTCCTGGTGGCCGATTGGCGGGGCCTGGCGCCTGTGGCCCGGCTGGGCCCCTTCCGGGGGGTGGGATGCCCTCAGGCCTCTGGGCTTGAAGCTCGGTCCTCTCTGGCACAGCTGGCTGCCGGCAGAGCCTGCGGGCACGCCAATGCAACCCCCTCTGGCCTCTGCTCCGTAGCTGCTGGGTGACCTCTCGTTTGGGGCTCTACTCAGCTCTTCCCAGGAGGGTGGTACGGTTCCCCCCCTTTTGGTGGTCCTCCTCGGGTCCTTGTACTCTGGGGCCTCTGGATATCTGGGGCCTGGATCTCCTCCATACCTGCTTTATACCCTGGTGGACGGGGCTATGGCTCCCCACACTCCCTAGCAGATCGTTACATGGAGAAACCTTTGGAATACAAGTATGCTGATCCACACAGGTGTGCACACGGGTGTTCACAGACGCGGACTACACCCTTCTTGGCTGCTGCCTCAAAGCACATTGTGCGCTGTCTATCTTGCGTGCTGCACAATATCGTTTAATATTCAGTATCTACTGTTATCTACTGCTAGCTAGTTTATTGTGATGGTGCTGTTTTTATTATGTTGCTCTTTTTTTTGTTTGCGTTCTCTTCTGTTTTTTTTTCTCCATACAGGTGATCCAGGTGTTTTGTTTGTTTTTCTTTCTTTCTTTCCCCCTTTCTCACCGTCTCTTCTCCCCTCTGTTTTTCTTTCTCTCCCTCTCTTTCTTTCATTCTTTCTCCCTGTCCTATCCCCCAGCCATGTCTGTCGCATTTGTAGCAACCGAAAATAAAATAAATTCATAATTGTAATAAAGGTAAATCAAATGGACCAATATGGCAAGGCCATGATGATCCACTTGGTAAAATAAATCCGCTTGGCATCTTTCTTGGCCTTAAGACAACAATTCTGATGGCTAAAGATCCAAATGGGACACAAAAAAAGGAAAAGAAAAAAAAAAAGACAGTCCTTCTTCTTGCGGTCCGACTGCTTGGCTGGTGGTGGGGCACCCTGAGCAGTGGGTCTTAGGGTTCTGCGATCCTAGGGGACCCTGGACCGCGACCTGCGGGGCTGGGTGGCGAGGGATTTTAAACGTCGGCACGCCGGGTGGACGGCTGGGGCTCTGAGCAAACTTCCGGCAACTGGGTGAAGACGGGGGCACAGCCTGGGTCTTCCTAGTGAGACACAGCTGTAGGGTCTCTCCCTCTTTCTTTTTCTCCTCGCACCGTCTTTGTATGGTGGCAACGGCAGTCCCGAAAAGGCCAGCGGGGTCGATGCTTTCATCCAGAATGTCACATTTTTCTCTGTCCAAAAGCCCCGCCAAGTTCAGCCATCTTGCCCTCTCCTGCAGGATGATGATGCTGAGAGCTCTGCCCACCGCTTGTACTGCTGCTCTAGTGAGGTGGAGACACTGGTCCGTAACGATGCCCAGCTCTTCCCACAGCTCGCTAGCATCGGGCTTCGCAGCAGCCTGGTCCTGGAGCTCCGTCGAGTAGGCTAGCAGGACCGATGAGGCGTTCAATGCCCTCACAGTGGTGGCAACTGATTTATACGCTTTGTCAGCCAGGGAGGACTGCAGGCGTTTGGCCTTGAAGGGCAGGGACGGACCAGATGACATGGAAAGTTTCTGGTTTGGGTGGAGATGAGAAGTCACTAGATTCTCCACTGTGAGGATTTGGTAGATGCCCTTCTCCTTCATTCCAGCACAGTCATATGCCGCCGCTCCCTTCACGGGGTTGGGTGACGAAAATGGCTTTGCCCAGCAGCGTGTGACCTCGTCCACGCATTCGGGGAAAAGCGGCAGTACCTGCTTAGTAGTGCGCTTTGCTCTGGGGAGCCCTTTACCCTCGTATCGTGAGGTGGAGGTCTCCATTGTCACGTTGGGCCATGGGACTGCCAGCTTTCCAGCTGCCCGTTTTGCAACATCAAATAGCTCCATGACACGGGACTGTGTGCCGGTGTTATCACAATCGATCCCTTGAGTCACAGAATTCCGACCAGAGGGGGCAAAGAAAACGTCGTCATCCTCACCCGAGACGAGACGTTCCAACGGTCCCTCAGAGGATTTGCTGAGTAGCTCGTCATTAGCCTCAAGGGAATCAGACAACATAGCTTCGCAGCTGACCTAGGCATCGTCCACCAGCGGGAGGATGATATCCATCTCGTCGCCCCAGCTGGCGCCTGGTGTGGCTGACTCAGTGTGCTCCATCAGTGCGCCAATTGGAGACAACATTGGGTACTTCTTCGACAGGCTAGCCTGGCAGGCTAGAATTGACGAAGGCTTTTCAGAGTAAAGCGAGCACAGTGTTCACATGAACCTGGTGTGGAAATAGCCGCTTGGGCGTGTTGCAGCCCGGGGCACATCACAGAAGCGTCATGTGTATCTGAGCCTGAGATTTTGCAACCGCAGGGGAAAATTCTGAAGAAGCGAGAAGAGGAAATTGAATGACGGGTGACGCTGTGTCACACCCTTTTACCCGGTCTTTAAGTCTGACGTCATTAGCCGTGCCTGGGACCAAACTCCGCTGCAGGTCTCTAAGTCAAATGATCACTCCAGCATTACTGAGAGTTGAAAAACTGTCTAAATTCATTCATCTGTAATAAAATGATTAGTATGGATACTCTACCAGGTGTAACAATTAAGTTTAACATCCAGTCATCCATGAAAACAGAATTTATTAAATTTAACGGAGTTAGAGGTTAGCAGGAAGTTAGCTCACTAGTTTCCATCTAAATATAACATACCATGTTCTGACTGAGGGATTTCTGAAACAAATTAAGATGTACAGCTCTGCTATCACTTCTGACATAAATGAAGACAGGAAAGTAAACAGCAGTGATGTTTGTAGGGTTACCAAAGTTTGGCTAGCTGGTATATAATGATGTGCTGCGTGATCGCTAGCGACACAGCTATGTTAGCATAATATAAACAGAGAAGCAGGAGGATGTTATTGTTACTCATTAACAGGCAGGGCAGCATAGCTGGTGACTTTTTTCCATTCGATAAAAGTTAACATGAGGGTTCTTGAAGGTTAGGGGCAAATGCAGTTGCATAGCAGGATCCTGTAAACGGACCAAACTTCAGTCAGGAGAAAAACTGAGATAATCCATCCACAATACAAGGTTAGTCATTAAAATACTACTGCATGGGCTGAGCTGTAGTTACATGTAAAGTTTTAAAAACTGAGCTTTAAAATGATTAGTGGTAATAAAAACCGAGAGAGGCCAACAGTGATCACTGACTGTTTTTAGGGGCTTGTTGAGATTAAATAGAACAAGATACAAAGCATTAAAACATGTTAAAAATACCGCAGCCTTATTAAACGCAGAGTAGTTTGGGCCTGGACGCAGGGTTCATCACGTCATCACTTAAAAGACTGGATAGGGAGGAGGGTGGCCAATGCTGGCTGGAGTAATGACATGCTGAGAGAGCGTCGCCCATAGTGAGACACCGAAACGAATGTTTGAAGGAGAACAACCTGATTTTCATAGCATACGAAGCCAATGGCTACCTGAGAATAACTGATTTAAAATTAAACGTCATGCTTTGGAAAATGGCCATCAAATAGTTTGGCATCACTTTCTTCTACCTTTGTTGTCTCACCCTTTTCTCTTCTTCTGTACTCTGCTTTTGTCAAAACTCTAGTGAAGCACCTTGTCAGTAGAGTCCTGTTTGCGCGTGCTCTCACGGCCTCTCAGGCTCTTGGCGCTGATACCAGATTCTGACGTCTCCATGATGAGCTGGGTAGCTAGAAACTGTTGGATCTGCTCCAGCACGTCACGCTGCATCTCCAGAGCCATGTGGTACACGTCGTGGTCCAGGCTGTTGTACATGACTGCATTCTGAAACATCAGCATGATGTCCCTCTGGAACTCGGCGGTGGTCCGTATCAGACCGTTCTCGATGTTCTTCTTTATGGTTGCCAGGTCCATGGGCCTGGAGAACAAAAAGCGAAGACAGTTCTGTCTGAGATGTTTTTCCTCTAAAGCTCCAGTAAAGTGATACAAAAATATTCTTTGCTTACCTGTGCACAATACTGTGGTATCCAGGCGCAATTTCTTCTGTTACTGGCTGAAGGAAGACATTTGCATACCTACAACAGGTTTACACGACGCGTTACAGAAAAATATCGGAGACTGTGCATTTAGTGTTAAAGTTATGAATCAGATTCTGACCTGTGATTGGCTGCTGCTCGCCACACAAGCATAATGGCTTTCTTCCAGATTTTGTGAGCCTGTAGAGCTTCCAGATCCTCACTGCACACAGAACTGCATGTTGAAGGTCAAAAAAGGAAGTTGTATGAATGCAGAAACTAATCTGCTGCAAACTCAGTATTCTTACATCATCAGCACCATCTAGAGCAGGCGTCTCAAACTCGTCACCCCTATTTGCAGCCTGTATATTGACTGATGTGTACACTTATGTCTGCATTTTTATTTTGTTAAATACAAACAAAGTTATAGCAGAAGTGTTGCCACGTGTCTGGTCAGAAAGAGAGTACCAATTTGTTTATTTGGTAGTTCAATGAAAGGCTTCAGTGAGAAAAAAAATCATTCGCATTTGCAGTTTTTTCTTGTTATACAATATTTGACATTTTAAAAAACAAACAAAACACCACATTTTCAGAAATATTTGTGGGTGTTTTCTTGTTTGTTTGTTTTGTACTCCTTGAACACTAAAGTGGTCCTCCAATGAGATGATAGTGCCAGCAGTGGCCCACAGCTCATTTAAGTTTGAGACCCCTGATCTAGAGTATAAATGCATTTCACTTACAACTGCGAAGAAGCTGGGCTGCTGGGGATGGAGTCTGCAGTTGTGTGGAGCTGCAGTGAAGAGGAAGCCGTATGGAGGCTGTATCCATCCTCACTCTCACTGGCTGCCGGTTCTAGCTCAGTTTCGCCGTCTGGCTCTGATAGGAATTCTTCCACCCCATCTCCCACTTCTTCTCCACACACCTCTGGCCCATTAACTTTGTTTTGCAGGTTAGTCCCCGAGGCCTTCTCTCCTCCCCCAATAGTTATTGCGTCCTCCCTCTTCGTCTCCTGCAAAAATGTATAAAGGCACAGACAGATTCAGACAAAACTGAAAGTGCCGGGTTACTGTGGAGCACACTGCAAATTTTAGTACAGCAATTACAAGCATCATGCTCGCTTTGTCCTCATACAGTGCTATACCTTTGGATGCCTTTCTGTCACTGGGTTATCTTCTAATACCGAGTCTGTCAAGATAGTAGAAATGAATAATAAGGTTTGCAAAATGCATAGTCTGACGCAAACTGCATGTTACGTGGCAAGGCAGTACAAATGCTTAAGCATGAATGTTCGTACCTCCGTGGATTTTTTCAGGGATTTGCTGTGCCCACTTCTCACGTTCACATTTTCTGGATGACATTTGGGTTTTTGAGTGAACCGCCTCTCCGGTCTCTCTCACTGCTGCAGCCTGTGGAGGCGTTCCACTGCGGTAGTGCTCCAAAATCTTTGAGTTGCATCCAGATGAGGAAGAGGGAGGAATGCTCCTCAGTCCCACAGGAAATCCTGCAAGATGGTTATCTTGACTGTTGCAAAAAGAAGAGAGTGAAGCTTCTGTCCTCTCCTCCAAGCTACAGTGAAGAGATGAAGACTGTACAGCCCCAGTGGGCACTGTGGGATTGTGTGGCTCATGAGGCTGGAAAGGCCCAGAATCCCAGGCAGCAGACAGAGCGTGGCCATTTTCTTCACAAAGGGACAGAGCAGCCTCAACTGCAGCTGCATCCAAAGCATCAGCAGCTTCATCAGCCTACAAAAAGAAGCATACAATGAATGCTCATATTGTAAAAAATAAATAAATAAATAAAAATCCAAACAGGTCTCATAAATTATTTAATGTAACCTAAACAGTAAGGTTTGTTGACTTTTAGAACCTTCTCTTCAATGATGGCGATGATGTCCCCCACTGTCTTCAGGTCCAGCTCATGACACAGTGACACAGTCACATCGTCCTCACTGAGCTCTGACACCTTATCTTCTACCATAGAGGAGACAGGCTGGCATCCAGGGGCCACAGATGGCACCATCACATTTACCTCTGCATGAATGCAACAACTGATTTACTATCTGTTTAATATTTCGACACCATGAATCTAAATTCTTATTTGGTACAGCATTATTACATCTTTGCTAGTTTAGAGCAGGTGGCCAAGAACAGATCTGATCAACAGGTCACAATTAAATCCTCTGTATACAATGCAAAGTTTGTGATATTAAGAATGTGAGGGTGTTGGATCAGAAAGTGGACAGACCTGCACTTGCTGAGATGTTTGATTGAGCAGGAACAGGAGTGGTGGCAGAGAGAGGAACACTGGAGGCAGAATCTACACTGACCATAAAACCTAATGGAGGGGAAAACTGGGCGGGGCCTGCTTCCAGGAGACGGGACAACATCGGGGCACCTGTCATGCAAGTATTCACGCATGCATTAACACATGAAGTGCAGAGCTCTGACAAAGCACCTCAGGCTATCAGATGGTCAGAGTATTAGCAAACATTTGCAGCAATGGCATCACCAGATAGCACCCATGCATTCAGAGTTCAAGAGTAAAACTAACAATTATAAAACATGTTCAATGAGCTAAAGATAAGAAGACCTATGGGACACTTTTTCCTGTGTCAAAGGGGGTTCTACTGAATGCTTTTTTTACTGGTATGGTAATCTGTTGCTTTGTGAAACATTTCTGTTTATCAAAATCCAAAAAGTAAGATTTGCTTTTGTAACAAGACATTTTAACAGAGATCAACAGTGATCAAACACAGCATCTGTACCTGCTGCCTGAGAGAGAGGCTGACAAGGTGGAGCCAGCTGCAAGTCATGTGCTCCTGACACATTACCTGTGGACACGTCACCATCTCCAATCTGAGATAAAGATGCATACACAAATCAAACACGTCTAAAACATGAAGCAGTGCTGTTTAATAATAAATCTGTTACTCATTAACAGGCAGGGCAGCATAGCTGGTGTTTTTTTTTATCCCATCAGTGGTGTCTGATCAATACTGGATTTTAAGGCCAGTGCCAATAAAGAGAGAAGGCAAAATGGTTTCTTCTTCAAGTCCAGGATATGTGAAGTGAATTTTATATATACAGTGATTTTAAACAGAATCCAAATTTAAACGATAACAGAGAACTGTAAGGAGACAGACTGGATAGCCAAATTATTAGACACCCTCTAAAGCAGCGGTCCCCAACCCCCGGGCCTCAGACCGGTACCAGTCCGTGAGTCGTTTGGTACCGGGCTCAGGTGTGAAATGTATAGTTTTCAGGGTTTTTAATCGGTTTTCAGCGTTATTTTGTTATCTTTTTTATCGTTTACTCGGTTTTTCTTGGTCTTTTCACGTGTGTTATGAATAAATTTTCTTTTTGTCGGTACCGGTACTAGTTTTATTTTGTTGTATTTATCCGCGACACCTTAAAGGCCGGTCCATGAAAATATTGTCGGGGATAAACCGGTCCGTGGCGCAAAAAAGGTTGGGGACCGCTGCTCTAAAGCACAGGAATTCTTTACGTGATCATATAAAGGTAGACTGCCCTGCAGTCTTGTACAAGTTAATAACTGGCATATATATTAAAGCCCTTCAACAAACCAATCTGGAATTTGTGGCCAATATACTGCCTTTCTTCAGTAACTCTGACAGGAGGGGAGATGGTGGTGGTGTGGCTTTCTGACACAGTAACTTCTTTTGGGTGGGGTCCTCTAGCAGGGACCCGTGGCTGTCATCATTACCAGAAGGCTCAGCAAATGTCATTAGCCTGGCTGTTCCAGAAGCCTAGAGACAGACAGAGGGAAACATGACATTTTATTAGGATTTACAGATGTAGTTGTTATCAGTTCTCTAATACTGTATGTTTTCTTTTTTGTCTCTGAAGGGAACGGTCAAAAGTATTAGACTCATTTCCAAAATAAAAACAGTCATTTTCTATGCCTTACATCCCATATAGCACTCCTGGTAAGTTACACCTAAAATTATTTTTTTTAGGTATTATGAGCCCGAATTTACCAAATCTAAATTAGTGGCACACAAGAAACACATTACATTACATCTACTAGGTATATACTGGACATATAATGAAGGACATTATATCTGCTGAGTGTTGTGGTGAAATAGATAGTTTAAATTTGTGACTATTTAGCGATTTTTCTTAATAGCACACTTTGTCACACTTTGTTTAAAAGGGATTTTAAAATTCTAGTATGATGATAAAATAGATGGAATGTTTTGTAAATTAGCCAATTAAGTCACAATGACAAATCAAATGTCAATTAGGTGGTTAATGAGGAGAAATCGGTCCGTGGGGGAAAAAGACGCATTTAGCAAGTTTGCCAGTGTTAACTGGCAGGAGCTAACCTGGTGCTACAGTCGTGATTACTGTAGAAGACCTGGATGCTAAAACTACATCTACATTGGAAATGATTTGCTCCTCTTGCATCATTTTGAAGCTGACAGCTGGACGCCTGCAGACATTCCTAGATCCGGCTGCCTAGGTAACCCTCTAATCTACAGATATCGACAGGATTATTAGCCCACCAATGAAAATATATTAGTATTAGTAAATAAGTATTTCCCAATTGCTGTTACACCTGGAAAAGAGTTTTTAGGACTTTTTAAGAATAAAACACCCACGTTTTATTACATTACTTTACTTTAACACAGAAACAAAATGATTTCATAAAAACAGAAACTACCAGGGTTAAAATTATTAGCTCCCTGATGCTAACGGTCAATTGTGTATCCTTTTTGCTAGATAACAGCCTGCAGTCAACTGTTGTAGTTTTCAGCTAGTCTCGCATGCGTCTCCTGAGCAATCTCAGCTCAATTTTCTTTGGTGAATCTCTCAAGATCCTTCAGATTTGATGCTCTCCAGGCATGGACCTTGGTCTTCAGTTCACCCCACAGATTTCCAATAGGATTCAAGACAGGGCTTCGACATGCCAGTTGTTCAGCATGTTCGCTTTGGTCTTCTGGAGGTAGTTCTTCAGAAGAATTGTTTTAGGTTGTGTTGGAAAGCAAAGCAACGATCCAGACTCGGTTTTGTTGCTGGAGGTTTTCTTTCATAATCTTCACATATCCTTCTTCCTTCATGATTCCTTCCACCTTGACAAGATTTTCAGCTCCAGATGCACTGAAGTCTCCACACAGACGGTGTTCTTTGGCTTGTATGCTTCTCCCTTCTTTTTCCAAACATAAGCAACATCTCTGTGGCCAAAGAGCTCTACTTTCATCTCATCTGACCAAAGAAACGGGTTCTCCAGGTTGCCCTTAGCATACTTCAGTCTGGCCTGAAGGTGTCTCTTTTGCAGAAGTTTTCTTAGTCTGCAGCCTCACAGTCCATTCCTATGCAGCGTTCTGGTGGTCGTCTTCTTTGAGACTACAATTTCCAACTTCCAAACTTTTTGCAGTTGTTCTAAGGTCTTTAGACACGTCACTGACTAGTTTTCTTTCCCTAGTCTTTGAAATCTTTCGCTTCTACCTCTGCTAGGCTTGTTCGGTACTGTGTTGCTCTATTTGAATTTCTTGATGATCCCTCTCATTTCAGTTCTCGACACTTGGAAAGGCTGTGATAACTTTGTATATACATCTGCTTTGGAAGCAACAACAATTCTTTTTCCCAAGTCTAAACTGTTTTGGGGTTTTTTTGGCATGATGTTCTCTCCAGTAACAGCTCAAACCCTTGCTGAAGTTTTTATAGTGTGTGTTAATTAGAAGATAACGCTCAGTTTTAACTTCATTTTACAAACCTTTAGCACAAATCTGAAGCACATCAAAGTCTGTTACGCATCAGTGGTTTGCACTATGGCTCAATATGAAAGTTTAATAATACTGAATCTGATAACTGTTGTGTTTTCTGAAATAATTTTGTTATTGTTTCTATATCATTGCTTCTATCTAACATTCACACACATTTATACTCCGATGGATGCACTGGAGAGCAACCTGGATCGACCTGAAAACTTTGACAAAAACTTGAAATTTCATTAATGCTGCTATCACAGCTAATTACTGAAGCTTGAAAGAGCTTTTGTAATTTGCATTCTAACTAGCCATGTGTTCATTTTGGCTACGCTGTTGGTGCCTGGACTGCAGCTTTGGAACGATTGATTGAGCAGCCGCGCTAGCACTAACAGACAAGGTGCAATGCTAAGCTGATGGCCTCTGACATTTCCTGTTAAGGAAAAAGGTACTTGAATGTGGATTACATTCCTTCTATTAAGCATATTTGACACTTCCTGTCTGTGTCTGCCAAAGGGTCTGTTACTGCTGCAATGTTCAGGATGTTATAAACTAATTAAGGATAACACAAAGACACCTAAACAGCCTGTCACTCAAGCCTATTGAATCTGAGCTCTCTGGAAGCAAACGACTTCAATCAATGGTATTAGAGATTAAGACAGAGCTTCAGTATTTAGCCATGTGTTCATTTTGGTATTTTTGTTAGTGCCCGGTTTTAAGATTTATTTTAGTCTGATGAAAGCTGCAATTTTTACAGACTTTATATGTGGAGAGTGAATTGAAAATAAAATAGAATACTAAAGTTTATTTGTAGTCTACAACCCAATCATGATCAAGTGATAATGCCAGGGGTAAAAATAATTTACCAATTATGTTTTTTCTTATTCCCCCTAAAAGAACATGACAGAAACAGAAAATATTTATAGAATCATTACACCATTATTAAATACTAATAAACACTTTTACATGTCTGAAAACGAGGCAGGATAAGTGAAATGTCAGGCATTGTCATAAGTAACTCTGAGTCTTCAGAGACTTACATTTTTTGTAGATGTAAGATCCAGTGTCAAGCACTCGAGTTGGTCACCTGGGGAGAACTCCTGGCTTGGGGAGCTACAGCCTGAGGGTGAATGCATGGTGACACTGGGTATCCGCTTGGGTGTGTTCTTTGCCACCTGTCTGGCTGAAAGAGGGACGGGCAGCATAGAGAGCCTTTTCTTGTGAGTCATACAAAAGCAAAGCTTTTCTTTTCAAAACAATGCTCTCTACACGGGCTGTCCAATTGGCTCAACCTGAGTATGAAAAATGCTGACATCTCTTTTGACAGGTGATCACCTTGAAATAAAGGATATTTTCTTTGTTTATTCCCATGTTTTCTAGTGCCAACAGCAGTTTAAAGTTTCTGGTCAAACAGTTCCTGCAGAGTGCAGCACTTCTAAAATACCCAATCAAGTCTTGATGAGCTTTCTGTACGACCATTCTTAACCCAGTTTAATTGTCAGACACATCTCAGTTTTTCATATTTTCCTTAAAAGAATCCAGACTTTCTTCTCATTTATAAAAGTTTTCTCGAGCAATATCATCAGTTTAATAAATTTCAAAGTTTTTCTTTGGACATCACCTACTTTTTCTCTCATTTTCAGTACCTGACCAATTTTAGACAACTTTTACTTTGTTTGTTTGTTGACCCACTTAAAACTGACCAATAAATCATGAAAGCCAAATTATCCCCATTTCTTTAGTTTAAAAAACTCCAAATAAAATATACTTTTTTGTCATTTGCCTTTATTTGATAGTGGAGACAGACAGGGCCACAGGTTGGATTCGAAACATAGCCACTGCCTGCTGGCCGGCCGCCTGCTCACCCACGGAGCTAAGCTGGCAACCAGATAATAGTTTGAGGCACAGGCATAAAATTGTACTTTTGAACTAACCAGGGGAGCTGTTATGAAGAATAAAGGTGGTATTTCCAAGTATTGACTTTCAAGCTTGTTAGAAGTGCACAAACCATATTTTTCCCATGTCTCTGCTGCATGTTTCAATAAATCACTTCACCTTTTTCCCATTTTCTTAGCAAAACATATAGAAATGAGGGTTGGCTCATCACTTTTGCACAGAAGTATATGTAACTTGTATCACAATGTCTGTTATATGAAGAATCTCTTCTGGTTTCAGTGGCACTAAGCACAAATATATCTAAGAAGTTACTTTTCATGTATATTACTAGCAGGCTGACTTAGCTACACAAAGTTATCTCAGTTTAATAATCATAATCTCATTGTTTTTTTATTTTCATTATTTATGGATGACCTGTGTAATTACTGAAATATAATTCTTTATGGATGTGTTCCTCAAAAAAGACCCCTGAAATTGAAAGAAATACCTTGATAAGCAGCATCTGTGTTTTTTCTTTTCATCTCTGCTTCCTCCTCCTCCAGTTTCTTCTTCCTAACAGATGCACAACAAAAGATCATTTCCTTTGTTGTTACAAAGAGAGTCCAATGAGTCCAATGTTTAAGGTTTGCAGGAGAAAAAGACGTGCATGACTGTACAAACAGGGTTGATAGATTTGTTGCTTCTTACAGCAGAATTTCCTCCCATAGCTCTTTCAGTTTGGAATCCAGATGTCCTGCTTGAATCAGTTCAGCCTCTCTCTTCAGCTTCCTATGAAAACAGCAGTATGTCAGCTCATCTCACTGACGCAGTTTGAGGTGTGTGTCTTTTTTAGACGAATAATGTGTTCATGCTGGTTACCTGTGCTTCTCCTGCGTTTCTTTTATCAGCTTCTTTAGTTCCTCGATCCTCTCAGCCGTCAGTCTGCGAACTATCACATCCTCCACTGTCTCCACCACCTCACCTTTCTCGCCGCGCTTCCGCCTGAAGGTAACAAAGGCATCAGCTCGTAACGCTGCATATCCTCTAGATGCATTCATCAAACGGGGTAAAGCTACACAAGCATGTTTGAAGTTGAAGTCACTTATGTGCTCACTTTGGGGCCTCTGTCGCTTCCAGGAGCTCTGAGTATTTGGAGGCACAGTGCTGTGAAGATCCAAAAGAGTATCAAGAACAACTTCACTCAAATAGAGTGCGTGAAACCTACTGCAGAGATCATGGATTAAGTTTTTAATGTTGTGAAAGCAGCCCTGCGATAGTCTGACAACCTGTACAGGGTGTTCTCTGCTTTTCACCCTGTGATAAGGTGCTCTGGTCATACCTTTTGAGAGAACCAGTCAGGTGGTCGCCCAGGTTCTGCAAATGGTTTTATGGCACGACTGACCGATACCCTGATGAAAAAAGCATAAGACATCCCAAGATAAATACAGTTCTAAAGATTATTAGACTTAAACAATGTTCTATTTATGCAATGGTTTATTATCTTTATATTTCAGGAACAAAATTATATTAAATCTATTTTTTTTTTCATTTATAATTACTCTTTTATTTGTTACTTCATGCAAACCTGGTACTAAATTAAAGCCAGCCAGCACCGGGCTGCATCATGTATGCCAGTGTAACAGATAAAGAATGACATGACTAACCATGGTTAAGTCATCCTATTTGTATGTCACTGTGTACTGTAACAGGAAAGCAGACCAGCAACCCTTTTAAGTACTCAGGCACAGGAATACTAACAGAACCACCCTAAGTGACAACATCTTATCTTAAAACCTAATCATAAGCGAAAGTTAGTTACATGTGTAACTAACAACATCTAATGTGCCAGATTATGACTCACACTATTGAGCACATAATACAGAATCGTTGAAACCAGCTGAAAGAGGCATGCATTACCAGTTCTGGTCCCCACTCTTCATGACAGATGTGGCCAAACACAGCTTCTCCCTCACTGACCATGGTTCTGTTGGTCCAATGACAAGCAGCTTGTGTTCTGCAGACGTGGACGAAACATAACATATACTTTATGCAGTATATTTTTAATACAGACTGTGTTCTGCTGGACGTCTCCGGCCTGGATCTTTTTTCTTCTTTTTTTTTTTACCATTATGATCGAGCTAACCACCAGTACCGGCACTTTAAGCATGCAACTGCACACACAAAGAGAGTGTCTTTGATATAACTGATAGCAAACGGCAGCCACCACCAGTGTAAATAGAGCCGTCAACTCGTGATGACAACCAATAATCCGTGCAGGCTGCCACGCAGGGAGCGAAGAGAAGTTAGAAGCGATAAGATCCAAGTACGACACACACAAACACACACACGCTAACGGGTAGCATGCCATGACATTTGCTATTTTCTAACGTTACTCACTTCCAGCCCCGTTTGCCATCTTCCTGTCATCCCAACATCCCGTACATCTTGGTAGATAGAAACCCGGCGATTAACAACGCTGGCGATATGCGAAGGCGATACTCATAGGCTAACATCAATGGATGTTAGGCTGGATGTGGAGGCTCTCAAGATTTTTCTCACTAGCTAGCACGCTGAATCACCGCTGCTGCCCGTTAGTCTCAGTCTGGTATGCCAAAGCTTTTGGTAATTTAAAGATTAACCAGCTTGCTAGAATGCAAAGACTGCGTCTGTAAAAGAGTCAAAAAACGGTCTAATTACGTTAGAAAGAGTTTATGCTACCAAGCGACAGGCAGCCAGACGAAGAAAATTTTTTAGCTTACTGTAGCCATAAACCTTATTTCTCATTCTAGCTAGCAGCGAAGTGTTCGTACACGCCCACCACAGTAATAATAATGTACCACCCTGCAGGCGGCTGAGTTTTCATAATTAAGCAGGATAGCTTGTTTTTTATGTAAAGATGGAACTTAACTTGTGTCAGTAGAAAGATAATTATATGTATAAATGTTAGTCCAGCACTTCTTTTTTCCACATAACTGGGTAAAAGCACTAAGCACAAACAACAAGTTTAGTACACAAGTTGTTTGCCACACAACTAGCTAGGTTCACATGTAGCATGCTGCGCAGATGTGCTACTACTACTAAAAATAATAATATTAAATTCTCTATTATTATTATTTTATTGTCAAATAAAATCTATTTGTTTTGTGTACATTCAATCCTTTCCAAGCATGTTTCCCCATATTATTAATTATTTGAACAAATACATTTTAATTTGATATATCTCAGTTGCATTATACTCAAAATTGCCAAGAATCGTTTTTTGAGTGTGCTTTAATGAACAAACACGTACAGTCAATAAAATAAAATAAAAATAAAGCTTAGCAATAAAAATAATGCTAAGCTATATGATTTCCAAAAAGCTCTCTGAGTTGAAATGTTGAAATTTACGCTCTTTATGCTGTCTCCTATTGAATAAGGACTACATGCAGCTACACGCAGTAGAAAATAATATCAGAACTTGACACTTGTACTAAACCAGTGGTTCCCAAACGTTTTCGCTAGGCCCCCCTTTGTTTTACAAGAAAAATGTTCGCCACCCCCCCTCCCCCGCGCGCACACGCGCACGCGCACACACACAAATACATCCTCCAACCACACACACCCATATTTTGCTCCATTGCGGTTTATTTCACACCTCAAACATTTAGTAAACAATTAAGCAAATACAAGTAAACTGCAATAAGTTACAGGTAGTAAGAAAATAAACTACTAACTCTTTTATGCTACGTCCACACCTACACGGGTAATTTTGAAAACACAACTGTTTCTGTGCGTTTGGACCTTTCCTCCACACGTAAACAGAGTTTGGAATCACCGAAAACGGAGATTTTTTAAAACTCCTTTTTTGCGTTTATGTGTGGACAGGAATACCGAGGTCGGCATGCAACGTCAAAGGTATGTGCCTTTTTTCACGTCATGCTGTGCGCCACGTTATTACATGAGATGAATTGCAGAATGGCAGCAAGTCAGATTAACAGTATTTTGTATCTATCTTCAGGTTTTACATGCTTACATACACACATACTGTCCCTCCATTTACAAAGGCAGAGGCGTCATGGTGTAATTATTTTACGTGTATTTGTTTTTTTCCTGTGTAATAATATTCAACATTTATATCAATACATTTTTCAAAAAATGCCTGTCTGTGCAAAATGGGTTTAAAAACATAAACAGCTGTGGGATACTGTTTGTCCGTGATTTAGACAGGGGGAACAAATCGTGGCAGGATCAGCCTGATATTATTTGTATCCCACTGTAACTTTACTGTATACAGAGCTAACATCTCCAAAATGTCAGGAGTAGTTAGTCATTACAACAAGTGTGTGTGAACTAAAAATCAAGAATGTGGGATACTGTTTGTCCGTGATTTGAACAGCCCAGCACATGCTCCCGACAAAGGGAAAAGCAATTATGCAGGGGAGACCTTGGCACCCTAGGGGACGGGCCCCACACTTTGGGAAGGTCTGTACTAAACAATAATAATAATAAGATCACTATTTTCCCCAAAAATGCCCTAGATATGAGGAAACCAAATACTATTTCCCCCTAAATAATGAAATCATTGATTACAGTATGAACTATACTCTATGAGGAATGTTTCCAGCACCCTGTTGAATCTATGCCACAAAGTATGACAGCTTGGAAAGCAAAATGGTGTTCAACTCGGCACTGCCAAGCTGTACCTAAAAAGTATCCAGTCAGTGTATAAACAAGCTTTAAGCACATTTAAAACCACCCCAATCCATAGTTTTTAGATTAAACTTAAAAAAGTGTCCCTCACTTTCCATATTGTTTCCCCAATGTTTATTTTCTGGTTCAACTTTAACCCTCATACAGATACCTTCTCAGTATCTTCAAGAGGAATTTGTGGTCAAATCAGAGACTGGCAGTTATCCAGTATTGACTTTCTCTAGTTTTCATAATGGACTTCCCACTGGCTCAACTCCCATGAAGGTAAAATCTGTGCACACTCTTTTTGATTAAGATACGTGCAGATCCTGTGGAGACATTTAGAATTTCTCCTCATTTCTGGTGGACTTACTTTGTCCTCTTTATTCTTGCCATTTAGGTTGTGTTTGGCAGTATACAGCATTTTTAGATGATTTTCACTTAGGTGGGTGAGTTATTCAAAATGATTTACAGATGAGCTGAACCATAACAAGATTAGGAAATTTCATGGAAGTGAAAGAAAACTAAAACAAAAAGGCCTAAGAGCCCCAAATGCAATTAAGATAACTTCTAAATTATAATTAAAATCTGGCTTAAAATATCTGATAGTGTCATCCTATCCACTGTGCTGTAGAGTAGAGAAGTAAAGGGTGCAGTGAGTCATCAGAGCCACACCTGTTGGGATAAACGCCCAACAGACTGTCTACAGATACAGTTTACATGTACACAGGAAAACACTAACAAACCCCAGGTGAACAGAATTGGGACATTTTTTATAATCTTGTATCCAGCCCCCAAGAATCCCTCTAATTCAAGGCTCTCCCAGAGATAAGAGATAAGGCCAGAACCAACCAACCTATGTCAGTTGGTATTGAGACTGTCTGTCTCTAAGAGATATTCTGCCAATCATAATCGGACTTGTCTCACCACACTGCTTTCCAAACACCTATCAGTGTAAACCAAATTCTAACAAAATGAAAAGAAATCTTTCTCTGGGAAGAAGAGTTTATCTGGCCCTAAAAACAGGTATGAATTAGCAGAATGTCTCTTAGGTGTCAGAAACAGAAAAACAGAGTCAAATCCTAACCAAATGTAGGACCACAAACTGGCAATTGAACAAGGAAGACACACGAGGTCGTGGCAACCGAAAGATTAGAAGAACATGTGATCACTGTTTGAGAGGTGAGGTTAAAAGTGAGACATTTCCTCCTAAAATGTGAATCATTGAGTGAAGTAAGGACCATTTACTTTAGCCACTTCAGTGCTGAACATCTCAGGAGACGGGGCATGTCTGACTGCCTGCCATATATATGTCAACATGCTACAAACGGAGGGATTGTGAATGACCAGCGCCCATGCACACACACACACACACACACACACACACACACACACACACACACACACACACACACACGCACGCACGCGCACAATTTTATTAATTTCTATTGTTCCTTTTTCTATTATTGTTATTTAATTAAACTTTTTTTCTGTGAAAATAATAATAAAAACAAGTACACGAGAACAAAAGAAAAATCAATTTGGTTTCCAAATATTTCCAAACCTGAAAATGATGGTTATGAATCTTTTGTAGCCCTTTAAATGCATTACAGATGAATGTGTCACAAATGCAACCAGAGCCACAACTTGAAAAACCGGTTTGTTTTCAGCATGATATGACAAAAAATACATCGTGCGTGACATCCAGGAGGACTGGGTCTCTTTTTATAAATTGGTCTGGCTTAGATATGTTTACAACAGTCACCATCATGAATTCAAGGCACTCATATTTTCTAAATAGGTCATTTCTGGATCTTCTTCTTGCCTTAGTAAAGACTATGTTTTACAGTCTTGTTTCCTAGCCACACTGACCTTAATGAAGGTTACAAAAGAAAATGAGAATGTGTAACAGAACTGTTTATGTGTACAGCACACCGTAAGTCACCATGAGGACCTCTGTGGACAATCAGCAGAGATTACAAGAATCAAGCAGACGTTATGACAACAATTTATATGGAGAAAACAGCAGCTACGCCCAAACTCATTACTGTTTGTATAGTAAATGGCACACTTGCTATGTTTGGTTAGCTGGCAATGCATGCTCTTATTTCTATGTCAAAACACATTATAAACATTAACTCTAGATGAGTTTAAAAACATCTTAGTTGAAGCTGTGTATAGATCTCCTCTCTGGTTTCATTCATCCTATGGTGTAGCATCTATTATGAATGAACAGAATGTCAGAAGAGACACGTTGTTTTGTTGACTGGACAGATGGATCGAGTTTACAAATGTTGTCACTGAATTCATAAGAAGCACAACAGAATCTGTCCATCCATCCATTCTCTTCCGCTTGTCCTTATCGGGGTTGCAGGGGAGGCTGGAGTCTATCCCAGCTGCTGGGTGGGCGGAGGGGGGCATCCAGCCTGATGCAGGGCTAACACAGAGAGACAGACAACTATTTGCACTCACATTCACACCTATGGGCAATTGAGATTCACCAGTGAACCTAACTCTATTTACTGCATGTGTTTAGACTGTGGGAGGAAGCTGGAGTGCCCAGAGAGAACCCACGCAAACAAGAAAGCATGCAAGCTCCACTCAGAAAGGCCACAGCCAGGTGAGGGAGTCAGGACCTTCTTGCTGTGATGCAACATTGCTAACCACTGCTCCACGTTGCTGCCCCGCAAACACTGATTAGCTGCCCAACAGAATCTGATTCTCAGGCTTTTATTTGTTAGTTATTATTCGGAGATTAGCTGCTTTTTAACAAGTTTTCTGTCCAATCCTTAAACTGACCATTTTCAGATAAATATGTTTTGTTTGCTTGTTAAGCCACTTAACATTGATCTATAAAACAAATATCTAACTCAAGAGATGAACCAGAACTGTGTGTTTGCACATAAAAGACAGCCTCAAGGTAAAATTTTAAATTTTACCTTGAGGCACTTTGTTACTGGCAGCCTGTCTTAAAAACATGTTATTCCATTCTGAAAAACATTCAAATTTTGTAGCTGAATCTTAAAAATACCAAAGATAACACAGTTATGTTAAAATTAAAACTGTATTTTTCCACCAAGGGGGTGATTCCAAAACCTTGGCATCATTGAGCATGGTGTTCAGTGTGCCCTTAAAAAACTGAGGAAACTGGACAAGTGGAGGACACAAGAAGAATTGTCAGGTCTAAAAAAAAAATCTAACTAGAGCAGATGAACAATATCTAAAATTAATGTCCTTAAGTACGGTAATAGAAAAAAGTCCAGCAAAGACCTAACACAGGACTCAAGAAATGCATCTGGACCTTCAGTTGATTCAACTACTTTTCACTGCAGCCTCATCAGAAATGATCTCAGTGGGAGGGTGGCTGTCAAGAAGCCATTCTTAAGGAAGGGAAACAGGGAGAAAAGGCTGAGGTGTGAAATTACAAAATAACTGGACTGGCAACAGGTCTTATTGAGTGATGAATCCAAATATGAAATGTTTGGTTCAAGAATAAAGGTGGTCATTTCAAATCATTCACTTTCAGGCTCATCAGAATGATACAAACTCAGTTTTAGCCTTATAGTCTGTATTTACATGTACCCTATGATTTCACATTTTGATAAATAGCTGTACCTATTTTCCATTTTTGTAACAAAAATAAAGAATTGAGTGGTGACTCAAGACTTTCACACATTACTGTATAGATGTTTTAAATGACAGAGGAGGGTTAAGTGAACCAGAAGCTCTTTTTGCTATAAAGGCTTATATCGTCCATGAAGCAAGACCAATTACTACAAGGAAACAAATGTTAATGAAGCATTTGACATTTAACTCCATCACACTGCCACTTTGCTCCCTGCTGCTCTGTGGAATAATAGTCAGCTCTACCGGAAAGACTGGCAGCCTTGAAGAGGATCGCTAAAATATGAGAGAAATAACTCTGTTTCTGAGAAAATCCTCCCCTTGACAAAAAGTCTGTCACTGAACATGCAAATTTACCAGAGGTTATATTCAAGTGTTCTTATGTGTGATAGAATTAGACTCTTAAAATATTTATTTGGAGCTTGATTAGTAACTGTTTTCTGTTGCATGGCTTCTTTAAACACAAGCACATGTGAGAATTTCAAATAAAAGTTTATAGAGCATTATTTTACATATTCTGATTTAATACCTTTCTCATAAACAGTATTCTGTCTTAGAACAATCCCAGTCCAACTCATTTTAATGTACTCAGTAATTCCAAGAATTTAAGGTTTGATATTTTGATATTTTATACACAAGCATGTTATGCAAAGTCACGGAAAATAACTGTCTGTTCTGTTGAGGTGTTATGATCAAATACACAACTATTATTTCAGCCATATTCCATCTTTTTTAAAAGCTACATTTAACTCTCTGTCTTCGGTGTAATCTCAGATGTGTGAGTGATAGAGAGTGTAGAAATGAAGGTCATACCACATGTTGCCTTTAACTGTTGCACTGCTGCACTGAGCCCATCCCATAGGCAGATCCACCGCTAATTATGTGAAGGTTGGAAGCCCAGTGAAGACATCCACTTCGTCTCTGCCATTCATCTCTCTTCATTCGGAGCTACAAGTTGCTGTGGCGGAGGACAAGTGTACTTTCGCTCCAGGAGCCAGTCGTTTGCTGTCGGTCTTTGTTGTGAGTATGTTTGGAACTATGGAGTGACTGCAAATTTTCTTTATCATCATCATCATCATCTTTTATACAGATGCACAGAAGCAGCCTATTTCAAATATTTCTACACATGAATTATGTGGCATATCTGCTATGTGCTGCATGAATTATATTAGCACTAGAAATGACTTATAATGAATTTCCTTTTAATTATTTCTAGCAAAGTTTTTTTTTTTAAAGGCCTGCTGTTGCTGGCTTTTTATTTACTCGCCTATTATGAGGATCATTAAGATGGTACTCGAATGTGTCTTTTAAACTCAAAAAAACATAACAGCATCTACTTATAAAGAAAAGCTGAGATTTGAAAAACAACTAAATGTGAACTTTATGACAGATATATTGTGCGAGAGCAACATGTTAATATAAGGTGTATTTACAATCTGTGCTAGCGGATGCCGCCCCCTTGGGAGGGCTGCGCTACCTCCGCTCCCCTGCCCTTCTCCTTTGAGACCCTCCCTGTTCCTCTTGCAGCTGAGACCCAGGGAGCAGAATTAACAAACAAATTGAAACAGACTCTAACCACCACCTCAGATACCTTCAATAATGTCTCACATTGATCATTTGTGACAAATTTTCTTTATATTGCTCTTTATAAGAGCAAACTTGTTTTCTACAACCACATTTCTTTATTGGTAATCTGTACTTTTGTGTCTTGTTTTTAAATTTGCTACATGATGGCTGATCCAAGCGGGAGAGGGCAGGATGTCTAACAACATGGCCAAGATTGCAGATGCTCGAAAAACAGTAGAGCAGTTGAAACTGGAGGTCAACATAGAGAGGATGATGGTGAGTCCACACAGACAGTGACTGGAAACAAAGCAAGGGCACAAATAAGGCAGTGTGAATTGAAAAGTCTTCAGATGAGCAAGTATTCACTTCAGTTAAGGCACCACGTGTTCTTCCTTTGTACTTCACTGTGTCTCGGAAACTTTCAATAAAAAGTTACATTTTACATGCTTTTATTTATCAGATGTATTTATACTTTTGACAAAGAACTGCTTATTTGCAGCAACTACAGGTGTGTGAATCTTTATTATTGTAGATATGTGCTCCAGCTTAGAGACCCACAAATGTTCAATCAGGGTTTAGATCTGATGATGGTACTGTCCACTCCTTTTATTTTATTTTATTTTATTTTATTTTTTTTTAATTTATTATTATTTTTTTTGGCCTGTCCCGTTTGGCTCTTTTGCCATCAGAATTGTTGTCTAAAGGCAAAGAAAGATGCCCAACGGATTTACTTTACCAAACTGACCATCCCAGCCTTGCCGTAATGGTCCATTTGATTCACCTTTTATTGTTTATTTTATTTTCACTTACTGAATACGGGACAGACTTGACTGGGGGAAAGAAGGGGAGAAAGAAAGAGGGAAAGAGAAACAGCTGAGAAGAGGGACGGGGGAGAAGGGCAAAAGACAAAAACCAATAGAACGGGCAGAGAAAAAAAATGCATATATCAATCACCTGGATCACCTGCTGAGAAAGAAAAAAGAAAGCAAGCAGAAGAGAACAAGAGTAATAGAATAAACAACATCACAATGATATATGGGAATATGACAGTAAATACTAAATGTTAAACATTATTGTGCAGCACATAAGATCAACAGAACACAGTGTGCTTTGAGGTAGGAGCCAAAAAGGGTGTAGTTTGTGGGTGTGATCACCCGTGTGTACACCTGTGAGCATGGACGCGCTTGTTTTTTGTTTTTTAAAAGGTTCCTTCATGTAATAATCTGCTAGAGGGTGTGGGGGGGCCACAGCCCCGTCCTCCAGGGCGTGAAGCAGGTGTGGAGGAGATCAAAACTCCAGACATCCAGAGGCCCCCAGAACACAAGAGACCAAGGAAGACCAACAGAGGGGCAGCCGCGCCACTGTCCCGGAAAGAGCTGAGGAGAGTCCCAGATGAGGGCTCACTCAGCAGCCGCGGAGCAGAAGCCAGGGGGAGTTGCAGTGACGCGCCCGTGAGCTCCGCCGGCAGCCAGCTGCGCCTGAGTGACCGAGCCCCAGGCCGAGAGGCCGGGGGCACCCCACCTCCGAAGTGGCCCGAGCGAGCCCCAGGCTCCAGGCCCCGATAAGCGGCCGCCAAGGAGTGAGCCGGTGTGTACCTGGACGCCCATCCCCTGTCCACTCCTTTTAACAGAATGCCAGCTGACAGCTTCCTTTTAAAAAGTTCTTGCATAGTTTGGAGCTATATGACCTGGTTCAATGATTTCACTCCAGCCTGGCACTGCACGCACCATCAAATCATCACACTTCCTCATATCAAGCACTCTTTCAGCCCCTCGCTCAAATGTTCTTTTTGACTTAAAGACCTTAGACTTCAGATATCATTGTGTATAGCACTTTTCCAATTTGCCTCTGTCCAATATCTGTGTTTTCCTGCTTATTTGTTCTTTCTTACTGTTATTGGCCAGTCTCAGATATCCTGGAGGGACTTCATGAGTGCCATTTAATGAGCCTGCCATCTGATATCGAGAGACTTTAATCGACTTGTCCTCTTGCTCAGTTATGCAGAGATCCTCCCACTTCTCTTTCTTATTCTGTGTAATATATATATATATATATATATACTACACAGATATATATACACAGATATATATGTGTGTCTGTGTGTGTATTGGAACAGATGAGCTCATACTTAACATCTTATCTTGCCCTTTTATGATCACTGACTCACTTAAACACAGTCTGCTTTTACAGGTATCCAAAGCAGCAGCTGAACTGATGGCCTACTGTGAAGCTCATGCCAAAGAGGACCCGTTGGTGACTCCAGTGCCTTCATCTGAGAACCCGTTTCGAGAGAAGAAATTGTTCTGTGAAATCCTATAACTCTCTTGTGCAAAATACACACACACACACACACACACACACACACACACACACACACACACACACACACACACACACACACACACACACACCTAAACAATGACACTTTGTTTATTAGGATTATTTTAAAACAGCATTCCGTTTTTCATTTAGGTAGCGATTTCCTCACATGTCAAATGACTGTGTGTTAAGCACGATAAGAATGGCAATAAAGATTTATTGAAAAGAGTGCAAAGTTCATTTAAACAAGCCACTGCTGCTGCATCTCCCACTGTGCACACAGTTTACATATTAGCAAAACTGCATATTTAAGTTGTCACCGAGTTGTTGCTCTCTATTAATCTCGGTATTGATCTTTTTGTTGTCAAATGAGTAGCTGAATAAAGCTCACCGTCTTTAAACAGCCTCTGTTTTTCTGCCCGTTTCTCAGGGAGATGTCACTTGGTCACTGAAACTTATGCAAACTAGGGGTGGGGCTATGTGTGATCCGTCAGTGCAGGTTAGAGGTGCAGGGAGCAGGTGTGCACAGGTCTCCAAACAGCAGGGAGCTGTCATTCAAGGCGGTTTGCCGACATTAATTTGTTGCATTTGGGGATTAGCCGCAGAGATTAAGGTATGTTGATTTTATCAAGCATGTACTCAGTTGAAGATTTACCTCGGTACAGATGCTGATGTGCCACAGGCTAACTGGACTTTAGATAAACGCGTATTTATTGTGTCGAAACATTATTTGGACTTAGCTCTGAGACGGTGAAATCAGCTATCTGCCTCCATACACGTCGACAGTGTTGGAAATGTTGGACAATGTGTGAAAAGTGTTCAGTAACATCACGCCAGGCAGGGCTGATCAGGAAAAACTTGTCTGACTAACCGAACACGCGGATTTTAAACACACCCGTGTCTCCAATACTAACATTAAAAGCAGGGGGAAGAAGTTTTAAGGTCTGTTATAAACCACCGACTTCCTTTTGAGCAGTGGAAAAAAGCCCGTGTTACATGTTCACTGCGTCTGATTTTAGATTTCACTTTAATGAGTCAGCGGCAGAATTTAAGTTAAAACAATATAATTGCGCTTTCCCATTTTCTTAGTGACTTCAGTTATTCGTTAAAGTATTACTTGTTAAACTTTTAATACTGTTTGTTTTTTCTGATTTGAAAGGCAGCACGTTTTCTGTCAAAAAACCCTCTTTCATTTGAATTTCAGTTTTGCAAAACAAATGTCATCCGGACCAAAGAACACGCTCAGCAGGCTCCGCCCTAATCAGACAGGATATGTTATAAATTAATCGCTGCTTTCCCCCTATTGACAGCAGTTTCCAGCACTGTATTTGTTTTTATGTAATGCCAGCTGCTTTGAAAAAGCCCTTTGTGAACGTTGCTATCTATTTGGATTTCGTTCCCTTAAATGCCAGGTTCTTATCATCTCAATAAAGCGGAACTAAGAGCCTGCACTTTAACCTCAAAGCTAATACCTTTGAACTTTCAACGCTGCATTTAGTATATACTATATTTGCATTCATCCTGGTGTATTAATATATTGGATATTTGTCACACTTATTTTTTTTAGATCATCAAACTAATTTTAATATTAGTCAAAGATAACTGGAGTGAATACAAAATGATGATTTCATTCATTGAAAGGGGGGAACTAAGCAGCCCAACCTGGCCCTGTGTGAGGAATTGCTCCCCTTGTGAAATCCTGAATTGTCTTAATTACAACATTTATTGACTTCAATTTCTTTAGCCACACCCAGGCCTGTGAGACATGTTAGATCAAGAAACCGCTCAAGTAGATCCTATCTGACAAAGTGAAGCAGGTTAAAAGATCTCAAAAAACAACAACGCAATCTAAAGAGACAGCTGAGTCATTGATATCCATCAGTCTGGAAAGTCATTTCTGAGGCTTTGGGATTCCAGTGTATCCACAGTCAAAGCCATTATATACAAATAGAGTAAACTTGAAACAGTGGTTAACCTTCCCAGCAGTGTTACCAAAATTACTCCAAGAGTGCATTCATGAGTCATCCAGGAGGTCACAAAAAGAGCAAGAACAACATGGAAAGAACTGCAGGCCTCACCTGCCTCAGTTAAGGTCAGAGTTCATGATTCGGCAATAAGAAAGAGACATCCTTAGGAGGGGAAAAATCCACTGCTGAGCAAAACGAACACAAAGGCTTGTCTCAAATTTGCCAAGAAACATCTTTATGATCTCCAAGGCTTTTGGGAAATTACTGTGTGGACTGACTTTTTGGAACGTTTGAGTCCCTTCACATCTGGCGTAAAATCAACACAGCATTCCTAAAAAGAACAGAAAAAAAAACGTGGTGGTGGTATTGCGACGGTCTGGGGCTGATTTGCTGCTTCAAGACCTGGAAGACTTGATGTAACCATGAATTCGGTTCTCTACCAGAAGGTCAGGCCCTGAAGCTTAAGTGTACTTAAGCATGACAATGATCTGAAACACGAGTCCACCTGTCTATGGCTCCAAAGTAAAAAACAGAATGAAGGTTTTGCAGTGGCCTAGTCAAAATCTGGGCTTAAATCAGATTGAGATGCTTTGGGATGCACTGTTTGTGTTTGAAACCCACCCAAATGTGTCTGAAATAAAACAATTCTGCAAAGAAGAGTGGACCAAAATTCCTCACAGTGACGTGAAAGACTCAGTGACCGTGATCCAAAAACAAATTGCTCCTAACTTTGATCCAACCGGTTATCAAGTTTAAGGGGCATTTACTTTTTACACAGGTCCAGGTAAGTAAACTTATTTTTCCCCCTTAATAAATTAAATCATCATGTAAAACCTGAATTGTGTCTTTGTCTACTATTAGAATTAGTTTGATATGAAACATGTGTGATGAATATGCAAAAATAAATAAATGAATAAATCAAGAATGGTAAATGGCCTGTATTTGTATAGCGCTTTACTAGTCCCTAAGGACCCCAAAGCGCTTTACACGTTCAGTCATCCACCCATTCACACACTGGTGATGGCAAGCTACATTGTAGCCACAGCCACCCTGGGGCGCACTGACAGAGGCGAGGCGCCACCGGGCACTCTGACCATCACCAGTAGGCAACGAGTGAAGTGTCTTGCCCAAGGACACAACGACCGAGACTATCCGAGCCGGGGCTCGAACGGGCAACCTTCCGATTACAAGGCGAACTCCCAACTCTTGAGCCAAGAAGGGGGCAAATACACTTGTATAGCAATGTATGACATGACTAAGGCGCATTTCTTCTTTTTTCAGGCCTGATAATGGCCAACTTTGGAGGACACGCTATTCCTGGCTCTTTTTTCCTGCTCTATGGCTTCTGGCTAACAGTGAAATATGTTCTCCAACACTACTGGAGGACAAACCAGCCTAAAGGACGACAGACTTTGCCGCCAATCTTTAAAAGACTGGACTACATTGAAGGAGGGTTCCAGATATTTGCTGCTTTTATTGGTCAGTTTTCCTGTAAATATATATTCATCAGTTGTGTGCGTCCACCTGTTCTAATTTCGCTGATGCTGTCCTGTCACAGGTATTATGGTTGAGCAGTTTGTGGTGGACGGGCCACATGCTCATCTCTACAACGACGGCGGGTGGATTAAGTTGATGAACTGGCAGCACAGCACAATGTATCTGTTCTTTGGGATTTCTGGAATAGCTCTGATTTTAAGTACAAAATTCCAACTGGTGCCAAGAGGAGTGGGCCGCTTTGGTCTCTCGTTAGCTCTTTTTGTTGAAGGTAAGCTGTAAGAAAGCCAGGTTTTAGTTGCACAATATTTTTCACCATAATTCATGGTGGCTAACGTGTATTTGAGCTACATTTTGTGTTTGACTCTATTTCACGCAGGGTTTCTGTTTTACTACCATGTGCACAGTCGACCTCTTCTGGACGCCCACATCCACACCCTGCTCCTGGTGGCGGTGTTTGGAGGCTCAGCCAGCATCATGCTGGAGATGTTCATAAGAGACAACATTATTTTAGAGCTGTTCGGGTCATGCATGTTCATCCTACAGGGTTCGTGGTTCTACCAGGTGATTAGCCAAATGAGATCCTGATGCAGAACACCTCGTTTATACACCCAGCAACATCTATCCACCCGTCCAGTTCAGCCATCTGACACAGGATGAGAGACAGGATACACCCTATACAGGCTGCCAGTCCATCACATAGAGACAGTCAACCACAAACACTGACAGGCAAATTACAATCACCAAATAACCTAACAAGCACGTCTTTGGACTGCAGGGAGACCAAGCAAACTATATATGGCCTGAATGGTAAATGGCCTGTATTTATATAGCGCTTTACCAGTCCCTAGGGACCCCAAAGCGCTTTACATATTCAGTCATCCACCCATTCACACACACATTCACACACTGGTGATGGCAAGCTACATTGTAGCCACAGCCACCCTGGGGCGCACTGACAGAGGCGAGGCTGCCGAACACTGGCGCCACCGGGCCCTCTGACCACCACCAGTAGGCAACGGGTAAAGTGTCTTGCCCAAGGACACAACGACTGAGACTGTCCAAGCCGGGGCTCGAACGGGCAACCTTCCGATTACAAGGCGAACTCCCAACTCTTGAGCCACGATCGCCTGCTATACACAGAAATGCCCCAGGAGGATTAAACCAGGAACCTTCTCGTTGTGCTAAACACTGCATCGCCGTGGCACTTGAATACTAAAACAAAGACCACTTAGAGGACCAACACCACTTTTTAAAATATTTACTTGTATAGTTTAATCACATTTTCTAGACAAGCAGTAGATTTCATTAATTTCTGCACACATCAGGGCCAGTTCGGTGCCATCTGTGTGGACTGTCCTTAGATCTTGCTCTTTGTGCAAACTTTTTGTCAACTTACATTTTTTTATTCATTTGCTTATAATGATAATAGGTAGTTGGCTTCTTCATCACACATTTGTCATTTCAGATTGGATTCGTACTTTACCCACCAAGTGGAGTGGAATGGATCTTGACCGAGCACGCCAACGTCATGTTCGTCACAATGTGCTTCTGCTGGCATTTAGCTGTGGCCCTGCTTTTAGTCACTTCCACTGCAGTTGTAGTTTGGTTGTAAGTATCTCATCCTTTACATGCACACATTTTACAACCAGATCAGTGTAATAACAGAGTTTGAACAGACTTGGTTAGAAAACAGAACAAGTGGGATTCAGCAAAACAGGTACAATTAAAATCTTGTCACAACATGGCAGAACAACATGTGCACCTGCATTTATGATACATGTACTCGGGTTATTATTCCCTGTAAAATGCAACTTGATCAGGGTTTAGCCTGCATATTTTGCTCTGAAATGGCTTTTCATTAGAGCATAATGTGCCTCAATGGGATATCACTATTCACTTGACATTTCAGAATAGCTGAAGCAAAGGTTTTCAGGGACGGTTTCAAGGACAAGTAAACTTCATGATAAATCACTTCCTGAACATTTTGTAAGCTTGGTGAAAGCCACCTTTTTTGAATTCTGACATCCAAACCTGCTTTTTGAGGTGATGTGTATATAGGCAACATGTTTTTGTTTACATTCAACATTTCTCATAAATACCCAACAGCTAGTGGCAGCTTATTTTAGTAGTTAACCCTTAAGGAGATGGATAAATACAAGTAACTTGTAACCTGTATTAATCTGCATTACTTGTCTTCTTTATCTGTTATTGGTGGGTAACATTTTACACTGACTGCTGTGATGTCTTGCATCTATGGACCCTCTTGCGATTGTTGGTAGAAAAAGGTTTAGGCTTAAGAGGCACTGATACCGTTTAAACCTCATCTCCATTTGGAACTTTTGATTAGATTTTAATGTCCTTCGGTAATAATTATCATTAACAATTCATTAGCTTTCAGGAGGCAACAATAACAGTGTTAGTTGTATAATCTTCATGTACACTTGTGTTTGTTCCAACAGGACTGTGGTGCAATTCTCGGCAAGGGGGCGAGACATAGAGATCGGAATGCGTAACACATCCTCTGAATTGACCTCTCAAAAAGCTTTGCTTCAAGAGTCAGATGAAGAATGAAGGCATATTTATGGCTCTTTGATTTCATTTTTCAAATCTTGATCTATTTTATCTATTTTAAAAAAAAATGTCTAAAGAAAATAAGATTGAAATCCATGTGAATTAACTATTATCATGTTTGTAAATATTAAAAAGTACAATTCATATTGTGTATCGCCTGCTTTTACAAAAAATGCAACATATTGAAATATTTTATTAACAAATCACAACTTGCTTATATTAAACTGAATTAGTACTTTAATACAATCGGACAAGTTGTTGTTTGAGGTTATCAAGAGACCATGTAGACTTTTCAGTTTTCCCACAAACTTGCACCTGGAATTTCTACGGAAAGATTATAAACAGGCTGAATTTTCTTATGATATATTTTGTTTATAACAATGTGGAGAAACAAATTCAGGAGGTAACATTTTGTTAATAAATGACCAGAATTTTCATGTAATACTTGGAGGAAAAGAAAGGCAACAGGGTTTTCAGGGAAGAATTAGGTTTCTGGCTTTTATGTTTTTTAACTTGCAAACTGAACTAAAACTCTGATAAATATTGGACAAAAACAAACAATCCTGGTACATGTATAGCATCCTTGATCTATGAGTCATTGTAGGCTGACAGGATGAGATCACTGTTGTGGAGCCGGTGGAGTATCAGGCGTACATTTTGGTGAAGGTGCTGTTGTGACTACGACTGTTGAAACAGATTTTGGGGAGCCTGCAGCCATGTGCTGAACCTGCTGCGCTGGAACTGTCTGGATCCGAACCTGAAGAGTATAAGATGGTAGATAATTCTCTGTATTTGTTTGATCTGAACAGAAACTATAAAATGAAATCACTATATGTGCTAAAAATGAAAAGCATCTACAAAAACCTGTGTGGCCTGTCCTTGCTGCTGAAGCTGTTGGAACTGTTGCGCTGTGACAAAACTGACAGGTTTGTTTCCTGCAATCAGCTTCGTGCCAGCAGGCATGGTGGTGAGAATGATGTTTCTGCCCAGGCTGCTAATACTGCTCACACAGGAGAGAGAAATGTATAAATATAGATCAACTGCAAAAATGTGCACTTCTACTGTTATAATGTCAAGAAAACACACAAATTGCTGAAATAAAATTATATCTTAGAGCATTAACCTTCACAATAAAATGAAAGCGAAAAGTCTAAATCTGTGCAGCCTTACTTTGTGTTCAGGCTTCCTTTCACAATGGGTGTCGTTACAACACTCTTGCTCTTCAGTGGCTGATTGAGGACAGACAGGGGGACTGTGATCCGTGCGGGTAACTTCCCCTACAGTGTTCAAAGAACAGAATGGTTTGGGCCTGTTATTGATGGTTTTACAGTACACTTAAAGCAATCATTTAAATAAGGTAAAATTCAAAATTCCCATTATTGAGAATATCCTATTATAGATCACTAAAGAAAAACAAAAGTCTGCAGTGAAATGACTTGCTGAATGCAAGCTGACTGTATGTTTGGAGAAAGCGAGGAACAGGTGGATGCATTCCTTGCTTATCAGTTCCTGGTTTTCATTTGAGGAAACCATGTAAATCAATAAATTACCAACCCGTTAAAACATTAACTATCTCTAGTTTTAACAGATAGTTACACATAGTTGGGATAATCTTTTCAGTAACTGTAAGCTGTTTGGTTAACTCTCACACTTAAACCCTTCTTAAGACATGCATTAGATAACATTGTTGGATTCAACAGTGTGTTATAGTGATGAATAACACTGAATATTTCTCTAACCGTTTGTGTGGTGACAACTGTAGTAGGGACCTGTCGCACAGTAGCTGTAGCTGTTCCTAGCGTCAGAGGTGACCCCGAAGCTCCAGAAGCCACTGTGATCCCTTTAGCACCGGCCACAACACTGGCAGGCATGGTCACTACGTTAGCACATGTACTTGCTGTGAGAGGTTTACTGCCAGTGGTGGTGGTCATTGTGATGGTCTGACCTGGTTTCTGTGGAATTACACCCAGGCCCGGCATTATCCGAATTGTGGCGCCGGTCTTGTCTGGGGAAGTCACAGTGGAGAAGGTCCTAGATTTTTGGTCGGCCACAGTGACGGCCAACGTGGGCATCAAACGAATGGTCGTGTCTCCTGCAGCCTTTAACAAGGTCGAGGCAACGTGTCCTGCTTTAGTGGTCTGTACTTCCCCAGTACAGGATGCAGCACTGGACACCGAAGAAGGTGAAGGATGGGGTGGTGTCACGTGAAGAGTGGCTGATATGCTCTTGCCGCCTGTGGAGGCAGAGCCCAGAAAGTCAGAAGTGAGCTTGACGGTCGTAACTGGGGATTTGGCAAGTGTTGCCATCATGTCTGGGGTGATCCGCAGCACTGTTTGGCCTTTAGCATCTGTGGTTATGGACGATGGTGGGAGGCGTAGGACATCTTTGCCTTGGATGCGAAGGTTTGTAGCTGTAATAGGAATTCCTGCTCCTGGAGACTTTACTCCCAGTTGTCCTGTGATAGACACCTGCAAATAATAATTATTATAATGATAATTATACAAATAATAAATCACGGGATCATTAAATGGTAAACGGCCTTCAAGGATTTTTTTCCTGTCACCATCCTCTTCCTGTATACTACTCAGTTAAACTACATTTCAACTATAGTTGTTGCGCTGAGATTGTAAGGAGTCAAATTTGTTTATTCATGTGTATATCTGTAAGCATCTGACATTTAAGGGAACATCTCTACTATACGGTTAATAACTATGCACCACTGTTGCACTGTAGTCGTCTTTATTAAAGGGCCCTTCAGATAGTAGATACCCAAATATATACAGTTAAAAGAAAATGCTCAACCTGTTTGATGTTTGGGCTGGTGACTCCTTGCAGCACAGCTGGAGAAGCAGGGTTGGTAGCTGGGCTACCAGGTGATCCAGATTGAGGTTTGGCCACAGTTACAGCTGACACAGACAATGTAGTTGGAACCTGGACTGGACTGCTAGCAGGTTGACTTCTTAAAGGCACAGACACCACAGCCTGTTGACATACACAACAAACACAGACAGAATTAATTGTACATTTCCAACAACCATCCATCCATCTTTTAAAAATTACTAGTTGTTTTTGGTACCTGTGAAATTCCTTTAGCAGACACTGACACTGGCATCCGGATCTGGTGAGGGGTCTGATGTACCAGTGTGGCTTGCTGACTTCCTGCCGATGACCCCAGGCCAGGCTGAGCAGGAACGACTCGTACTTGTGGAAGAGAACCTGCCGTCAGGTGACTCACTATACGAGCTGCGTGGGATGTAACTGGCTGTGAAGCTGGTGGACAAGCCTGACTTGTGGGCAAAATAGTTCCCAGCTGGGGCAACGATGGAGGGGACACAAGAAGAACACTAGGCGTACAAGAGGGAGCAGAAGCAACAGACAAGAGTTGATTTGAAATTGCACAAATGAATCAAAACGTATGTTCTAGACAATATAAATAAGAAAAAAAAAAAAAATATGGCACACTGACCCTGGGCTGGTTTTGATTGTATCTGGGACTCTGGTTTTTGTTGGTGTGGTGACTGTGGAGGGTAAGGGTGATTTGGGGGTTCCAGGTGTGTTCGGAGTGGGTGTCGTCGGGATTGGTGACATGGGATTAGAACCTATATCCTGTCCTGCTTCCAAAAATCCAGTTTTGTTGCCTCCATCTTTGCTTCCAGACTTCTAAACCATAAAAACAAAGATTAATCAAAACAATAATTGGTAAATGGTTATTTCCCCCAGTAAATGCTGTTGGGTGTTTGTTTTTTTTCCTGTGGACTTACAGGTTTAGCTGCTGGTTTCGGTTTTTGCTGTAGAGCTTTTCTTGCTTTTGCAGCTGCAGCTTGAGCCTGGTGGATCCTCTCTGGATAGGACAAATAAACCAAAGAATAAGTTTTTTTCCCTCCACTGCTCAGTGATTAAGTCATTTTCTGTATCTAACAGAGCTAAAGAGGCTTTTACAAATGAAATGTCTTTTCTTCACATGGAAAGAGATGATAAAGGTAGTTCATTTTGCTTGATGCTAATGTTAAATGTGCCATGACTCACGCACACAACAGGAGCAGAATCAAGCAGGAAATAAACCAGTTAATGTTAGTTGAGTTGAGGACAACAAGTGCAATAAAAGCGATAATTAGAGTTAATCTGTAACACCTCATGGAGACGTGGACAGGGCCAAGAGCCAGCAAACCAAATAAGTAAGATATTGTGCAAGAAAGGGTCAGATTTTAGTAGGCTCCTAATGTCTTCTGATAATGTCCTTCATACAGAGCAGAGTACTGTATCCTGATGTTGAGTAAAAACAAGACACTGTTCTTTAAGGCAGCTCCATAAACCAGAAATATTTTGAAATAAGCTTTGTGGCTTACCAAACTCTTCCTGGCTGCGATTGCGGTGCAGGTAAATCCACAGTTTGCGGCCGATGTCATACTTGACACAGGGGTCTTTCTCATAGTGAAGTCTATCCAGAGCCCCGCTGACAACTGTATTCACCTAAATGGAAAGCAAAGCTCCTTACTCACGGAAAATATCACTAAAAGGCTAAAGCTTAAAGCCAGTGTCTGTCTCTGAAAAGTGGTCAATTCATAATCAAACACAACAAAGAAGTCATCTGTAATTATGAAAAATGATAAGGGACACAGAGAAAAAACTTAATGAAGAGGAAAAAAAGAAGGGAAAACTCTTTCATGCCTGTGCACTTGTGACATCTGGAGCAAGAAACTGTGAGTCTTTCAGCAGTTCACAGATCTCTGCTCTCGTTCCCTCCCCATTGGGTAATCTGGCTGCTGCATCCCGTACTAGAAAAAAAGAAAAGAGGCAAAAGTCATACGAATGGCTTTACTGCTAAAGCAGTGAGTCCCCACATCAATGGAATCCACGTAAAACAGAAGCTCTAACCCAGAGAAAGAATGGTGACGTATGGTGGTCGGTCTGAGCGCAGCAGCGTGTGCTCCCTGGCTTTGTTTAGTGACATCTCCTTATCGAACACTCCTTTAACTGGACCCACCACAGATTCAAAGCCATGCATCCTAAACGTGAAAGCCTTATGTGGCTGGTTGTACCGTTGCTGCTCCTAATAATTAAAAAGAAAAAAAAAGTATGTGGACTTCAGAGAGGGTATGTCAGGCCAGATGTGCAGATCACTTTAAACGTTGCAGCACAAAAGCAAACCTGGACTTGAAACACTTGTCTCTCATCTCCAGTGCTGGGACGCACGACATAATCAGTTGAACTGTGTGAAGAGGGGGAAAAAAAAAAAAATTAGGAGCTTACATATACGTGTATTACACTTCTTAAGAATAACTTTAATGTCACAATAATTCAAGAAACAAGCAGAAAACATGAAATTAGCAATAAAAATCATAAATTGCTGAAGCTTACAGTCTCGGTGTGGGAGAGGTCATGTCTAATGTTTCTTCATTTTCTGTCTGTTGAAGATAAAAAGCCTTTTTAAATATTGTCAGAGATAAAACTGATAAAACACAACTAACGTACAGCATTGTACAAGCTGTACAATGTCACAAGTGTACAAGTCACACGGCATTTTTTGTAGTAATATATTTTTTTTTTTACCTTGACAATGAAATCTTTGGAGTCTAACCACAACTGACACAGTGCACTCAAATCCTTCTCTGTATCCTGAGTGGGACCTAAAAGAAATTGTGAATGTTAATCTCCTTTGACGACCACCAACAACAAGCACTACTTCAGGCCAGGTATTGCTGCGTTTGAATGTGCTTACCGATCCACCTCCACTGTTGACATTCATCAGAAAATTCCACAAATGGAGAAAAGCCACTGGGAAGTGCCATCATGCCATCTGATTTACAAACAGAAGAGTGCAGAGGTAAATACTTGGATATTTCTTCCCACTCCAACACGGGGTAAAAAAAAAATACTGTTTTAGTGTGAGTGACCATTGCTACTCACCTTTAGTCTCTCCTGCAAGAAACTGCAGGGCTTGAACAACCAAGTCAGACCAGCACGAGGCTGAAGAAAACCATGCATTAATGGAACTTGCTGGAGATGACTGCCATATTTGAACTTTCTCCTCCAACTGAGGGATTAAATTAATGGTGTTAAATTCTCTACAGGGATGTTACAAAATTTAAAACATGTATGCAGGCCGAAATTAGCGCTTACCACTGAAGTACTGGCAGGACCTTCTGTCCTCAAGATGTTTTCCAGCAAACTGAAAAAACTGGCGACTATTTCCTCAACTGGAACGGGACTGCTTAGATACTCCTCCACAACTCTGCAATAATAATAATAATAATAATAATACTGATAAGTAGAAGAAGAGGATCCATCATCTAGCCAGACTATACAGTTACATTTTGACACCAGCAATTTGCTAGACTCACTCCTCCTTAATGTTGGTTAGCGGGGTAGACGGTGCATCTGGCAGGGAGTTGATTATGTTTGCTGGTGGAGCTGATGGGGTGTCTGGAGGTGCAAGAGTGTCACAGGTGTCCTCAGATTCAACTTTTATCGTCCTCATTTTCTTCTTCCTTCTCTCATCTCTGATCTTCTTCTTAGGCAAAGACAGATCGAAGAGTGCTGTGACAATTGAAATAAACAAAGACAAACAATATTATCAGTGTCACAGTGTAATCTGAAAGTACTGACATTCTGTATCAAAGTTTCCACATACCAATGCGCTCCCTTTTAAGAAAGATGGATGACATAAAGGTTTTCATTACTTTTTTTGTATACCTCCCCAGACGTTCACTATTACATAAGTCTTTCTTGAAGCTCGAGGTACAACTCATGTGTTTCATTGTGACATAAGCTGTGAAAGCTGAGGTGGACTGTATATGAGTATTTAAGGCCTTCTATTCCGATATAATTTTAACCCCCTATTTGTTGCTTTTTTAAAATTCTGGAGTTCTCTTTGTAGATTTCTAACAAAAACGGTCATCAATTTTTTAATGTTTCATTAAAACATTTAAAAAGTGGATATTTTAAACACATTTACTCACGCATAGTCCCTTTACGACCCATGTTTGCTCTTGAAAGTATGTCTCCAAGGTGGATATCAGAGGTTATCAAGTCTGGATGGTCCTAGGAATAAAAAAAAATAAATAAATAAAATTAAAAAAAAGTCATTAAAGATATAGTGAACAAACCTTATGAGAATCATGCGTTTTGTCTCCGTCTCTTGCAACTTACCGGTTGTCGCTTCCTCTTCTCACGATGATTCTGCAGCATGACTTTCAAATCCTGCTCACCAAGTTCTATTTTTTCTGTTATGATAATCATAATAATAACAATGATAACAAATTATGTATAAAAAAAAAAAAAAAAAACACACTTCCTGTGCTTAAACAACACAGTAACATTATTCAGGGTACACGACAAATCACGTACCAGTACTCTTCATGTCTTGAGTGGAGAGGCTTGGTAGTACTCTGACTGAGACCGTGGGTGTTGGAGAAGAGGGTGACTGAGGTGCCGGAGTCCATGGTGATATATCTGGAAGGCATCCAAAGGAACTGGTATGGTCAGTCTTGTGATGATTCAAATTGATGTATCAATCAATCTGTATGTTTAAGTTTCCTCTCAATTTTTCATATTCATGTTAGCTGTCAATGAAGTGCTTCATAGATTACAAAAGAATGTAATTAGCATTAGAAACACTCATCCAAGACCAGACAAACCATCATCATCAGATGAAGCATTGCTGTCCCCACACTCAGCTTTGACCTCCTTCATTATGCGACTCAATCTTCTTGTCACCCTTGCCTCCCGCATTTCTGCATGGGTTTTGGTTGGTAACCTTCTTTTATGTGGAAAGTCCAGACCATTTTGTACTGCAAAGTCCAGCAGCTCCTGCAACAAGAAATACATCAAAACTCACAGACACAGACAGAAGCTAAGAGGCTGTGCGCAATCTTCCACAAACTTAAAAAACACAAATACCTTTCTGGAGACGAGGATCTGCTTCAGCAGCCTGTGGTAATACTGCTGAAGGCAGTGCACCTGTCGTTTCCTCTGGGACTTGGCACACAGTTGTCTGTACTTGACCACCTCAGGATTGAAGTAACCATCTGGGTTGGGATAACAAGAGATGTGATGAGTAACTGCTTCAAAAATCAATTCAGCATCATTCACTCTTCTCAGCAGTAAAGTAAAGTGGTAAGCACCTCTGAATAGTTTTTGTGCAAGATGAAGGGGGTTCCCAAAGTTAAAATTTTTATTATTGAATAGGTCACTGATGGTACTGTCCTGCTCCACACTATTGTTCTCAGGAAACTGCGGCAGAAACTGACGAAGGTGCTGCCGCTGGGAATCTGTCAGTACTTCACGCCAAGTGCCTTCACTCAGCACAGAGAAGAAAATTTCAGGCTGTCGTAAAAAGAAGTGAACAGCAACATATGAAGATATGTGAAGCAAAATATGAACCGTGAAACAGCAGAAAAGAGGATAATTTCGCAACTAAATGCCAAACAACTCACGTCCTCCAGGAGGTCCTCTGGAAGGCTCACTCTGCAGTTCCCCAGCATGCACTCCTCGGTGATTTGCTCATCGTTCTCTTCTTTTGGATCAAGAGGGTCCGAAAGCATGTGTGCAAGGGCGTCCATTCTCCTCTGTTCCCACCTTCAAGTATTTCACATGATCACAAACCCTCGGAATACGTCTTTTCACTTATTCACGTTGTTCATTAAATAGTTTTGGGGTAGTGTTGTAGCGCAAGCAAACAAAACCATCCACAGCAACGAAACACCTCATAACAAACTACGCTAAGGTGCTAAGCTAAGCTAGCAGGAAGCTCAATATGACGCGTCTATATACGGTCTCTACTCACTAAGCTGGGATTTAGGTTAGCCACCAATGATAGTACTCTGTGCAGTATGCTGGCTAATAGAATAAAATGGAAAAATACTGTGCTCATATAGATGCAAGTGATTAAAAACTGTTGGTAGCTCTTACCTGACTTTGCTCTATGTTTTGAAATGAAGAGGGAACTATTTTACCGACGCACGGTTTTCTTCTTCTATCCGATTGTTAAGTGCTGTCGTGACGAATCCTACTTCCGGGCCTAAAGTAGTCTGCGTTTAATATGGCTTTTGTGTTGTTAACATGTTTAATGTTTTGTATTTTCTTCTATTTAATCTCAAAAAGCTCCTAAAACAGTCAGTGATCACTGTTGACCTCCCTCGGCTTTTATTACCGCTAATCATTTATTTAAGCTCAGTTTTTAAAACCTTAGGATGTAACAGCCCAGCCCATGCAGCAGTACATTCAAATTCAAATTCAAATTTTATTTGTCACGTACACAGTCATACACAGTACGATATGTAGTGAAATGCTTGGACAACTGCTCGTGACCTAAAGAAAACAAAAAAGGAAAGGCTATGAATAAGATAGGAAATAAATATGAAAAATTAAAAAGGGTAAATTTAACTAGGAAGGAATAAAATATAAATTAAGGTTAAAAATGAAATAACTGTACAACACAAATTAGAATGAAGGGTAAATTTAACTGGGAAGAATAAGATAAAATATATAAATTAAAGTTGAAAATAAAATAACTGTACAACAAAATACACAATACACAATATAGAACTATATAAGAATGTATGAAGAAATCTAAATATAAATAAATATATACACAATAACAGCAGCTGTACAAGTATTAACTGGAAATGAAGAATATAGTGACCAGTGTTGTGCAAAAACAATGTCCAGAAAGTCCAGTGTGTGTGTAAGAACCATATGTGTGGGTCAGTACTGTGTGGTGGTGTGATTGAGAGACCGTATCGCCTGCGGGAAGAAGCTCCTCCTCAGTCTCTCTGTGTTGGTCTTCAGGGAGCGGAATCGCTTTCCTGACCTCAACAGAGAGAACAGTCTGTTGTTGGGATGGCTGAGGTCCTTCACGATCTTCCTGGCCTTGGTCCAGCACCGCCTGCTGTAGATTGAGTGCAGGTCAGGGAGCTCGGAGCGGATGGTACGCTCAGCTGACCGCACAACCCTCTGTAGAGCTCGTCTGTCCTGCATGGTGCTGTTACATGAATGACTAACCTCGTATTGTGGATGGATTATCTCAGTTGTTCTCCTGGCTGAAGTTTGATTCTTTTACAGCATCCTGCCATGCGATTACATTTGTTCCTGACCACCGAGAATCCTCACGTTAACTTTTATAGAGTGGAAAAAAGTTAGCTTGTTTATGTCTGTGAAGATTCTCAGTCATCCAGGTCATCGTAGTCAAAGGAGCTTGCAAAGAAAAGCGTCTGGACTTCTTTAAGTTACTTGAAGACGTTTCGCCTCTCATCCGAGAAGCTTCTTCAGTTCTAAGGTCAAATGGTGGAGAGTCCCAGATATAAACCTAGTGGGAGTGTTCCCCCACAGAGGGACAAAAGGACCCCCTGATGATCCTCTAATCGCCTGAGCCAAGGTGTGAAACTGGGTGTGGGTCCCAATCAGCCAGAGTTTCGGGTGAGTTCATTGTGAAACCTGGCCCCACCCTATCATGCGAATTCCTGAGATCAGATGGCCCAGGATGTGAGTGGGCGTTAAGGCGTCTGGGAAGGGATCTCAAAACTGGATTATAGATGGCAGACAGTTGGTGTCGTAAACCACCGCCTCTGTTCAAAGATGGTCGCTCACAGTGGACATAGATGGCTTCTTTCACTCCTCTTTCAAACCATCTGTCCTCTCTGTCCAAAATGTGAACATTGGCACAAAGGACACTCTTTCGAGGATGCCAATGTTCACATTTTGGACAGAGAGGACAGATGGTTTGAAAGAGGAGTGAAAGAAGCCATCTATAATCCAGTTTTGAGATCCCTTCCCAGACGCCTTAACGCCCACTCACATCCTGGGCCATCTGATCTCAGGAATTCGCATGATAGGGTGGGGCCAGGTTTCACAATGAACTCACCCGAAACTCTGGCTGATTGGGACCCACACCCAGTTTCACACCTTGGCTCAGGCGATTAGAGGATCATCAGGGGGTCCTTTTGTCCCTCTGTGGGGGGATACTCCCACTAGGTTTATATCTGGGACTCTCCACCATTTGACCTTAGAACTGAAGAAGCTTCTCGGATGAGAGGCGAAACGTCTTCAAGTAACTTAAAGAAGTCCAGACGCTTTTCTTTGCAAGCTCCTTTGATTAGCTTGTTTATATTATACTAACATAGCTGTGTCGCTAGCGGTCACGTAGCACATCATTATATACCAGCTAGCCCAACTTCAGTAACCCTACAAACGTCACTGCTGTTTAGTTTCCTGTCTTCATTTATGCTGGAAGTGATAACATAGCTGTACGCTTTAATTTGTTTCCAAAACCCCGCAGTCAGGACATGCTATATTGTATTTAGATAGAAGCTAGCGAGCTAACTCCCTGCTAACTTCTAACTCCGTTAAATGTCATAAATTCCATTTTCATGGATGCCTGGATGTTAAACTCAATTGTTACACCTGGTAGAGCAGAACACTGATCATTTTATTAAAGATGAAAGACTTTAGACAGTTTTTCAACTCTCAGTAATGCCATAGTGATGTTTGATATATGGACCTGCAGCGGAGTTTAGGCCCAGACACGGCTAGTGGCGTCACACTGAACAACCGGATTGATATTTAATGACATACTCGCCCCCGAGGTTTTGCCGCCCTCTAAAGGAAATTAGTAAGTATGTGCTTGGTATGTAGCTGTACCAAACATAAAACTTAATAACTTTGCCGAATTGTAATTTCAATAACATATTTACTGTTATTCATTATTTGTGCAGAATTAGCTGTCTAATTTTATGGAAATGTTCGAATTAATAGTACGGCTTATAAAATCGTCTGGGTCTAATTTTATTGCATGCAGGTAAGGAGTTTTCTGTTCCACCCAAAAATTTAAAAATGACTCTAACACAATAGTTGTGTAAATTACACCTGTCCTGAGGCAAAATGTAAACCTATTTGTTGAAAAAGTAGATCCAAAATATTCTTTAAAATACAAATTAGCTCTTGAGAACTCCCGCAAAATGGCGTTTTTCTCTTGCTAGTCAAATTGCATGGTAAATATGTCAATTATAATAAGTTATAAATGAACTATTATGGTTTCAATACATAACTCTTATAATTGTTTCAGTCTAATTTGTGACTCACATCTGTGCAATCCTTTCACTGAAACCTGTTTAGTCTGGAAAAAGAAGTGACAAAACACATGGTCACGTGATGTGCTAACAAAGTTTAGTCCTGTTTGACATATTTTGTATTTTTCCAATCTTTTATGACCAGTTTGAATGTGCTACTGTAACCAATGTAACGCTCATTTTCCACAAGGCTAATTCATTTCAATTTTTATTTATCTATATAACTGCATTCTTTTCACAGTCCCTAACATTCCATGGTTAACATCTTTTTCTTTGAGATTTTTTATGGTTTATTTATCATTTTCTTTAAATACATAACAGCTAATTATAAAATAAAGGGTATGGGGTTTATTTGTAAAGTTTATGAAGCCTAAATTGTATTCTAGTTGTAGAATAACCCAACAGATAAACACTTAACATAATTGTATCTCCCCTGTAACTTGTGAAGATCCCTCCTATTTATTGAACATAAAGAAGGAGAAAAGAAAAAAAATAATGGCAAAAAAATAAATAAGGGGTCATGTCTGATGAACTCTTGTCTAACTTCTTCCTGATTTATATTCAGTTTTTATTATAGTGTCCTTGCATTGATATATGAACATGTGAAATGCTGCTTCAGTTTTTGCTCCACCTCTTTTTGATGCTGTAATCAACAGTCAATCCCTCTGCCTCATAACTCAGCCCGGGAGAGGCAGGAGACACACTCTGTCCTTCAGAAGTCTTCACCAACATTGTCCTGCCATATGTGGCAGGCACAACAAGTGGCAGAGCTGTGAAACCAACACTTTCTCATTTCTCTCAAAGGTTTTGCCTTTAATTCCTTGGGAGGATGGCAGAAGGTGCAGATGGAGAGGAAGAGATTCAGTTTCTGCGTACAGTGAGTGATGCTCCTTATCTGTTCTCGATTAGTTGTCAACTGTTGGTAAACTTATTCATCAACAATGAATGGTAGTGGCTATGCTTGTCCATGATGTGGTTGCTTTATAACAGATAGTTAGACAAGCGTTCAGTGTGTTCGGTAGCTTTCTTTACATAGCACAGATAGACAGGCACAGGTGGCTGGTTTTGTTAGCATTGTTTCCTATTTATATCCCATCGGCTACTTGATATACAACTGTTTTGTCACAGAGAAGAAAATGTCTGGTGCCAGTTGACAGTTAACACGTAGACATATCGGTCTCATCGTCCCATTCCCACTGGCTTTATGGCAATGTTTATGTTTTGTTATTTAATTGGCTATAGAGCCACAAGAACTGATTCATGACTCCCGTGTGATACAGAGGCACGAAACATCAATTGTTACTTCTTCCCGTTGCACTTTCATTTTATTTTTGCCCAGTATCCTTCAAGATTAAATACTTCTTTAGTCCTGTGACGCCTACAGAATAAATAAATAAAACTCAATGCTCTTCTGCCAGTTGAAAGATTGCAGTTTTCCAAGCATGAATTGCTTAATTATTGATGATCATTATCACATTATGAAGTGTATCTCTTTTTTACTGCTGTGTGGATATAACTGAATCCCACTCAGACATTGAATTTTGTTTTGTTTTTATTACATTACAAGGTTTTTAGTATATTTTACTTAAAATTTCTTACATAATTGACTGTACTATAGTTATATCAAGTATTTAGTTTAAACAAGTTTATCTCTGCTACAGTACTCTCTGCTGGGCTATCAGATTTCCTTCTTAGATCTCTGGGCCAAAGCTGACTGCAGAAGGGCATTGTGGCCTTGCAATCAGACAACTCAATGTAACACTCTTTATTTGGATGGTCCGTATATGTTGCACTTGTTTAACATAGTGGTTGAACATGTGCAGTGTAGTAACTCTAGCCTTCAAAATAGCACAAACCAGATGCTGATTATCCATTATCCTGTGTTATGAGAATTTCTCATCTTTGCAGTTTTTTTGTTCCTTCTTGATTAAATGTGTGTGTTCTGCAGTCTGCTACTTTGTGTTTAAACAGGTGCCCTTAACAGATAATTGGAACAATGTGAACTCTTTGAAATTTAAATGCGTTTTCTTGTAAATATTTTACCTTGCAGCTGCTATACATAATTCTAAGAAGCACACATTTTCACTTGACATTGTCTCTCGCCTTGAAACAGAGCACTAAGTAAAATATGTCAACAATGTGACACTGTCAGTCTGCTGCTTTTCGTCTTGAACTCAGCTGAGGTCTAAATTTACTGCGTGAGGATTAACAGTTTCAAAGCTTGGCCCATTTCAGCACCTGCTTACTTCAGTCCATTTGAGAACTGCATTACTGCAGTAGTGCTAGCTCTTTAGTGGAGTGTTTTACCACTACGTTTTCAAAGAGAAGTAGAGAAGCTAAACCGACAACTGCCAAGGTTCACTGAGATATAGCTGTCACTGTCACTGTAGCTGAACTTTGGTTGTTAAAATGAAGGCTGTGACACATCAGACAGAAGTGCTTCCTAGACCGAATAGTTTCAGATTAAACCAAAAGTGAAGTAAAACCATCCACAACTTCACCCACACAGCCAGGCAGAAACTCATCCTTCTAAAAGGAATAATAAGCATAATAATTCTTTATGTGTCTGGAGAGGATTCTTTGACTGTTGAGTATTTTAGAAACTGCTGACCTAAGGGGATTTTCCCACCATCTGTAGGGTTTACAGAGTGGTCCAAAAAAGAAAGAATATCCTGTGAGCAGTAGTTCTGCCAGCAAAACTGTCTTGCTGAGGAGACTGCTTTGAGCTGATAGGAGAGTAACAGTAACTCAAATAACCATTCATTACAAAAGAAGATGCTCTTCTGCATGTAGTATACTGAACCTAAAAGAAGATCGGCTATAGTGGAAGAAGACCACACTGTGACTCTTAGCAGGGCAACGTGCCATATCACGAAGCTCATATAAAAAAAAGCTCATATCATCTTAGTCTGGTTTCCTGTGTGACAGTGAGTTACTTGTACTCAAATTGTCTCCACAGTGACCAGATCATCAATCCAGATTCACATCATAGAAGTGCAGCCAACAAATCCACGGCAACTGTGTGATGCTATCCTGTCAATATCGACCAAAATCTTTGAGGAATGTTTCCAACACCTTCCTTGAATCCATTACATGAAGAATTAGGGCAGTCCTGAAGGCAAAAGGGGGAGCAAACTGATAACTGAAGTAGGGTGTACCTAATAAAATGACTAGTGAGTGTAGGTATATTACTACATTGAGGGGAAATGCATAGTAGCTGCCCTGATCAAAACTGCTGTTGTGACCCTGCAGGGTTCCCGTAGGACTGTCAGTTTATGAAGGCTCTATAATATTTTGGTGAACGGTCTTTAAGGTCGTCTGCAAGATGTACAGTATTTTTTGCTTTAAAGTTGTAAATGACAGACTTGACTTGACTATGCCAAAGGTTAAAGATATGAAAAGACTGTGATCAGATCATAAAATTAATTGACAATAATAAGACTGTATTTTTATGTTAATATGATATTACGTTATAATTATCTTAAAGTCATGCTAAAACTGAGTAATATAAAAAAGAAAACGTAGAATTACAGTGTTAGAGCTGCATTTTTTCTGACAATCAATAAACTCCTTTTAGTGTTCTTTGTTGTAAGCATGTGCTATGATTAAGGGGGAGAAAGAAATTTAGCAATTTTTAAGTACAGCGGTGTGTGAAATTTTGAGTTGTGTTGCCTCAAAGTAAGGTTTTATATATTTCTCTCCTTTGAAAACATGAGTAATTGCGTTACTGAACAAGTGCAATGTGGGGAGATTTTCTTCCTGGCTGTCAAATCCTAAATATCTTTTGCTTTCCAGAAAGGGATGTGTGAACAGCAGGTGCAGCCGCCTGAAATAGATAACTGTGCTGGGGTCTCAGAGCCAAAGGAAGGGGCTTAGGCATCTGTGGCCAGTGACATGCACTGAAAAGTAACACAACACAGAGGCTCAAACTTGGGGAGTAGCTTGAAAAATCACATTTTATTGCAGGTTGATTCATTTGTCTCAACTTTATTATTCATGTTGTTAAGCAAGTTGTTTGTTAAATTAAACAGTACATACCTGTGCTACAGTGTTGTTCAGCCTGTTTGTGCTGTTGACCATTAAATTAAAAGGACACGATGCTTTTATAAGGTGTAACAGCCATATAAATGCTTAAAGTTACCCATTTTAAGTATTTTTGTACCAATAACACCTCATAAAAACATGTACTTAATACACTTAATACTTTATACTTAATATATGAAGTATAAATCAGCTTTTGTAGTTAAAAATGCTTTAATAAGAAATTCTAGCCATGTAAAGGCGAAAAAAAACCAGGCCATTTTAGCCTGTTGCCAGGTGGTTACTAGGCAGCCTGATGGTGTTAATAGTATATTTTATCGTGTGTAACTGAGGTTTATGGAAAGAAATTAGCTGCAATTGTTGTATAAAAAAGATACTACATTTGTTCTATACGGTGTTAAAAGTGATTAAAAGCAGGTTATTTTAGCCTGCTGCTAGGCAATATGATGATGTCATAAAAACCGATATAAATAAGAACTCATGATGCACCTATGTGCCAAGTGTGGTTGCCCAACTCCTGATGGTGTAGGAGGAGTTGGGAGTGAAAGCAAAGAAAAGCATACATATAGATATAAATTTTTATATAGTGTTAAAAATCATGCATTTACATTACGTTGCTTCTTAATATGTTTGACACCTCTTGTTTTGGTTGTTACGTCACTGTTTATAAATATAGTACAGTCAATATGGACCGATCGGGGTGACTAATTAAAAGTTAAATATGCTTACCCATGAAAAGTAAGATGCACCATGAAATCTAAGATTTGCTTAAATGCATGTGAGGTTATAGATGTCTGTTACATCAATACCAGAACACTAAACTAGCTGTTACTAGCATAACTGAAAATTAGGTAATCTCAAAAGACAGAATGTGGTGTATGCTCATTTGTAATATTTTTCTACATAAACAAAAACGTTTCAGAATAAATGGTTAATCTGAAACACTTTGCTTTTGTAATTGTCCGTTTGAAATCCAAACGATTCTTTGATTCAAAGGCTATTTTGACAGACCCCTCTGTGCATGTTTTCCTGTCAAAATGCCTACTCTGCTTCAAGCTTATTTTATCCTTGTAGGATGACCATGTAGTGCTGCAGTGCACTGCATCTATTCTTAAGGAACAGATCAAGCTGTGCCTGTCATGTGAAGGTTTTGGAAATCGTCTGTGCTTTCTCGAGACCACATCGAATGCTCAGGTATTTAAAGGACACAATGCAATGATATAACTTCTTTGAGAGCTTGCATTGCTGCTGTTCACCAAGCTGACTGGTTGTTGTGTCTTTCAGAATGTCCCTCCAGACCTCGCCATCTGCTGCTTCATTTTGGAGCAATCCCTGTCTGTGCGAGCATTACAGGAGATGTTGTCCAACTCCTCTGTGGATGAGGTAAGATTTAGAGGTTACAAGGTTACACGTGATATAGTACATACAAGTTCTTTGATTTAATCATTTGCTGCAATCAACTTATATTCACGTTGTTTCTTTTCTAACTTTATACATCTCCCACCTGCCAACCATAGGCAGTCGATTTGGACAAATGGGTAGGTTTGCTCAGGTTTCCTTTTGTCCAGTACTTAAATCTGAGTTTTCAGTGTGTCATAATTTATTGAAGTTGTTTCTGATAACCTGCTCACAATATTACAATCAACTTATCTCATTAATACATTAACCACTAAATCTTCTTCTACCTTCTCCACTCAGTCGTCACAAGGTGGGGGTCATCGAACCCTCCTGTATGGACATGCCATCCTGCTGAAACACACCCACTCCAGCATGGTGAGTACATTTGCAGTTACCGTGGTTGCTTTTCCATCATATCGTCTTCTTAAAGCTGATTGGAAGCGTTATCTCTGTCTTTCCACTGCAGTACTTGAGCTGTTTGACTACGTCGCGCTCACTGACAGACAAACTGGCTTTTGATGTGGGCTTGCAGGAAGACTCCACAGGTGACTACGAACATTTTTGCTCAACATGTCCATCAGACTCCGATCTAGGTTTTTTTTTTTTTTTTTAAATCTTTATATCCACTACAGGAGAGGCCTGCTGGTGGACCATCCATCCAGCCTCTAAGCAAAGGTCTGAAGGAGAGAAGGTCAGAGTCGGAGATGACCTCATTCTTGTCAGTGTTTCTTCAGAGCGATACCTGGTAACCACGACTGCGTTTACTTGCATCAAAAGTCAGAGCTTACAGTCTGTATTACTAATATTACCATCTGCACTCTTTGCAGCACCTGTCCTATGCCAGTGGTGATTTAATGGTAGATGCTTCCTTCATGCAAACTCTGTGGACCATGACCCCTGTAATGTCTGGATGTGAACTAGCTGAAGGTATGTAATTTTCTTTCTGCTAAAAACAAAACAAAACAATAAACCTAATCCTAACCTAGCTCTTTGTCTCTAGGTTTTCTGACTGGAGGGTATGTGCTCCGGCTGTTCCACGGTCACATGGACGAGTGTTTGGCAATCCCAGCAGCTGATCAAGGGGATGACCGGCACAGGTGACCAGTGTCTTTCATGGCAGTACATGCAATCCGATATTGACTACATAAATACTAAACTCGTAGGTTTTAATTGTTTTAGCTTTACAAGTCTGTATTTCTGTCACAGACTTTTTAAAATGTTTTTAGGGCTTGCTGTTTTTTAGTAGCGTGTGGTGTTATAAGACTGTATTGAAAGCACCAACGTGGGTCTTTCTTATGGCTAATGTTAGCTAGCATTGTCTCAAAACTTTTGCGAGATCTCGCAAAAGTTTCATACATCTCCGAAAACATCGGAGCACTTTTGCAAATATGTGATGTCTTGTAAACCGAGCAGATATCTGACGTTTACACAACTACATTCACGCCTCAAAATATCTTAAAAGTGTATTTTGTGACCCAAAAAGAGTAATATTACAACTAAGTAGCTGCCGCCATTGTTGGAATTCAACTTTTGCGAGATCCTGAGTTAGTTTTTGCGAGATCCCGAGTTTGTTTTACGAAATCTCGCAAAAGTTTCGCCCCCTGCGGGGCTCCGTACATATGTGAAGTTTTGCTTGTCATCCATTGCTTCGTCTTTGACAGATGGTCAATCCAGGTTCTGGTTGCCTAGGTAATCCTCTAAACTATTTACTACCCAGCCAAATGCCAATCAATGGTATCATGTGTTCTTATTGGTAGCCTCTTAAATTCCTGGTCTCAAAGTTGACCAAAAATGTAAATACAGACTGCCTATCTCCCGTCGCTGACTTTCAGTGGTCTTTGGTTGCACTGTCACTGCTAGTTGCTTCCTGCGTGGATGCCCCTTTACAGTCTATCGTGTGCTGGAAAAAGCTTTTGTTGTTAGGGAGCTGCTTTTAGGGTACTGGGGCAAGGTATTGATGAGTAGGAATAAATGTGGCATCCATTGTATAGGCAAATTTGAGCACCTTTAATATAAATCAGTCCACAGTCAGTCAGAGGAAACTTGGATTGTGGGAACTTCAGTCAGTTTTAACATTTCCCTTTAAGTGTAGTTTTTATGTGTTGGCAATAGTAAAGCATTTACATGAAAAATATTACACTTTAAAATTGCACTATGAAGTCAAGACCGCATTGGAAGCTCTTAAACTGTCATACTGTGCACATGAACTAAAATGATTGCTGCATATAAGAAAAATCCTAATATTTTGGAATTTTCAAGCTTGAAATTTTCTGATGCACATTGCACATCATTGACTGCCATGTTTCCAGAGTTGCTCACTATGAAGGAGGGCCAGTATGCAGTCATGCTCGATCCTTATGGAGACTTGAGCCACTACGTATTGCGTACGTATGATGATTCCCTCGCAGGAATTACTTCATGTTGATGGAATGACTAGAGCGACTTCATGTTGTGGCTGAGGCTCATTTGTGTGTGCCCGTTGGTAGTTGGAGTGGAGGCCACATTAAGTGGGGCCAGTCTTTCCGGATACGTCACATAACAACAGGCCGATACCTTTGTCTGGATGAGGAGAAAGGACTTCTCTTGGTGGACCCAGAGAAAGCAAATTCCAAGATGTCAGCCTTCTGCTTCAGGATTTCAAAGGTTATTGTACAAAGTGAAATCTATAAAAGGCAGTGTCTGTCTCTTAGCACAAGTGTAGATATTCATAACAGTTTTGAAGGGAACACTTTTTATTTAAATTACAGGAAAAAATTGAAGTGACCCAGAAACGAGATGTGGAGGGCATGGGCATACCTGAGATCAAGTATGGAGAGTCCATGTGCTTTGTACAGCATGTTTCATCTGGCCTGTGGCTTACATATGCTGCTGTTGATGCCAAATCTGCACGTCTAGGTCCTCTGAAGAGAAAGGTAAAGCAGAAAGCATTTACTCTTCTATTTATGAGTGTTGAGTATATACTTATGTTTGAAGAACACCCATGTTTGATTCGTAGGCCATACTCCACAAAGAAGGTCACATGGATGATGCCCTCACGGTTGCTCGATCTCAGACTGAAGAGTCTCAAGCTGCCAGGATGATTTACAGCACAACAGGCCTCTTCAACCAGTTCATCAAGTAGCATTTTACATGTTATTTCAATCTTTTATATTAGTCATTTTCTTGTTTTTTTTTAAATATATGTCATATTTGTTGTGGTATTCTCATGTCTTCTGTATTCTCTTTATGTTCCCAGAGGACTTGATGCTCTAAGTGGAAAAAATAAATCTGCCAATGCCCCGTCTCTGCCTATGGACACAGTGGTGCTCTCGTTGCAGGATCTCATTTTCTACTTCCGACCCCCTGAAGAGGAACTGGAGCACGAGGACAAGCAGTTCAAGCTCCGCTCCTTAAAAAACAGACAGAATCTTTTTCAGGAAGAGGTTAGTTTGGATAATGAGAACTCACTTTTCATGAGAACAGCTGAATTCTGGATTAACATTTTATTTGATAGATTAAATTTTTGGTCAGTGCTTTTATTTCAGTTTTTATTGCTGTAACAGGGAATGATTACGCTTGTTCTGGACTGCGTTGATCGCCTCAATGTGTACAACACAGCAGCCCATTTCTCAGAGTATGCTGGGGAAGAAGCTGCTGAGTCATGGAAAGAGATTGTGAACTTACTGTATGAATTGCTAGGTATGTGCAGATGATGGTTTATTTCACTCGTTCACTGTTTTAGACTAATAATCATTAGTGTTACCACATTTGGACACTTTTCTTGTTTGTGAGTCTGTTGCATTTCTAATCTTTTCTTTGATCAGCTTCTTTGATCAGAGGTAACCGTGCCAACTGCGCCCTCTTCTGCGACAACCTTGACTGGCTGGTCAGTAAACTGGATCGTTTGGAAGCATCTTCAGGTATCTAGGACATGAATCTGTTTATTAGCTGATGGAAACTGGTTTTGTTTTATAACGACAGAGGGTTGATAAAACTGAACTTATTGTGCTGTATTCATTTGCATTTTTTTTTTCTGAGAACATATGCATTTACTATGTTGGTCTTCTGCAATTTAATATAAAGCCCAAAACTTTACAGTGTATTCATATATTGTCATATTTTTTTACGAGAATAGGAATCCTGGAGGTTTTATATTGCGTCCTGATTGAGAGTCCAGAGGTTTTGAATATTATTCAAGAGAATCACATCAAATCAATCATCTCTCTGCTGGATAAGCATGGACGCAATCACAAGGTCAGAAACGCTGCAACGATGTTTTCTGAGCATACTGCAAAAACCTGGAGCATGTGAACTTATTGCTCTCAACATACTTACTGTATAAAATGCAGTGAGTCTTAGATTCTATAAACCTTTTCCTGACAGGTCTTGGATGTGCTTTGTTCCCTCTGTGTGTGTAATGGGGTCGCTGTAAGGTCAAATCAGAATCTCATCACAGAGAATCTGTTACCAGGACGTGACCTTCTACTTCAAACTAACATCATCAACTATGTAACCAGGTGGGTCAGATTATAGTGAATGTTTCATCTTTGTTGATTTCACCAAAGTATCTAAACAACTCCTCTGACTCCTCCTTTATTGTAATCTTACCTCAGCATGAGACCCAATGTTTTCCTTGGAACTTGCGAAGGATCCACTCAGTATAAGAAGTGGTATTTTGAGGTGATGGTGGACCACGTAGAGCCGTTTCTTACAGCTCAGCCATATCATCTCCGTGTAGGTTGGGCTCTGACAGAGGGTTACAGTCCTTATCCTGGCGGAGGAGAAGGCTGGGGGGGTAACGGGGTTGGAGATGATCTCTACTCTTATGGTTTTGACGGGCTTCACCTCTGGTCAGGTAAAATCTACTATGGTTTATGGTAAATGTACACAGGATTGTTCATTTCCCTTCCAGCCTTTGTTCATGTTGTATTTTGACTTCCAGTTGCCCGATCCTTGTTTACTTAACCCTCTCGAGGCAGGCGTTGCCGATTTGCAACAGATAAAAACTAACAACCTGATTACCCCACATACATATTTTATGAGTTTGTTTTACTCAGAAGTACCGCTGCAGGACTTGGTTGTGCATTAGCAACAAAAAGTTTAATTTGAGCCTGAGAGGGTTAAAATTGATGTTTCAAAAACCTTGCCTTATTTCTAATCTTTTTCATAAACGTTTTGGTAGATTGTTCTTGGATATTAACAGAAAGTTTCCAAATAATCTTCCATTTTGGTTTTCTCTTAAAATCCAAGAGGAGTCTCCACAAGGCTTTCATTTGTGCAGTCATGTGCAGCTCCTTATAGGAGTGGAAGAACACCATTCAGTTGTCTCTCTGGTGGCACTCCTATCAAGAGTCTAATGAAGGGAAGCAGCTTAATCCCTTATGTGAAAAACATCCCCATACACACACTTTCAGAAGTTTTTTGCATCTTCAGCACCAACTCTAGTGCAGACTTTTGCTTATTCGTCTTCTGTATGAATTTCGGAAATAGTAAACTGTAAAATATAATTTTACTCACTTTATGTGTCTGCAGGACGTGTTCCACGTCATGTCGCCACAACAAATCAGCACCTCCTGGCAGCAGAGGATGTGGTCAGCTGCTGTTTGGATCTGAGCGTGCCCAGCATTTCCTTTCGTATAAATGGCCATCCTGTTCAGGGAATGTTTGAGAACTTCAACCTAGATGGACTGTTCTTTCCAGTTGTGAGCTTCTCTGCAGGCATAAGGTAGGATATTGTGCATTTATCGAGTAGATATTGTGATTTTATTTATTAATAATTGCATTATAGGTATTTAAATAATTGTTTTGTAAACCAACTAATGTCATTTTTTTTCCCCAAAAGACTGCGATTTCTTCTTGGAGGTCGTCATGGGCATTTCAAGTTTCTCCCACCTCCAGGCTACGCTCCATGCTATGAAGCAGTGCTACCCAGGGACCGTTTGCGGATCGAGCCCATCAAAGAGTATAAGCAGGATTTTGATGGCGTCCGGAATCTGCTGGGTCCAACTCAGTCCCTTTCACATACAGCCTTCACACCTTGCCCAGTAGACACTATACAGGTAAAATCCAGTTTTTACTGCTTTCATTTTCTTTTCTTCATGCTGTGCTGATTTATTTGAGTATCATTTCAGATTGTGCTTCCACCTCATTTGGAGCGCATTCGAGAGAAGCTCGCAGAAAATAGCCACGAGTTATGGGCTGTTACCCGCATTGAACAAGGGTGGACATATGGACCAGTGAGTGATTCGGTCCTGGTTATGGTTCCCAAAGAACATATTGTTGTATACATCAGCTGTTTTGTTTTAAAAATCTTTGCACTTTTTGTTGTTAAAAGTTTCGTGACGATAACAAGAAGCTGCACCCCTGCCTGGTAGATTTCCAGAGTCTGCCTGAACCCGAGAAGAACTATAATTTAGCAATGTCTGGAGAGACACTGAAGTACGGTGAATTCTTCACTTAATTAACAGCACTGGGCTTTCATCTGTTTGTGTTTCTAATATTTTGTGTGATTCATTTCACAGGACTCTGTTGGCACTAGGCTGTCATGTAGGAATGGGAGATGAGAAAGCAGAAGAGAATCTCAAAAGGACCAAACTCCCTAAAACGTGAGCTACAAAAACATTAATAACCTTAACTTGTGAAGTTATTTTTATAACAATCTGTAAAGGCTCTCCAGGACCCATTTTGATCACATAGCATTGTTAATTAGGTACATGCAGAGTAACGGATACAAGCCGGCCCCTTTGGACCTTAACCATGTCAAGCTGACTCCAAATCAAAACACTCTAGTGGAGAGACTGGCAGAAAATGGACACAATGTTTGGGCAAGAGACCGAGTCCGCCAGGGATGGACATACAGTATTGTCCAGGTACCACCATTCTTTCTATGGAGTCACAAAAATGATAATCATCATTATCATCATACTAGTATGGTTGTAGCATATGTCTCCTGATGTGTGTGTGTTCGCAATCTCCTCCCAGACGAATAAATCAATCCTGATGCCAACATGTCTGTGGCATCTATTTTCAAATATTTTATAGAAATTCCAAAATCATTTAGATTTGTGCACTTGAGAGATAAGTTAAGTAAGTAAGCAACAATTCTCCTAACTGACTCCAAATAAAATGCCAGATGTGTCACAATATAATGTTCCATATCATCGTACTATAATAGTCATAGCATATGCATGCTAGAATGCCCCCCTTCTCCCACGTGTAACACAGGGATTTACTAGTAATAATAATAAAAATAATTGAAATGTGTGTAATTATATTTTAATGTTTGGTATTATTTTTTTGTAAAGGACATTATGAACAAGCGCAATCCTCGTCTGGTTCCTTATAACCTCCTGGATGAAAAGACAAAAAAGACCAACAGAGACACGGTTTGTGCTGCTGTTCGCACTCTGATTGGTTACGGTTACAACATAGAACCACCTGATCAGGAGAGCAGTAAGTTTCCACCATTTAAAAGCAGTAAATCATGTTTTTAACGTCATCTTGGAAGATCCTTTATTAAAGAAATGCACAAGGTTTTTAATTGTTGAAGTGTTCATTAGTGGGTTTGTGCTTTTATAGGTGGACATGGACCAGGCAGCTCCCGTGGAGATAAAATCAGAGTGTTCAGAGCAGAGAAATCTTACGCTGTTACACAGGGGAAGTGGTACTTTGAGTTTGAAGCTGTGACAGTTGGAGAGATGAGAGTGGGCTGGTCCAGGCCCAATGTTCGTGCAGACACTGAACTTGGTGCAGATGAGTTGGCGTATGTCTTCAATGGCTTTAAGGTGGGAGACCATAGTTTCTACACTATGATGGGTGCCTACATCTGTCTGGTATTAAACTACAAAGTTATAATGTTTTTAGGCCCAACGCTGGCACATAGGAAATGAGCCATTTGGCCGTCAGTGGCAATCTGGTGATGTGGTGGGTTGTATGATTGACCTCACTGAGATGAACATCATGTTCACACTCAATGGAGAAATGCTGATCAGTGATTCGGGCTCAGAGATGGCTTTTAAGGATATCGAGATAGGAGAAGGTAGGTACAATAAAAAGTGAGTACCTTTGCACGTGTATTCCATGTTTCATGTGTGTGTTCATGCATGTTTCCAACACCTCCAGGCTTCATACCTGTGTGCAGTCTGGGCCTGTCTCAGGTTAGCAGGATCAACCTGGGTCAGAATGTCAGCAGTCTTCGATACTTTACCATCTGTGGCCTACAGGAAGGGTTTGAACCATTTGCTATCAACATGAAAAGAGACATTACCATGTGGTTCAGCAAGAGCCTTCCCCAGTTTATTCCTGTCCCAGCTGATCATCCTCACATTGAGGTACTGTACATCACCTGTTACAATGGTTTATTTCCACGCTGAATACGTAAATTCAAGATCACGATCAAGACCTGTTTGTCTGTGCACTAGGTGTCACGTGTTGACGGGACAGTTGATACCCCCCCTTGTATTAAAGCGACCCACAAAACATTTGGATCTCAGAATGCCAACACAGATCTGCTCTTCTTCAGACTCAGCATGCCAGTTGAGTTTCATGAGACTTTTAAAATCCCAGCAGGGACCACTCTTCTTACTCGCACTTTGACCATCCCTGAGGATGAAGTGTTGGAGGTGGACCCAGGCTCTGATTTTGAAATACTCAAAAAGTCTGCTACTCGCAAGGAGCAGGAGGAAGAGAAGAAGGAAACCTCAGTTCCTAAAGAGATGCCTGCTATCAAAAATGGAGAAAACGAGAAAGATGCCTCCACTGAGAAAAGCAAAAAGAAAGGGTATGGAATCACATAGCACCACTTTAGAAGTGGATGTGTCAAATCTATCGATGGGATACGGTGTTTGTGAGCGGTAGCGTAATTACTGTTGTTCTTTGCAGTTTCCTTTTCAAGGCTAAAAAGGCAGCGTTAATAACTCCAACCCCTGTTGTACCCACCATGCCCCGCTTAGTGGAAGATGTAGTACCAGATGACAGGGATGACATGGACATCATCCTCAATACCACTACAGTATGTCTGAACTTATGTAGTTATTATATTCATAAACGTATAAAGTTCATGCCTAAACTTGCCATTTATGGTGCTACTGCCAGTTTGTAATCATTAACAAACTATATAAGAAAACTGCCTTTTTTAACAGTGATGATCAGTGATTTTCACATTAAATAATTTTTGTGTGCTTCTTTTTCTCCTTCGCTCAACAGTACTATTACTCAGTACGAGTGTTTGCTGGACAGGAGCTAAGTGGCGTGTGGGTTGGCTGGATAACACCTGACTATCACCAGTACGACCCTCATTTCGATATCAGCAAAGTCAGAAATGTAACTGTCACTGTAGGTGATGACAAAGGCAACATTCATGACAGGTATGTTACTTATGGAAAGACCCCCCCCCCCACCCCCCCCAAAAAAGCCTGTGTTTCCAATTGAATATGATAAACATACACAACTGGTTTCTTGGTTCTTCTTTGTTTTTACAGTATCAAACGCAGCAATTGCTATATTGTATGGGGAGGGGAGTTCAGTAGCTCCCAGCAGACCCGAGTCAGTCAGGAGGATTTTGTGATTGGCTGTCTCATTGATTTGGACACTGGACTAATGACTTTCACTGGAAATGGAAAAGAGATCAACACATTTTATCAGGTTAGATCATTTTCAGTCTGATATTATGCCTTCCTCTTGCTTGTATACTGTATATTGTTGTTTATTCCTGCTGTCTTACTATTCATATTGGCATGGAGCACCCACAATTTCATTGTACATGGGCAATGACAGTAATGAGCTATTCTATTCTATTCCTGGTTAAATTCTGTATTCGTATTAAATTATCTTCCTTCAGGTGGAGCCAACCACAAAATTGTTTCCGGCTGTCTTTGTTCTGCCTTCCAGTCAGAATATGGTTCAGTTTGATTTAGGCAAGCTCAAGGTCAGTCGCAAAGAACTGCTGCATTTAATCAACCTTCAAAATAGGAAATACAGTTTCCAGTTATTGGCTGTGTTGTATAACAGCCTTTCTTAATGCCTCATTTGTCTTGCTAGAACATCATGCCGATCTCAGCCGCGATGTTTCGGAGTGAACGCAAAAATCCAGTCCCGCAGTGTCCTCCTAGACTGGATGTCCAGATGTTAACTCCAGTTATCTGGAGCCGAATGCCCAACAACTTCCTAGCTCCAGAGATGGGACGTGTTAGTGAGAGACTAGGCTGGATGGTGGAGTGTACGGAGCCACTCACTATGATGGCCCTTCACATCCCCGAGGAAAACAGGTCAGCATCTCTGCTGTATTCATCTCTTATTCTTAGAAGATGCTAAGATGTGTTTTTTTCAGCAAATCTCTTTACTTTAAATAGGTGTATTGACATCTTGGAGCTGTCTGAACGGATGGATTTGCTGAAGTTCCACTACCATACTCTGAAGCTATACAGCTCAGTTTGTGCACTGGGAAACAACCGTGTGGCACATGCTTTGTGCAGCCACGTGGATGAATCGCAGCTCTTTTACGCCATAGAGAACACCTACCTACCTGGACCAATGAGGAGTGGCTTTTATGACCTGCTCATCAGCATGCACCTGGAGTCAGCTAAAAGGAATCGTCTGGGGACCAACAAGGAATTCATAGTTCCAATGACAGAAGAAACACGTAGTATCACTCTGTACTCCGACAAGTCTCATGCTTTACCTGGCGTCGGCCTAACTACATGTCTGCGTCCAAAACTTCATTTCTCTTCTGTTGGGTTTGTGGGAACAGATCAAGATATTTACACACTTAGTCCAGTCATTCCTTTACTGGTAAGACTGAGGTGTCTTTGCACTTAATGGCAACTCTGAATTTACTAATAATCACATTTTTACATGCTTTGTACTGTATATTATATACATTATACCTTACATTTAATCAACATATTGTATTTTTAGGTGCTAAAGACCAAAGCTCTGAACATGCTGACTGAGGCAGTGCAGGATGGGGGTCAAGCCATGAGAGATCCTGTGGGAGGCAGTGTTGAGTTTCATTTCGTTCCAATCCTAAAGCTCATCAGTACCCTTCTCATAATGGGTGTGTTTGATGATGAAGATGTCACACACATCCTAAAGATGATTGAGCCCACAGTCTTTAGAGGCAAGCAAGCGGAGGAGCCTGGTGAGGGGGATGCCAAGGTGCAAGAAGAGAAGGACCTTCCCAAAGTAGCAGCGATTAAAGAAGGGGAGCAGGAAGCCCTGGGGGAAGAAGAAGAGGAATTTGAGGATGATGGGTTGGGTTATGAAGAAGAGGAGGAAGAACTGGAGGAAGAAGAAGCAATAGAGGAGGGTGAATCTATTGTGCAACATGAGGAAACAGTGGTTGAGACAGACCCGGTAAATGGTGAGAAAGGAGCTGAGGAAACAGAGAAAGAAGTGAAAGCTTTAGAGACGGGCGGGGAGGGAAAAGAAGAACATCTAGAGCAAGGACTTTTCCAGATGAAGCTACCAGAGTCTGTGAAACTACAGGTATGACAGTTTGTGTATTCAGAGGAACTCTCTTTCCGAATGCTTGATATCTAACTTTATTAATGCTGATTCACTTTGCTTTTGTCCTTTAGATGTGCACTCTGCTGCAGTATTTCTGTGACTGTGAGCTACGTCATAGAGTGGAGGCCATCATTGCATTTTCCGACCAGTTTGTCAACCAGATACAGTCCAACCAGAGGCAGCGCTATAATGAACTCATGCAGGCCTTCACCATGAGTGCTGCCGAGACTGCTCGCAAGACCCGTGAATTTCGTTCCCCACCACAGGAGCAAGTACGAAGAAAACAGAGTACATTTGTTAACTGTTAAACTGTATAAATAAATTCTAAAAATATTTTTTAAAAACTGGCTACATTTCTACACATTTTTCTTTGTCTGTGTTTTATTTCAACAGAAAAGTGGAAAAATAATTTTGCCTGATATAAAATGGACTTAGCTACTCATGTACTACCATGAAACATCCCTTAAAGTAAAAAAAATTATCATACTTGCCTGTTTCTAACCTCACTGTAGGTCAACATGCTCATGAACTTCAAGAACTCTGTTGAGGATGAAGAGTCCCCAATTCCTGATGAAGTCCGCGAATCTCTGGTCGCCTTTCACAATGCTTTGCTGACACACTGTGGTCAGTTTTCACTTCCTGCATCAAGTGTGCATTGAAAAATTGTCCCTACCGTTACATTGACTTACTTAAAACATTGATCTCAGGTGTTCACATTGAAGAGGAGGAACAAGAGGAAGAAGTGGATAATTCTGTCCGTGGACGGCTCCTTCGATTGCTGGAAAGGGTGAAAAAGTTTCGTGAGAAGAAGGAGGAGGTGGAGTCTGAGCCACAAGAAGACAAAAAACCAAGTAAGCCTTTTTTTGCTTTTAACAAGCAATTTAGTATTTATTACCAAGTTCAACATGTTTAAATGCAAAAACGATGATTATTGCACATAAGGATAACCAATTTGTGGATTTGTGGTCTGTCATTTGTCAGTAATGTATTTTATTAAAGCAGTTTTTCCCAGGAGTTTTATTGTATATATAGTATTGTCTTCCAAAATTAAATCTAACTAGGGCCACTTTAATACAAGACCATTCTTATTCTTACTTAACCTTCTGTCTTTTTGCACCAGGCACATTGCAGGAGTTGATTTCACATACTATGATCCACTGGGCGCAGGAGTCTTTTATCCAGAACCCTGAGCTCGTGCGTATGATGTTCAGCCTCCTTCACAGGCAGTATGATGGACTCGGTGAGCTCATGCGTGCCCTTCCTAAGGCCTACACCATCAATGCAGTTTCCATTCAGGACACCATGGACCTCTTGGAGTGCTTGGGCCAGATCCGCTCACTGCTTATTGTCCAGATGGGTCCAGAAGAGGAGAGACTTATAATTCAAAGCATTGGGTTTGATGACATTTAAATTTTCATTCTCATTTCTCAGTATCTTGCATTAAAATAAATGATTGATAAGTTCGTGTGATACAAGCTAAATTTAATTGGTCTTTCTTAGGAACATCATGAGTAACAAAGTTTTCTATCAGCACCCCAACTTGATGCGAGCTCTGGGCATGCATGAAACTGTCATGGAGGTCATGGTCAATGTACTCGGCGGTGGGGATTCAAAAGTATGTTTTTTAATTCATTCATCATCATTGTAAACATCTTCTTGTGGAAAGACAAATGTATAAAATAAATAAAATCTACTGCTTTATTTAAGTTACTTCTTCTGTTGCTTTATTCCTACAGGAGATCAGATTTCCTCGGGTGGTGACAAACTGCTGCCGTTTCCTCTGCTACTTCTGTCGCATCAGTCGTCAAAATCAGCGTTCCATGTTTGACCATCTCAGCTACCTTCTCCAGAACAGTGGCATTGGCCTTGGTGATTGTCTTTGTTGAAATCCAGTGTTAGTCTCGATGATTTCTTTCTCATACATGGACTGTGATAAACCTGGCCACTGCGTTTGTTGTATACTTTAGGAATGCGTGGCTCCACCCCCTTGGATGTGGCTGCAGCGTCTTGTATTGACAATAACGAGCTGGCATTGGCTCTTCAAGAGCAGGATCTTGAAATGGTAAAACAAAGTTTATCTGTTCAAAATTCTATAGCTTTTTAACCTGACTTGAATACACTCATAATCTTTCCAGGTAGTGAAGTATTTAGCCGGATGTGGACTTCAGAGCTGTCCAATGCTACTGGCTAAAGGATATCCTGACATCGGCTGGAATCCTTGTGGTGGAGAGAAATATCTTGACTTTCTTCGTTTTGCTGTTTTTGTCAATGGTCAGATTTTTTTTTTTCAACATTTCATTGTAACATTTCATTTTAATTTCCTCATTATTTCTAATTCTCGATCTTATCAATAACCTATAAGAACTATGGTCTCTATTTCTTGTAGGAGAAAGTGTAGAGGAGAATGCAAATGTAGTGGTGCGCCTCCTCATCCGTAGGCCTGAGTGCTTTGGTCCAGCCTTGAGAGGAGAGGGTGGTAATGGACTCCTGGCTGCAATTGAGGAGGCAATCAAAATATCAGAGGACCCTGCAAGGGATGGCCCTAGTGTTAAGAAAGATAGACGCTTTCCCATGTAAGAGCTTTTTGGCTTCATTGGAAGGACTTTATTATCTGCTCTAGTGTTGCAGAAAGATAGAGACATGTTTTTTACCGACAGGTTTGGAGGAGAGGAACAGCACGAGGAGAACAGGGTTCACCTGGGAAATGCCATTATGTCTTTTTACTCTGCTCTTATTGACCTGCTGGGAAGATGTGCTCCAGAGATGCATGTAAGCTGCCATGCTAAACTTATCCAAATGTTTTAGTTTTATAGAGAAAAAAAACGTTTATAGTGTGTTTGTCTCTACAGTTGATCCAGGCTGGTAAAGGTGAGGCTCTCAGGATCAGGGCCATTCTGAGGTCTCTGGTTCCTATAGAAGATCTGGTGGGAGTCATCAGTCTTCCTCTTCAGATTCCAGCTTTTGGAAAAGGTGAAAATTCATAATAAATTAGTTATGTATTCAGTCAGTCAACAAATTATCCAAATAATGGCTCCAGTAAAACCAATAATGGTTTACTGGTTGTCCTACATTGTACACAGCAGCGTGCTAATAGGTCCTTTCTCTCTTGGTTTTCAGTCATTTTAATTACTTTCCCCAAATGTTTTCTTCATGTTGTGCTTAGACAACAGCGTTATTGAACCAAAGATGTCTGCTAGCTTTGTGCCAGATCACAAGGCTCCCATGGTGCTGTTCTTGGACAGAGTTTATGGTATTGACAACCAAGATTTCCTTCTCCATGTGCTGGAGGTGGGCTTTTTGCCTGACATGAGAGCTGCTTCCTCCCTGGATACGGTAAGGCTCAAACAGTTCACACTGTTTTTGTTTGTTTCTCTGGGAACAATGGAAAGCTTATACAGACTAAGATAACTGCTAAGATTTCTTGTCAACAGGTTGCTTTTAGCACCACTGAGATGGCTTTGGCTTTGAACCGCTACCTCTGCTCAGCTGTGTTGCCACTCATCACCAAGTGTGCCCCGCTCTTTGCTGGCAGTGATCATCGAGCCATAATGATTGACTCCATGTTGCACACAATCTACAGGCTGTCTCGTGGACGAGCCTTCACAAAAGCCCAAAGAGATATTATTGAAGAGTGCCTCATGGCTCTGTGCAAGTGAGTTTAACATGATAGGATGCCTTACATGTCATTTAATACTGCCAGGTTTGGATTAGGTGTTAATGTATTTTTTCTTCAGGCATCTACGTCCATCTATGCTTCAGCATCTGCTAAGGCGGCTGGTATTTGATGTGCCCATTCTCAATGAGTATGCCAAAATGCCTCTAAAGGTATGAGGACCCTGTAAAATGTTTTCACTATTAACAGAATATTTTTCTTTTAGTTTAGCTGTTTCACTTTTGTTATGTTGCGTTCTGCAGCTTTTAACCAATCACTATGAGCGTTGTTGGAAATATTATTGCCTCCCTAATGGTTGGGCTAATTTTGGAGTTGCATCAGAAGAGGAGCTGCATCTTACACGCAAACTGTTTTGGGGGATCTTTGAATCACTAGCTCACAAGGTAACTCCTGCAAATTATTTTGCTTTTTCAGTTTATTAGTTGGCTTATTAAATGACAGCTGGGATGGGCTCCAGCTGCCCTAAATCCTGGATGGATGGATGGATGGATATTGTAATATTTTTTATTGTGATTCCAGAAATTTGATGCTGAAATTTTCAAAATTTCAATGCCATGCATCTGCGCCATTGCTGGAGCCATTCCTCCTGACTATGTAGATGCCAGCTACTCCTCCAAGACAGAGAAAAAGGCATCAGTAGATGCAGAGGGAAACTTTGATCCTAAACCTGTGGATACAACAAAGTGAGGAGCTTTTTACTTTGCTAGAAATTAATCATCTCTCTGTTTCGTAGTTAAAGCTAATTTTACTCTGATGCTTCTTCCAACCATAGCACTATCATCCCTGAGAGATTGGATCCCTTTATTAACAGATATGCTGAATACACTCATGACAAATGGGCCTTTGAAAAGGTAAAGTTTTGTTTATAAGTCTTTAGCTAAATCTGGACCAACACATTAGGTTAATTTGATGCAGCTATACATTCACCAGTATATATAACTCTAAAGAAATACAAAGGGATCCTAGTAAGCATGACTGACAGCTGTAATTCATGCTGTATATGGCCATGTATGTTTCAGATTCAGAATAACTGGTCATACGGTGAGGCACTGGATGAAAATGCAAAAACCCACCCCATGCTTAGACCGTACAAGACATTCTCAGAGAAGGTACGTTCACAGACATGCAGTGATCATCTTGAATCTTGATGTAGTGTGTGTATTTGTTTCTGCTCACACCGACTTTTCTCAAAGGACAAAGAGATCTACCGATGGCCAATTAAAGAGTCAATCAAAGCCATGATTGCATGGGAATGGAACATTGAGAAAGCTAGAGAGGAGGAAGAGTCAGAGAAGAAGAAGGCAACATCACGAAAAATCTCACAGACTGCACAGGTATACAGTTGTTTAAAGCCCTTGACTGACTGCATTAATACTTAATAATAATGTTGCTTGTTGTACAGTAGAGTGCATAACAATCTTTCTGTTCTAGGCAACTTATGATCCAAGCCATGGCTATAGTCCACAGCCCATTGATATCTCCCATATGGCTCTTTCGAGAGATCTGCAGGTATGGGGTTAAAATGTTGCATCCTTCTATTTTGCAAGCTTAGCATCTTACTAATATTTATATCTGCTTATAGTCAATGGCAGAACAACTGGCAGAAAATTACCATAACACCTGGGGAAGAAAGAAAAAGTTGGAGCTGCAAGCAAAAGGTGATTTTATTTCTTTTGAGCATGGAATATAGAGAAAGAAAGATTTGTCTTTTCCAAATAGTTCTGGATGTGCTTTTGTTTGTGCAGGAGGTGGAACACATCCTCTGCTCGTGCCCTACGATACCCTGACAGCTAAAGAAAAGGCACGAGACAGAGAGAAGGCATACGAGCTGCTGAAGTTCTTGCAGCTTAATGGATACGCTGTCACAAGGTAATAATAAAATAGTTGAGAATGGACAACATTGAACCTTGGTTCAAAATAAAGAAAATTTATTCAAGCTACTCAAAACTTTTTGAATCAGTAGTTCCTAAAAATGCATTGATTTGTATGGTATTACATGCAATAGCAAAGAGTTTGCTATTGCTGTTGCTAAAATTCAACTTTGTGGTTTTTCTGGTGTAGATTGATAAAAATAATCGATAGGACACGTGAACATCCTTTGGCATACCAGAAAAAGTTTAACCACTGACTTCGATCTTCTGTCTTTTCAACATAAAACAAACATTAATTACAGGCTTCATCTTGACTGAAATAAACTGATGCATAACAGCCTGACTGTATTATGATGTACGACCAAGAGCATGAGCATTATGAGCATTAATTCTTTCACTATAAGAAACCAGTATGGACATGGCATTATTGCGGCCTCCTTAAATAGTGTTTTATTATGGCACAAATTTTGAACAGGAAGTCTTTTATTGTTATCATATATCAATTTTTGAGATATAAACTCTCCCCGACTTTAGAGGCCTTAAAGACATGGAGTCGGACATATCATCCATTGAAAAGAGGTTTGCGTATGGTTTCCTTCAGAAACTGCTGAAATGGATGGAAATCGCACAGGAGTTCATCGCACATCTTGGTATTGTGGGGCAAAGATGAAAAATAGTGTGGTGTACATTCAATTTTTGCCACTGTGTCCGTGCTATTGTATATTGCAATCTGTTTTACAGAGGCTGTGGTTAGCAGCGGACGAGTGGAAAAGTCTCCCCATGAGCAGGAAATCAAATTCTTTGCCAAGGTGAGACTATTGTGTGAATGTAAAATGTAAAATACTTGTACTTGTTATTTCTGTACTAAATGTGGAAAACCCTCTGAATTCTCTCTCTCAGATCTTGATGCCTCTAATAAACCAGTATTTCAAAAATCACTGCCTCTACTTTCTGTCTACACCTGCAAAAGTCCTGGGTAGTGGCGGGCATTCTTCCAATAAGGAGAAGGAGATGATTGCAAGGTGATGTCTCTGTTTTATAGATATGACACAGAAATATATATATTTGTATATCTTTTTTTCAAATATTATGTTTCTCCTTTTATGGGCTTTTGATTTCTTCTTGAGTTTTCTTCTTCTTCCTTTTCCTTTCTTTCACTTTGTAGTATCTTCTGTAAAATGTCTGCTTTGGTGAGGCACAGAGTTTCTCTCTTTGGTAAGATGGCAAACTTGCAGCACCACTCTTTCTGAATCTTTTCTCTCTCTTTTCTTTTTATGTGTGTTTCTGTATTTTGTGAGCTGCAATGCACCATTCTGTCACCCAGGTTAGCCTAAATCCCATTGCTCCATGTTTTTATGGATATACAGTAGCTGATGACGTGGATTTATTTCTATATTTGCAGGAACGGATGCCCCAGCAATTGTTAACTGTCTTCACATTCTGGCTCGATCACTGGATGCAAGGTTTGTTTGTTTTTTCTTAATAACACTATAAAACTGTATTATAGTTATTTTTCATGTTTTTCCTTTTACCTTTTGTGTTTGCCTCATTAGGACGGTAATGAAGTCAGGACCTGAGATTGTTAAAGCAGGGCTACGATCGTTCTTTGAGAGTGCTGCTGATGATATTGAGAAGATGGTTGAAAATCTCAAATTGGGCAAAGTTTCAAAAGGCAATCAGGTACATGATGTTTAATATGGGCATTCACAAATTAGAACTCATATATCCAAGTCCATAATCGTGTGCTGCTTCTCTTTTTTCCAGCAAGTGAAAGGCGTCTCTCAGAACATCAACTACACCACCATTGCACTGCTCCCAGTACTTACCTCCCTGTTTGATCACATTGCTCAGCATCAATTTGGAGATGATGTCATCTGTGAGTGCTTATTCATGCTTTATATTCCGTCCATCTGTTCTTTTAACCACTTATCCAATTCCAGTGACCAATTCAAGTGATACTGAACAGGTTGCCAGTCTATCACAGGACTACTAAAGAAAGACAGACAACTACTCACCTACAGCCACTTTAAAGTCTTTATTGGATAGTGATAGGAAGTTAAGACAAAACTCACGCAGGCCAAGGGAGAACATTTAGTCTCGACATGTGTTTTGTATCCTCGTTGTTATTCATTAATAATTCTGACACTCTCTGTCTCTCTGTGTTTTTGCATACAGTGGATGATCTGCAGATGTCATGCTATCGGATCATGTGCAGCATCTACTCCCTGGGGACAGTGAAAAATCTACATGTTGAGAGGTGACTCCATATTTTTTAAGATGTAAAGTAATTTACTACTGATCATTTTGGAGCATTTGCTGCACTCGTCCTTTTACCTTTACAGGCAGAGGCCAGCTCTTGGAGAGTGTTTGGCACACCTTGCAGCAGCTATGCCGGTGGCCTACTTAGAACCCCATCTAAATGAATTCAATGCTTTCTCTGTGTACACCACAAAGACTCCCAGAGAGAGAGCCAGTGAGTGCAATACTGTTGTCACACTTTTTTTTTTAAATTCTAGCAAAGTCTTGTTTTTGAATTATCTTTCAATATTTCTCTTCTGGATTAAAGTCTTGGGCCTTCCCAATGAGGTCCAGGAATTATGTCCAGACATCCCAGAGCTGGATACTCTGCTGAAGGAGATTGGGGACTTGGCAGAGTCGGGGGCTCGTTACACTGAGATGCCTCATGTGATTGAAATTACTTTACCCATGCTTTGTAACTACCTCATTCGCTGGTGGGAGAGAGGACCTGAAAATTTTCCTGAGATGGAGGGCCGACTGTGCACCGAGGTCACGTCAGAACAACTTAATCAGCTGCTAGGAAGCATCATGAAAATTGTAGTGAACAACCTGGGAATAGATGAAGCCTCCTGGATGAAGAGATTGGCTGGTGGGAGCTGTTTTAAACTCTGCTCACATGCCAGTGTTTTTTTGGTTTCCTTTGCAAGGCTGTTAAAACGAGTTCTTTTCTCCACTAGTGTTTTCACAGCCCATTGTTAGCAGAGCAAAGCCAGAAATGCTCAAGTCTCACTTCATCCCAACAATGGAGAAACTAAAGAAACGCACATCAAAGGTAGTGGCTGAGGAGGACCATTTAAGGATGGAGGGAAAATCAGAGGGAGATGAGGAAGATGGCACTATACGTGATGAGTTTGCTGTCCTCTGTAGAGACTTGTATGCCCTTTACCCTCTACTTATTCGCTATGTGGACAATAACAGGTAGAATAATGTTAGAGTCACCAAGCTATGAATCCTGCCTCATATTGACAAAATTGCAATATATAAATCTTTATAAACTTGTGATAAAGAGATTTTAGCCTTATAATAATTTACTCTGCTACAGAGCGAGGTGGCTGACATGTCCTGACCCAGATGCAGAAGAGCTCTTCCGAATGGTTGGAGAGGTCTTTATTTTCTGGTCCAAATCTCATGTGAGTATGTTCACTTGGCCTTTTTGTTTGCAAGTGTTTATAAAAACTTAATCCATCCAATAATTATGCTTCTGTTTCTCTCCTGCAGAACTTCAAGCGAGAGGAACAAAACTTTGTGGTGATGAATGAGATCAATAACATGTCATTCCTCACCGCTGACAGCAAGAGTAAAATGAGCAAGGTGAGTTAGTGAAAGGCAGCACATGCTAGTGTAGACCACATGTCAAATCAGGCAACTTTAGGACATATTGTTTAACAACTGTATGTCTTCCTTCCCTCGTGGCCATATTTTATGGTATAATTTGAAGATTTCATGACATTACCAACCAGTTTCAGCCACTTATAATTGGTCATTTAATTAGCATTTTGTTATTCTTAGCATAATGGTAATAGCTTTAGGGAAAAAAAATTATTTGAAAGCCGGGGAAGCAGTCTAATACAAAAACACACTTACGCACCATTTTGGTCTTATTTAAACATAGTGAAAGCTGCTGTAACCTCTTTGAGATTTGATTTTTAATTCAGATCTTTGCGAAGGCTCGCAGTTGTGTTAATGATATTCTCTCTTTGGCTGTCCATTGTTTTCTTCTTTCGTGTTGCGGCTGGGTTTCCAGGGCGGGGACACAGAGGTTAGACTTTGTTCTTGCACGACCGCTGTGCTGACCGCATGGCACCTCACTTTGGGGGAGCTTTTCATCAACCTCCCCAGCACACTGGCACATCTGATCCACAAAAGTACACTCACTACATATCCACAAACACATGTGAACACACGTAACTTGTGTACACAGAAACACACAAAAAAAATCCTGCAGATTTTAATCAGCGAGATGTGGAATTAATTCACTGCCACTGACCTCTAAGGGCCTCTATGTGTAGTTGTTTCTCCAAAGTCTTGATTTGCAGCCTCTTAGCAATGAAGCAAAACTCTGGTGTGAATTTATTACTACACACATCTGGTCATTTATATTAATTAAAAGTCAAGGTCTTAGCCATATATTTCATTATCGATTGGTTTGGATACACTTACACTGGCATTAACTTTATTATATTGAGATTTAAGTCTACACTGACACAATGTCAGTACAATGTACAATATCTTACACAAAATCATTCATTTATATTGTATCTCTTCATAGACTTTAGTGCAGAATTGTTCATAAGGGAAGCTGGGAAAAGATACTCATATAGTTCTCATAAAGGATCACTGGACTAATGGGCAGGCCCCACCTGCGGGCTTTCCCCAGTCCTGCCAGTGTGTGTGGGGGGGAGTCTGGAGGCGTTTGATGAAAGTACTCAGCTGTACAGTTCAGCTCATGGCACTGGGCTTTACACAAATATCAAAGTGGAAGTGGGAGCACAGTGCCATCATGCTGTCACTGAGTTTGCTCTTTTTTGATCATAGCTGAGTTGGAGTCCTCTAGTATGCCTTTTGTTTCTCTTCATGGAAGATGGTTTAGCTGTAGGTATTTGTAATGTAGCATTTTGTCCACTAGGGGATGGTGTTAGTCTTCTCTGTGCTCTTTCTTATCTCCTCCCTTAAAATGCCATGGTACATCATTGTTTTAGTTTCTTTTATGCTCCCTAGTACCCACACTAACACACAGCTTGACGCTAAAAGTTTACTGAAGCAGATTTACTGAAACATTTGTTAGGTTCTCTTTTTAAAAGTGCTCAAAGTACCATGAACCTAACCAACATATTAATTCACACTTATTTCCTAAAATATTCCCCAAAATGCTTTGCATCCTCTAAACTACTTCACCATAACAAACATACACCTTACACTTAGAGTTTTTTTTTATTTCATTAAAAATGAAAAAAATTGGTCATCTGGGATCACTTTAATGTCTAACCGTGATGCCTCAGCAAAACCCCTTTAATAAAAAGATTTAAGCTTTTATGTACAGTACTGTGCAAAAGTCCCGAGCCACCCCTCAGTTCTATGTATTTTGCTAGGAAAATAGGTGATTAATGTATGTGTAAACATGGAAATACAGTTTATAGAGCAAAAAAGTTCTATTCTCTCAATTCTAACAAGCTTGAAAATCCATATTTGACATGACCACCTTTATTCTTCAACACAGCCTGAACTCTCTTAGGCAAACTTTTTGTCATTTCTTTAATTAGTCTTCAGGAATAGTTCTCCAGGCTTCTTGAAGGACATTCAAAGCTCTTGTTTGGATGTTGGCTGCCTTTTTGTTCCATTCTCTGTCAAGATGATCCCACATTGCTTCAATAATGTTGAGATCTGGGCTCTGTTGTGCCTCTCTCCTGACCTCCATATGCATCTACATACAATAGATTGATTAACTGAAGGATAAAATGCATCTCTCAGGTCCTGTGTCAGCTCTTCGCTGAATGTTTTCCTATTTCTTAAGGACATGACATTTACACAGTGTTATTATACAGTAGATAGCTTTTTTTAGGCCTACCAGTTTTTCTGAAAATAAGTGAAAAAGCACCCACTGCCCCCCCCCCCCCCCCCCCCCAAAAAAAAATAAATAAAAAAAGTGGACGACCCTCAGATGATTATTAGAGAATTATTATTCCAGACCAATTACAAGAAAGTCTGTCATCTTGAAAGTAAAATAGAAAGAAATGAAGGACGGCTCAAGTCTTTTGAATCAATCGTTTATTTTCACAAGGCAGGATAAGGGTTTACATAAATAATCACCAGCACAATGATACCGGTCTTCCTAGAAACAGATTCTATAATATGGGTAGGATCAATATGAATCATCTACACAGTTCAGTTTTGTGGTTCAAAAAGAAATACCCTGTAAAGTAGAATTCTTAGAGCAAATATGTAATAGACTAAACATTAATATTATGAAAGGTATTTATATACTTCATGCAATAGCATCCATTTGCACATTTTGGAGGACTCTAGAAAGAGCAGCTAACAGAAGGACTGAACTCTCACAGAAGCAGGGCATGAGCTCAAATACAGGGAAGAGACATTTCCTTTAGTTTGTTTAATTGTAGATGTGTGATTTTAACAGCATGCTACTAATAAGTCTAACTCTGAGGATCTTGTTCTTTAACATCATCTAATATCTTGAGCTTTCACCAAGGGCTACAGTTCCTAGAAAATCTCATTTACAATTACAGTATAAAGTGAGTTTGTTTTGTTTAGCTGTCCTTTTCATGGAACTTTGAATGGATTGTGACTTGAATGAAATATTTTCTCTTGCACGTTGTTAGTGCAATATGACTGACTGACTTTATTCTAAGACCCATTTCCTTTCAGCCTCCCCTTCAAAAAGCAGCAATACTCCCACTTTCTTATACATTTTCACTCTCTCCTCTACTTACCAGTCTGGGCTCAGAGAAAAAAAACAACTATAGTTGGGGAACAACCGGATTCTGACCTTTAAATATGGGCACTTGTCTTTTTAGTGCCGATTGTTGACTCTAACATGTTTCTAAGTTATATTATTAGTAGATGTAGTAGTGTGTTTGTACTTGGAGAGACCTACAGTGCATAATAAAAACATTTCCAGCACTGTGTATTGCTCAGCTGGTGCTAATGTTGAATGACTTTCAGTATTTAGCATTAATACAGTCACATCACGAGTTGTAAAGAATATTGGCTGTATCATCACAATCATTTTATATATTTTTATTCAGGCTTATATTCAGAATATTTTGTAATTTTTCAAGACAGTATTTTAAATCAGTTTGTTAAGTTAGTGTCAATTCTAACAGGACATAAATATTCAAACTTATCAGTCCTTGTCTGAGCTGTTGTACTGCTGGCACGTTATTAGATATTGTTTATGCTCTCTGCCTTATCGTCCTTTTCACAGGGTGGAGGCTCAGATACTGAGCGTACCAAGAAGAAGAAACGGGGAGATCGTTACTCAGTCCAGACCTCACTTATTGTGGCTGCCTTGAAAAAGATGCTCCCCATAGGCCTAAACATGTGCTCTCCTGCTGATCAGGAGCTTATCAACTTGGCCAAGATCCGATACTCTTTGGTAGTTTTTTTTCTGATTTTGAACTTTGTTCTAGTAAACATCTGAAGTATGATTTGTATTATGATATACACGGAGGAAAACAATCGCTAAAATGTTTTACTTTACAGAGAGACACAGATGAAGAAGTAAGAGAGTTCCTGCAGAATAACCTGCATCTACAGGGCAAGGTATACTTAAAGAACCGGTAGTAAAATAGCTGCAGGGATGAGATTTGTAACTACAGATAATCAGTCTCAAGATATTTCAGAAAACTCTGTATCCATATGTTGTGAAAAGGTGGACAACCCATCCATGCGCTGGCAGATGGCGCTGTACAAGGAGATGGCAGGGAAGGCTGAAGATGCAGATGCCCCACCGAAAGTTGTTAAGAGAGTGCAGGAGGTTTCTGCGGTCCTCTACCACCTTGAAGTGGTGAGTGTTGGTAATTTATAGTGCAGCAGGTGCACTATGTCTCAAATATAGATATTCAAAAATACACACAACAAAGATGCCTACACAGCATGTACTACATAGATATGAATACAGGGATAACAGAGGCAGCATATCCTAACAGAAAAGAAAGGATAAGACTTGAAACAATTTCAGGTGTTACTAGTCTCAGTAGTTTTTAGCTTATGTGGGTGAAATACTGGTAAGCTTATGGCACGGCATTGCGGGTTTCCATCCATTCTTTCATAAGTTAAAAGAATTGCTACTCCTCCTGTAGCGGGGGTGTCAGACATAACCAGTCTGGCAAAGACTACAAACTACACCAATATAAGGAAGTAATAGATGAACAATTAAATGACAGAAAAGTTCCAGTTTTTCCATTATCTGCTATAGGAATTACAGTTTTTAACTACATCCACAGTAAGTTAAATAAATAAAATGGGACATTTTCTGTAACTTTAAAAAAAAACCTTTTATAATTACAGGTCAGTCTAGGCCAGAGGTGTCAGACTTTTACTTACTTACAACTTAAGCTCAACGAGTTGGGCTAACAGATTTCTTTCATTTTCTTCTGTTGCAATATTGCAGAGATTAAATATGCAGTTAAAGTTCTGAGAGAAAAGGGATTATCACCAATCTGGCCCAATTAAAATCAAAGTGGGATGCATGCGGTCCACAATGTGAAATGCGTTGTATATTCCTGCCCTGCAGCATTGGTCAGAAGTTAGAAGATTCTGTCAGACTCAGAATAAGGTTAGATACCTTAGAAAGTTCTATGTTATGGAAAAAAGTAAAAAGTATATTGTTAATATAAATCAATTGGAAGTGTCAGGTACCATTAGAAATTTTTTGATCACTTTACAAGTGCATGTCTTTTCTGATAGACGGAGCATCCGTTTAAATCCAAGAAGATGGTGTGGCACAAACTGTTGTCCAAGCAACGACGCAGAGCTGTGGTCGCTTGCTTTAGGATGACACCACTATATAACATTCCAAGGTAAAAAAGCAACTGCTATGGAGCCATGTATGTAAAAAAAAAAAAAAAAAGCTAAGTATAAATACAATAAATATCCATTTTAAGTCCATCCAAGTCGTCTCTATGTTTGTGAATCTGAAAAGACCCAGGTCTAAATCTGAGTGATTGGAGAAGGCATGCAACCACAAGGCACTATACTGTATCTAGTCTATTTTGTTTTGGTTTTGGCTTTTCAGGCACAGAGCTTCAAACATGTTCCTTGAGGGATACAGGCGCAACTGGCTTCATCCTGAAGGCTTCTCATTTGAAGACAGAATGATAGACGACTTATCTGTGAGTGCCATATGTAGTTTCATCTACAGATGTTTTCCTTTTAGCGTTACTCACACTTTTGTTTTATTGAACATCCCAGAAAGCAATGGAGCAAGAGGAGGGAGATGAGGAAGAGGAGAAGGAAACAAAGCCAGATCCCCTTCATCAGCTAATTCTCCATTTTAGTCGTACTGCTCTTACAGAGAAGAGGTTAGATCCTCACTGATACAACAGCAGTGAAATGCAGAGACGTGGTGCACCTGTGGGAAAAAAAAATCAGCATGTTATTTCTAATTTGTGATCTGCACTTCTGTCATTTCAGTAAACTGGATACTGATCATCTTTATATGGCATATGCTGATATTATGGCAAAGGTAAGTCATCGCAGAAGGTGTTGAAGTGCGCTGAAGTTTGCAAAGAACTACAGCATTGTGTACTCTGAAACACCCATGTTTATTCTCCCCTCTTTGTGTATTTAGAGTTGTCATATTGGTGAGGAAGAAGAAGGTGGAGAGGAAATGGGAGAAAATGCTGAGGATGAGATGTCCTTTGAGGTGCGACAGTCAGAACTGGTAATGGGCAGCCAGGGGCTGGGGACCAGGAACACATTGGAGCGGTAGCTCTCGACGCATTGAGTGACCTCATCATTGGAGCATTTATTCACAACCACATCTCTCTTTCTCTCTGTCTCTGTGTCTCTCTCTCGTATCGTCTTGTTGCTTCTTTATGTTCTGTCTCTGCTGTTTCTTTTGTTTGTATGCTAAGCTTCATTCATTCTGAGTTTCTTTACTTAGAAACTCAAAGCTCCAATCCAGGTATGCTTTAGTTGTGTAAATTACTGTATACTCCCTAAATTCATCAGCAACAAAATGTTATTATGCTTCAACTTAAAACAACTCGACTACAGTCACTTTCATGCACCATTTACTATTTATTGCGCCTGGATTGGATCTAATTAGATTTAATAAATGTAAAATTAACATCAACAATAATAATAACTCTAACTCAAATTAACAATCATGATGTTAATTAATCTATTTGTAAATCATTATCAGCTCAGGTTGATGAACAATTCCTCCTATTTCAGATCAAGTAAAGAAGTAAAGTGTAGCTTTTTCTGATTTTCTGGTACTCTATAAAGTATTAGAGTAGGCTAGCTGGGATTTATTTTTAAACATTGACAGGCAGTAGCAGCTGCTCTGTGCAGGCTTTACTACATTCATTGCGTCCAGTTGTGCACAGCATCTCAGACACAGTAGTTCATTGTATACCCCAGTGCCGATTGTGCTCTTAGAAGAAACTGCCACTGAACCATTATATACTTCCAGTGAGCTGTGTTTGTTTGCTCATTGATGTTGTGCTTCATCATTATGTATCATTGCTTTAAACTACTAAAATATTGTATATAATATTCAAAAATGCCTTCCAAAACATTTGTGAGGTGTTATATGAAACTGGGGAGTCAGACATACAGAAACTGGACCTAAAATTACATTGGATATCCTGTTAAAGTCCACTTAAATTCCAATGGCTATTAAAAAAACATATACTCATTTTATAACACTGTCATTCCTCCCAGTTTATATAGCTGTCTGTTTTGTTTCTCTCCGTCTCTCTTTCCTCATTGTTCCATCTAATTGGTCTCAGCTTCATAACACCAGTCTTTGCTAACTGAATGCTTGTGTTCAATGTTCCCTTCCCCCACTCACATAGCATACTGACAGACTACAGTGAAAGCCAGTGTAGAATATACAACACTAAAAGCTGTATCTACGTACACATAGTCGTAGCTTTAAAGTTTAATTCACATAGTGCACAAGTCACAGTTAGGCTTCACTAGAGAGTCAGGGACTGCAGGGTAAGTTTGAGGTCCACCTGCACGACACATAGCGGGTAGAGCTCGGCTAGGCATATGTGGGTGGCGGGGAGGGTGGTTGGGAGTGGGGAGGGTGGTTGGGAGTGGGGAGGGTGGTTGGGAGAAGGGAGGGAGGGAGGGGGGCTTGGGAGCAGTGGTTGTTGTTGTTTTAGGGTCACTATGATACAAGTTGATATATAACGTGGCTGATAGATAGAGTAATGTCAATTTGCCTTCTGGATTCAGAGATATTCATTTGCTCTTTTTCTTTTCCATAAATGGCATTTAATATGCGATTGGCTCAGTGTTATGAATAAAGATGAATATTGAAAGCCATTTAGATTTAAAGAAGAAAAGAGAGAAGAAGAAGAAGGGCTGAAGAAAAATGTTATGTTTATTTTGCATTAATATTTGAAGTCATTTCTCAAAGTAAGCACAGACTGCTATGGAAAGCCAAAGAAATATCTCTGATACAGAGGAATAAAGGCTTTGATCCAAAGTATCTTCTTTGCAGGACCGCTGCATTTAAGAAACTTTGGGTATCTACATGGCTGAAATGCTAAGCCAGTCGAACTGTTTCCTGTAGTCTAACGCTTGCTCCAGCCAGCAAACGTGAAGAAGTAGTGTAACAACCCTGTGACTAATGAAGTGAATTGAGAGAATGTGTGCAAGAGTCAGGTTTTGAATTGACACTGAAAATCAGAATCTTGATAAAATTATTGTAAATCAATGAAAGGACATTAATAATTAATTGGTAATTCACAAAGGTTAATGATTAATGTAGATTTTCTTTTAGAGGTACATTCATTTTTCTACAAACGTAGAGTGAAAAAAACTGTTAAACTGATTGGTGATGATGATTTAAAGCGGTAGGGATTTGTGTGAAAGGCAAGTGAATGTGAAATTAAATTGTAAATCTTAATTGATAGAATGGACTTTTTTTGATGAACCACTGTTTTACGACTTTTAGCAAATATATACAGCACTTAACAAATTTATTAGCACCTCTCACACAAAAAAGATAACACAAATGTTTTAAAAATCTGTCAAAAAATTGTTTAAAACTAAATATTATGTGGACATTTATTAATCAAAAAACAAACTGAACTGTCAGATATTAATCACAATGACAGTCAATCAGTAAAACGATTTTTTCTTTTCAATTCTGCAATATAACAATTTGGCATCTTAGTAAAAAAAAATAAAAACTAAAAATGCTAATAACAATTTTCTATTCTTTCTGCTTTTCTTTAAAAACATGCATTTAAAAAAAGTAGATTGAAAACAACAATAATTGTAATTTTGTATTAAAAATGTAATTTCAGTTTAAGAGCTTGTGCATACTGGTGGATTAACCATTGTAGAAACATAAAAATATTTTGGTAATTAATAATACTGTTCAGTTAGAGCAGCTGTGGCATAAATCCTACATTGGGTGTAAGAGATTTGTTCAGCACTGTATATATATTTGTAATTTGATTCTATAGTCCATCCTATCGTTTTACCTTCTCTCTGTGACATATAATGGTAGCAAATCCTCATAATGTTTGTGTTGACCGCAGGAAAAAGAAATGGAGAAACAAAGACTCTTGTACCAGCAGTCTAGACTGCATAATCGTGGCGCTGCAGAAATGGTCCTGCAAATGATCAGTGCCTGCAAAGGTAGTCTTTATCCTTATCTTTGGTCAGCTTTGTTTACCCGCATTGTGTTCATGGCTTCCTGTTTCCTGCAGGTGAAACGGGCCCAATGGTGTCTACAACCCTCAAGCTGGGTATTTCTATCCTTAACGGCGGGAACAGTGAGGTTCAGCGGGTATGCCTTTTTAATATAAACACATGTAATTATAAATTTGGAGATACCTCTAAAGAAGACCCTTTATTGAATTACCCTTATTTGTTGACAGAAAATGCTGGAGTACTTAAAGGACAAGAAGGATGTGGGCTTCTTTTTGAGTGTCCAGGCATTGATGCAGACTTGCTGGTCAGTTTTCAAATATTCAACAAAAGTGTAAATGTGGTTTATAATTTTTAATAGTAAACAGGGGGAAAAAAAAGCTTTATATTCTGTGCAGTGTCCTGGATCTAAATGCCTTTGAGAGGCAGAACAAGGCAGAGGGGCTGGGCATGGTTTCAGAGGAAGGCACCAGTAAGTCTTCATGCTGTTTTTCTTAAGCATCACCTTTTCACATTGAAGATACAGCAGAAAAGCTGTTACACTGCAGCTGCTGTTATATAGTTGATGATCAGAATCATTTATAAATGCAGATTATGGTGTTGGTGTTAATACTGCTGTTATACCATCGCATTACACAGTAATATACGCTTTGAGTAGTAAAAAGACACTGGAGGAATCAAATGCATATACTTTAGACTCTTTTCCTGTGTAAACCACAATAGCAAAGTAAAAAAGACTCAAAGGAGTTTTGAAAGGTCAAGAGAAATCACTTTCTGTAATTCAACTGAAGAATAAGTGAGTACCAATTCATGCCATTGCTCATTTTATCACATGAATGATCAGATTTAAGACATTTTAAGCATCTATTAATTCATCTTTGTTTAAATCCATCTGTGCCATTACAGTACAAATTTTCATTTATTGAGTGATTAGTTCCCTAACATAAAGTATTATTAACCCTTGGATAACTGTTAAAGAATTACATATTCATGATTTAACTTAAATTGGTTCAAATGTTTTCCTCTGTATGTTTAGTAGTTTTGTCACCTACTTTTGTCATCTAATTCTGGAGGTTAATTTAAAGTTCTAGCTGAATGAATTTGCCATGGAATGTTGTTAATCTCCCCCTCCTCATCTCTTAGTCCTCTTCTGTTGTCAACACACTGATCCTCTCTCCCTTCCCCACGATCACTGCCACCTCTCCCTTGTCCCTCCTTTCATGGCCCTCAGACTTGAACCTAGATCGGGGTAAATCATGTTTCTGTCCATCTGCCTCTCTGTCCTACTGCTGCTCCTCTTTCACTCCCCTGTCCTTTTTTGCTCCCTCATTTCTCTTTCTAACATTGAAGAGAGGATTGGATGCCTCTCCATCTTTCATGCTCACAGCTCGCACCCTTCCTCACGTGTCTTGTTCATTCCAAAAAGCCTCGGATGGAATCCGGTCTTTTCTGCCCATGAACTACTATTCAAACGGGGAATGAAACCTTCATGAACGATATTTGTTATGAATAGTGATAGAGTTCCTCATTTCTCAACCCTAATACCTTCTCGCACATTTCTTAATCACATGACTTATAAAGAGGCTATTCCTATCTTGAAACATGGCCACAAAAGATGCTATAAACGAAACTATATTGAACTAAAGTCTCCTCGATTGTTATTTTTTTTCAATTTGCGGCACATTTATGAATAAATGTGGCACATCCAAATACATATCTCCTTCGAATTAAGTTTCATGTGACAAGAAATGTGTGGTTTCTCGGATGTACTCTATCATGCACTGGATTCCCTTCAGCCTTTTGTTGGACAAAACCCCAACCTCTCTGACATTTACGTTAGAAGCTTGTATATCCTGCATGATTCTGCGTTTGTGTGCTTGTTTCATGTAGCCAGCGGTGAACGGGAAATTGAAAAGAAAAGAGAAAATTAATAAATCAAGTAATATCGTGGGTTCACCTCTGACTGCTGCTAACATTTCACTTTATTGCTTTGTTTCTGTCTGTACAAGAGTCCTATATCATTGTCTCAGTTTATACATGTTGTGACCAAATGTTTGTTACTGTCTCAGTTTTTTTGTTTTTTTTTCTCTTTAAATTCAGTGTATGCATGTGATGCTGATGGCCTCGTGTATGGTGCCTGACATGTGCTTGTATGTCAGACTTTGTCAAACCGCAGTCATTTGTATTTCTTTGATTTATATTAAAACCCTGTTTCCAAAAAAAATTGGGACAGTGTGTATAATATTGTTAAACACTGAAACAAAAGGAGTGCAATCAAATTTTGGAACTGAGAAATTGTATTCTTTTTTTTTTTTAAATCCTCATTGTGAATCTTATTTTAGCAATAAATAAATTAAAAAGTTGGGATACAACAATAAACAGCTGAAAAAGATGCATGATATCACTAAAGAAACTTAAAGAAAATGGAGATATGGTTCAAAACTGAAAGAATTTTATCAGAAAAAGATTTTATCATCTGCAGTACTTAATGTTATTCAAAGATTTGAAGCATCCCGAGAACACAAGGGAAAGCATTGAAACTCGCAACTCTCCACAAAACTGTTCACAAGGGTCAAAACTGTGATTGAATGGACGTGATCTTCAGTCCCTCTGGTGACAATGGATTACACAACACTGCTTTAATAGCAGGCGTGATTATGTAATGAAAGTCACTGCAAGGGCTCAGAAGCATTTCTGAAAACAGTTGTCAGTGAACTGAACCTACAAATGCTAGTTATAGCCCAACCATGTTTAATACCCCCCAATAAAACAAACATTTAAGATGGCCTTAATATGGAGTTTAGTTAAAAACTGTCCTCGATCTATCGAGTGAAAATTAGAAACTATTTTTGGAGCTGAGGAAGCAGAGTCCTCTAGGCTAAAGAGGAGAGCAACCATCTGGCTTGTTTCAGCACAAAATTATAAAGCCAGCATCTGTTAGGGTTTGGGGGGGTACAATAGGGAACGTGGAAACCAATGATTTTCCACATTACAAAGCCTCAGCTCTAACATGGAACAATATTTACAAATTTGAAGCAGCCAATGCTGCCAACTAGACACAGTGTTTTCTAGATGTTCCTTTTCAGTTTCAGTTTTAGAGTCGGGTGCACTTCAGTGAAAGCATGTTATGAAAAAAGAAGAAAAGTTTTATAGACAATCGAAGGAGATCCTGAACTGATGCAAAATTATTTATGTTATCAGTTCCCAAACTCAAACTGTTAACATTGTTACTTGTGATAAACATTTCTGCTAAACTCTATCAAAGCTTTGACAGTCATGACATCCAAAGGTATGGTGGCTCTGAGAGGTCAAACACACTACAACTTAAGAAATTACCATCAAATAGAAAAACGATGAAAAAGCATATAAAAGCAATGGAAATTTTAAAAAACACACACATACAAGCTGCAAAAGTGCACAAACCTCACAAAATACACAGAAGTGTGAAGGTGACAAGCCAATGGCTAGCAAGCAAAGCACACATTTCGCTATGGCAGGTGTGTCAAACATAAGGCTTGGGGCCCAGAATTGGCCCAGCAAAGACTCCAGTTCGGCCCGCTGGACAACTTTTAAGAATATGAAGAAGTTTGTAGATTTAGAACTTTTTATTTTACAGCTTTTCCTATTGATAAGGCCATCCCCATTGCCCTTCACAATACACCAAAGCAATTACCTAACAGACAAACAATGACAATAAGGTCAGAGGTCAAGTTTTCTGAAAATCTTGTGAATCCGATAACTCGAGAACAATGTGATACAGGATTTTGAAATGGATACCACACGTGTATCTGCTAGTACGCTGAGGTGTAGAACTGACGGCCACCAGTATTTTTCTACTTCCACTGTGCTTTATTAAATTTCCATTGTGTTTTGTGTGCTTTTGCATTGTTTTTCTATTTGCTGGTGTTTTCTTAAGTTGAAGGGTTCTCTAAAAATTATGTTTAAAAAAAAATCTCAGTTTCAACATTTCATATGTTTTGTAAAGTAAACCAATTAAATAGAATAGGGTCTTTTTTCCTGACATTTTAAAAAGCTTCCCACGTTTTTTAGGAAATGGGGTTGAATTTGAAAAAAAAAAAAAAAAGAGTCAGCCTTAATTTTATTGAAACGAGCAGCACTCAGTCAGAGGTGGTTATTGAGGTGCCTGATACTAAAATCCTTGTATTCATGATGGTAAGTTCAGTAATGAATTTTAGTTATTATCCTCACATTTCTTATACTCAGATAAGTTGTTAGACTTTACTGTTACGTGTAATCTGATTTAGCTCGAATGTATCTCTTTGATTCATTCATTTGTCTCATCTTTTTAGATGAGAAAGTGATGTCAGATGATGAGTTCACCTGTGACCTCTTCCGTTTCCTGCAGTTGCTTTGTGAAGGTCACAATAATGGTGGGAATTACTCATGTGTCAAATGAGAGTAACAATAAATTGAGACACTCATGAAGCACATATCTTCTTATTCAAAATGATGCCTATTTTAATGCAGATTTTCAGAACTACTTGCGGACTCAAACAGGCAGCACAACTACCATCAATGTCATCATCTGTACAGTGGACTACCTTCTCCGTCTCCAGGTACACTGGCTGCAGTTAGTGCACCATATACAGATTGAAAATAAAGGTTTTAAGGCTATGGTGGGACTTGTGATATTGCGAAGCCACACATATCATAAAATGAGTTTCTCTTTTAAACATTATTGCATTTTAAACTGTGCAATAATTTTACTTCTAAAGTGTGTTTGCAGTATGGTATCAAAATTTCTCTAATGACCCCTTACCGGTATTTTTCATTCAAGGAGTCTATAAGTGACTTCTACTGGTATTACTCTGGGAAGGATGTCATCGATGAACCAGGCAAAAAAAATTTCTCCAAAGCTATGACAGTGGCAAAACAGATTTTCAACAGTCTAACTGAATATATCCAGGTAACACTGGAGCAGATCAGACCTTTATACAGATTGGATGCTTTTGCTGTTTTGCCTATAACACATAGTCTCTTATTTCAGGGTCCATGCAATGGCAACCAACAGTCCCTAGCCCACAGCAGGCTGTGGGATGCTATTGTTGGCTTTCTTCATGTCTTTGCCCACATGATGATGAAGCTGGCACAGGTATATACATATAATTCAATCAATCGAATTAATTCCAAATTAAATGTATTTATTTCTCTGTAGAGGTGAAGACAATGTTGCCTCTGTTCTGTAACATCATCAATTGACCTCCTGACCTCTCATGCTGCATTTTATTTTCAGTGACCATGAAAGAAAGTCAGTGGTAAACATAAAAGGTGTGATGCCCATTACATGTGAATTATACTTCTGCATCACATCTATGCTGTAACTTATGCCATAAAATGCAACCGCATTTTAACCCTACGCCACAACTTTCTGCCTAACCGGACGTGCGCCTTTCAAGAAATGTAGCTACACGTCTGCTGGATGCATACTACAACGAGTTAAATGGCGTGGAAGGTTGCAGTGTAGGGATAAATATGAGTTCCTGGTTACTACCTAAGTTAGGACGTAGATTTTCTGCATAAATCCAAATCAAGCTTCAGCTTTACAAAAAAAAAAGCTTTTGCTTTACACTGATTCTGTTTGTATAGTATGTTAAACTTTGGTACCCAGTGTAGACGTGGTATCAAGAAAATCTTTTTGAAGTACCTCCCCTGGTTTTATACCTTACAACGGTTCTTTCCTTTATTGCACATGAAAAAGCTCTGTTGTTGTAAACCTGACAGTAAACACATAAACTTTTCTGTGAAACAATTGACAGAAGCACCTTACAGTACACCTCAATATTACAGAAAATATTACAATTTCTAATTTCTTAAAAATTGATTTTATTTCATTATGTATTTGATTGGTCATTTTGGTCATATTTTGACATGTTGCCTAAGTATTAGTGTAAAAGATTAAATTATAATTTTGTGAGTTTCATGTGACTGCTTACATTTCAGGGTTATGGTATTATTTATGCAGGCTCTCCGTGACAATGGTTTCCCTTTCTGGGAGATCATTGTTATTTGACTACCTGCACTTTTTCCTGTTGTGAATTGCCTGGTGTAAAAAATAGAGTTCATCAGCATTAAATATAATACACATTAAGAGATTTAATAATAAGACTTGCCCAGTTGATTCTATACGATTTACTATTTTAATTTAAAACTATACCATATAGTTATACTTTAAAATGAACTTAAAGGTCAGTTACTTATTTATGAATTAAGTACTAAAAAGTTGGACTACTGTTCAAAACATGGGAAAAAGGGAACTGTAAATCAAATACTATGATTTAAAAAATTTATTTATAATATGATTTATTGAATTTATATGTTGTCCGACAAAGGAAAAGAAATGCTTTACAGAGAGAGTTCCTTAAGTCTTTCAGACTTTAATAAGTTAGAGAAACGTTCAACAGTCAGTGAAATAGTTGGTGTGTAAATAGTGTGTTAAATTTGGTGATTTCATCATCAACAGAAAATAACGGCATTAAAAGTTTTAGAGAATCCAAAGACATCTCTGTACACTAGAGACAAAGCTGAAAACCAGTCGTGTGGTGAAGATCTTTGGGTCCTTAAGCAGCTCTGCATTTAAAAATGTATCGGGTTATGTCATGTATTAGTGCTTCAGTGCTTAGGAGCAATGGAGTACAGGCAGGCCTCTGGTCCAAACCTGTGTGGTTTATGAAGGAGGCTGAAAACTGTTGAGTATCAAAAATCTCACACCAAACAAAAATTCTTATCTATACTTGACCACATAAATAGCAAACTATTGTTTATTGCCAGAGGTATGTTTAGCACCAGGAGTTTTAAATGAAATGTTATATAATAATGAGCATGATTTTTTTTCTGTGTTGCTTTGAATTATTATAACTATACACAGTGTTAAAGCGTTTTCTGATTGGATGATTTTTAAAATCCACAAAGCTATTTGTGATGCTAGTGCTATAAACAAAAGGTCAAAATATTTACATATGTAGACATTTCCATTCTGTTTAGTGCATTAATCCTCTGCAGATAACTGAGGCTAATAACATTTATCATTGATAGCTTTTGCATGCATAATCTTTTTAAACATGTGGCCAGATTAAGAGATGATCCATGCTTGATCTGTAAGTTCCCAGCTCAGCATATTTTAACAGATATTACGCACCTAAAAAAAATTACCTTACCATGTGCTTTTGCTCTTCAGCTGATAGTCTCACAGTCAGCTTCTCTGTTTTACATTTATCATTGTGTTTCAAAGTCTACATCAAACGTGTGCATTGTTTTGCTGTCAAATGAAAGAAAGCACACACGCAAAATGTAAAAAAACATATGTGAGTGTATTTTGTTTAACACCTGAATAATTTATTATTATTGAAATTGTCTTCCACATGGTCAATGCAGGGTAAAGTATGTATCTACTTTTTTATTTATTAATGCAGTATTGTGTTTACTAGTTTTTCATTTATTCAGTGTTGGTTTCTCTTATCAGGCTGTTTTATATCCACCTGCTTTAAACAGAACTCAGTAAGAGTCAGTATTTACTCAATGCTGATTACAGTGTATTTCCAAACAAAACTGACATACTAGCACGTTGAGTCATTTAAAGAAATAGAAAAACAGTTTGATATATATATCAGATTTTATTTTATTTTTTTCAGTACACTATACAGTGAACTAAACCTTTCTGTAGCACATTAGGCCTCATGAACAGCAAACGGTATATTTTCAGACACTGCAATAGTCTTTTTGTTTTTAGTTTTTACCCTATAAAGCGATTTTCAGAATTATGTTAGCACCATGAGTTTTAAAGTAACGGCCTTATAATTAAAAAATAAACATAGTTTATGCTTAGGCAGTTTGTGACAAAGAAGCAGGTGACTACAAAACTTCCTGAGGGAGGGCCTGACTTTTAACCTCAACTGTTGGAGTATACACTTTAATATGAAATTATTTTGTCTTTGTATATACACTTTAATGTGACATCTACTTCGTGTGCACACATTTAACAGAAATTACAATTTTTTAAACTTTTTTTTTTCTTTTTTCATTTACAGTGTGTTGAGCTGTGGCTTGTGTGTTGCTTCGATTTAAAATAACTATATATCTATGAATTTTTTTGTAGTTTTTCCTCTGTGCACCACCATAGTGCAGTTTACATCAAACTGGCTTTCAACTTTAATTCACTGGGTTTTACAACAATTTGGATTTACCTCTTGACGAATTACACAGTCCCGACTTTGTCTCAAAATGTACTGGATAATTACCTGACAAGCAGTTTTATGGCCAGGTGAGGTTTGGTCCTTCCCTATTCCATGACAAATGTAGGAGATATGATATCTGAAGTTGATTCAAAGTGATTTGAATCAAAGTAAAATCATCATTAGGGTAAAAAAAGTAAACATATCAGAGAAATAACATAATCCTTTAGGACAAATCCAAATCAAATCTGGTACAAACCTACAAAGAAGGAATGCAGTGGCGAGCTCAGCAACACCAAAAGGCCTGAGAGACCACAAAAGACAACTGATGTGAATGATGATAGCATTTCCTTATTGATGAAGAAAAACAACTTTACAACATCTAACCCAATCAAGAACACTCACAGTCAGTGCATTACTCCTAAGCTCTGCAATCAAGAGATGCCTTATTGAATGTAAATACAGAGAGTTTACAAGTGTTACCACTAGTTACACTCAAGAACAGTGCAACAGAGTCATTGTCTGTAAATTATTTTAATCCAGGTATCATAATCAATCGTTAAATGTTAAATTATATTCCTTAGTTCTATTACTTTTGAGTATCTGAGAAGCTGTGTATAAAAATGGTAATTCTCTGGGGTGGTACACAGAGGCAAAACTACAAAAATGGTATCTTTGTCCAGTAAATTATGGACCTAACTCTACATTTACACACAAGCTTCTGCTTTAACTTCTAATGCTCACTGTCATAGAAATGTAATATTCACAAAGGGGTACATGAGATTTAAGCACTGTTTTATCGCAAAAATGGGGAAAAAATTTTCACATTATGGCATCTTTAAAAACCATTGTTACGTTTTGATAAATTCTCTCAGCATGACGATTTGGTTCATTAACATCCTCCTTTGTTATGAATGTGATTGTATACAACACACAGTATTTTGAATGTCCAGTTCTTATCATAACAAGGTTTTGGGTTCCTGACACTTACAGTATAACTTGTGCTTTCAACTTTACCAAAGACTGTGTCTTTATGTAAACCTCTAATGTTTCAAGACAGTATTGTTGTCATTACTGTAAGGTCTTGTTCTTCTTTCATGGTCACAGGACTCCAGCCAGATTGGTCTGCTGAAGGAGCTTCTTGACCTACAGAAAGATATGGTTGTTATGTTGCTGTCTTTATTGGAGGGTAAAATAACTTTCTCATCACTTTTATGTCAGTTTTCATCTTTTTATCCTTTTCCAGTTTCAGGTTTTTTTAAATTCTGCTTTGTATTTATTCAGGAAATGTGGTAAATGGTACAATCGCTCGCCAGATGGTCGACATGTTGGTAGAGTCCTCCAGCAATGTGGAGATGATACTCAAGTTCTTTGACATGTTCCTCAAACTGAAAGATATCGTGGCTTCAGATGCTTTCCGTGATTATGTGACAGACCCTCGAGGGTTGATCTCAAAGAAGGACTTCCAGAAGGCGATGGACAGTCAAAAGCAGTACTCCCCCTCTGAGATTCAGTTTCTTTTGTCCTGCTCAGAAGCAGATGAAAATGACATGATCAATTATGAAGAGTTTGCCAGTCGCTTCCAGGAACCCGCCAAAGACATTGGCTTCAACATTGCCGTGCTGCTCACCAATCTGTCTGAGCACGTCCCTCATGACACCAGGCTACAGAACTTCCTGGGACAAGCAGAGAGTGTGCTGAACTACTTCCGTCCGTTCTTGGGGCGAATTGAAATAATGGGAGCCAGTAGAAAGATTGAACGCATCTACTTTGAAATCAGTGAGGTTAACCGCAGACAGTGGGAGATGCCTCAAGTAAGAGAGTCCAAACGGCAGTTCATCTTTGATGTCGTCAATGAGGGTGGCGAATCAGAGAAGATGGAGATGTTTGTCAACTTCTGTGAAGACACCATCTTTGAGATGAATATAGCCTCACAAATTTCAGAGCAGGAGGAAGAGGAAAAGGGGGAAGAAGAAGATGAAGGGGAAGAAGGAGGAGGTGAGGGTGGAGGAGGTGGGGAAGGAAATGGAGGAGGAGATGAGGATAATAATGGAAGGGAAGGTCCACATGAATCAACCTCTGCCTTTGTAGATTTTATAAACAGCATGTTAAGCTTCCTCGGCATTTTCACCTTCCGCAACCTTCGCAGACAGTATCGTAGAGTGAGAAAGATGACCTTCAAGGAGATTGTAGTGGCCTTGTCCACTTTTTTCTGGACCATACTGATGAGTATACTACACTTCATTTACAATGTATGCAAAGGTATCTTTATGATCATCTGGCAAACATTGTTTGGAGGTGGCTTGGTAGAGGGAGCCAAAAATATCACAGTCACTGAGATTTTAGCCAGCATGCCAGATCCCACCCAGGACGATGTGCATGGCGATGGACCAGGGGAGCCAAGGACAGGGGAGGAACAGGACACTGGAGGTGTAACAGATACTGGTGAGACTGGGAGTGGAGAGGAAGAAGAGGAGGATACCCAAGAAAAAGAGGGTGGGAGGATACCAGGAATGGATGCTCCAGGTGGACTTGGAGATATGGGTGTGGAGGCACCAGTTGAACCTCCAACTCCTGAAGGAACTCCCATAACAAAGAGAAAAATGGTAAGGAGTAGCTTGGTCTTCTCTATCAGTCGTTTGTGATTATACATCTACCAAAAATGTGGATAGAAAACATCAGGTCTTGTGCAGTAGATTCTTTTTTCTACAGGCACCAGAAGAGACTGATGCTAGTCAGAAACCACCAGAACCTCCTCCTGTAGAAGAACCTCCTACGGAGCCTGAAAAGGCTGAGTAAGACTCTTTAGTTGGTGTTGTGTCTATACTAATGTGCTTCAAGCATTTCCCTCTCCCTTCCATGGCTCTAAATCAGGTTATACCTTTTAGCCAGGACAATCCAGGAGGATTACAAAAAACAACTTTGAACAGTTTGAGGTTAATGATTATCTGAATGCACATTTTTATTAAAAGGGTTGGTTTTCATTGCATTGAAGCAACTTCCCGAGCTAAGAAAAAGATCATGGAAGTTTTAGTGCACCATGATTTTTAAATTGATGGAATGAATTGATATGACATTAACTCAAGACTGTTTATTTTTTAGTGCTGAAACTGGAGAGAAAACAGAGAAAGAATGTGAGAGCAAAGAAGAAGTAGAACCAGAAAAACCAAAGAAATCAGCAGCCAAAAAAGAAAAGAAGCTGAAAAAGGATGGAGGTTTTCAAATCTGGACTGAGCTGGAAACCCAAAGGAATAAATTTATGGTAGTATTTGTGTCAAAAGTGATTTTGTTGTGCAATTTTAATGTCAGTATCAAGTGATTGATCAGTTGAAGAATATTTATCTGTCTTTTATAGAACTATCTTTCCAGAAACTTCTACAACCTGCGTTTTTTGGCTCTGTTCCTCGCATTTGCCCTGAACTTCATTCTTCTTTTCTATAAGGTAAAAAGAAATATCTTTAATTTAATCTATCCCTTTTTTGCCTGGAAACTGGGATGAGTCTGTTTAATGTGGCTACTGTCTGTTCTTTGATCATTTTACCCTGTCAACTCTTAGGTGTCGGACAGCCCGCCTGAGGGTGAAGAGATGGAAGGCTCTGGACTATCTGAGGGAAGTGGGCTGTTTGAAGGGTCTGCGTTGTTTGAAGGCTCAGGCGAAGAGCTTGAAGGATCTGGAATTAATGGTGGAGGAGATGAAGATGAGGAAGATGTTCCAATTTATTACTATTTAGAGGAGAGCACTGGATACATGCAGCCTACTTTGTCCTTTCTTGCGATCCTTCACACAGTCATTTCATTCATCTGTATCATTGGCTACAACTGCCTGAAGGTAGGCTGGACACACGTCGGTAGGCTGACGTCTTTTTTGAAGCCCAGGTTGCTCTGATAGTTGCCTTCCTCTCATCTGTATTTTTGGTTCAGGTGTTTCTCATCTTCCTCCTAACAGGAAGGTCAGGACAGCATTGGGTAGCCAATCCATAACATTATCAGAAAACCCTGGTACTTCTGGTACTATGGATAGGTGTTAGGTGTTGGAAATCAGTGTCTTCATAAAGCTTGTTAGCAGATGGAAACATGAATTACTCCAAAAATTTCTAGATGCCTAAATTGACTTTGGACTAGATGAAACACAGTGGACCAACCACCAAAAACACCAGCAAATATCATGGTACCCCAAATCATCATAGATGGCAGAAGCTACACTGGACTTCACACAATACTGGTTTCTGTGCCTCTGCATTCTTCCTACAGACTTTGGGATCCAATTTCCAAATGAAATACAACATTTATTTTCAGCTGAGACAATTCAAACAGTTTACAGTTTTTTCTGAATGCTTAAACCCTAACTGTGATTCCTGTAGCACAATCTCTAAAACTATTCAGACTTATAGCAAAACCACTCACTGAGTTTGCAAAACTAAAAGCACAAAAACTGCTTTGCACTCAGTTTGCAATTTTGTAACACACACTTTGCAAAACTGTAGGCACAATTCACTGCACAACACTCAATTACCAAATTTCCAACACACTCCTAGCAAAAGTATACACATGTATGGCTATCATTAACACTAATTTGCCAACTGTCTGGCACACTTTCACATGTGAAAACTTTTTTAGATAATTTGTTCACTTTGCAATCAGCCTAAGCACTATAATACAGGTAAGCTGTGTGTGCGGAGTACAATGGAGGGAGCAGAAAGAGTGAGAAGTAGAGGAGGCCGAGGAAGAGGACGTGGAGGTGAAGAAGTAGGATGAAGAGGACGACAAGGACAAGGAGGAGCAAGAGGAAGACGAGGAGGGGGGAGAGGAAGATGAGGAGGGGGGAGAGGAAGATGAGGAGGGTGGAGAGGAAGGGTAGGAAGAGTAAGAAATAGAATTGCTGATGACATCAGAGCTACAATAGTGGACCATGTAATCAACCGTGGAATGACCCTGAGGGTAGCTGGCCAACGGGTCCAGCCTAACTCGAGCCGCTACACTGTAGCAAGTACCATAAGGACATCTTGACATGAGAATCGGTTAGTACAGTCACTTCGCACAAAGATTTGTAGCACTGCCATATGCCAATGAGAAACACACCAATACCATTGATGTAAAAATACTGAAATTGTTACTTTACAGAATTGCTAGATGACCAGATGCTGGGGCAGAGGAAGCATGTTCACTGCAGACCAAGTAACCCATATAGTCATTATGGCGATTGCAAATAATCCTATACTTGGAAATAAACACTTGTGTTTGTTTTGATGTGTTTGAATAAACATAAAATGATGGCTTGTGTGTACTGTTTGATACGGAAACACCATTTTTACGAAGGTGTGAAGAGTTAATCTAGCTGTGTTTGCTTTTGCAAGAGAACTACAATGTTTTGATTATTGGGTGACAGGTTTTCTTATTTGTGTGAAGAGTTTTGCAAAATTAGCCAATAGTTACAAAAAATGTGCTTAAGCAATCAGAAAAAACTGTAACTCTTCACACCTTCGTAAAAATGGTGTTTCCGTATCAAACAGTCACACAAGCCATCATCTACTAAGCACACAATGCGCCAACTGCACACTGATGGTATGAATACAAAACACATCTGGCTTTTGCTTTCTCTGTGCACAAGGTAGGCTATGTCAGTTTGAGCTCATACTTCTGTCATAGATCCATAAGCATAGAGGGATCCAAACTTCAAGTACTGGTGTTTATTCAAACACATCAAAACAAACACAAGTGTTTATTTCCAAGTATAGGATTATTTGCAATCGCCATAATGACTATATGGGTTACTTGGTCTGCAGTGAACATGCTTCCTCTGCCCCCAGCATCTGGTCATCTAGCAATTCTGTAAAGTAACAATTTCAGTATTTTTACATCAATGGTATTGGTGTGTTTCTCATTGGCATATGGCAGTGCTACAAATCTTTGTGCGAAGTGACTGTACTAACCGATTCTCATTTCAAGATGTCCCTATGGTACTTGCTACAGTGTAGCGGCTCGAGTTAGGCTGGACCCGTTGGCCAGCTACCCTCAGGGTCATTCCACGGTTGATTACATGGTCCACTATTGTAGCTCTGATGTCATCAGCAATTCTATTTCTTACTCTTCCTACCCTTCCTCTCCACCCTCCTCATCTTCCTCTCCCCCCTCCTCGTCTTCCTCTTGCTCCTCCTTGTCCTTGTCGTCCTCTTCATCCTACTTCTTCGCCTCCACGTCCTCTTCCTCGGCCTCCTCTACTTCTCACTCTTTCTGCTCCCTCCATTGTACTCCGCACACACAGCTTACCTGTATTATAGTGCTTAGGCTGATTGCAAAGTGAACAAATTATCTAAAAAAGTTTTCACATGTGAAAGTGTGCCAGACAGTTGGCAAATTAGTGTTAATGATAGCCATACATGTGTATACTTTTGCTAGGAGTGTGTTGGAAATTTGGTAATTGAGTGTTGTGCAGTGAATTGTGCCTACAGTTTTGCAAAGTGTGTGTTACAAAATTGCAAACTGAGTGCAAAGCAGTTTTTGTGCTTTTAGTTTTGCAAACTCAGTGAGTGGTTTTGCTATAAGTCTGAATAGTTTTAGAGATTGTGCTACAGGAATCACAGTTAGGGTTTAAGCATTCAGAAAAAACTGTAATCTAGCTGTGTTTGCTTTTGCAAGAGAACTACAATGTTTTGATTATTGGGTGACAGGTTTTCTTATTTGTGTGAAGAGTTTTGCAAAATTAGCCAATAGTTACAAAAAATGTGCTTAAGCAATCAGAAAAAACTGTAAACATTTCTGACGATGTCTCTAGTTCATGAGTGGCTTGATATTAGGAAGGCGACAGTTATAGCTCATTACCAAGCCATCTGTGTGTGGTTGCTCTCGATGCATTGACAGCAGCCTCAGTTCATTATGAAGTTCTCCCAAGTTTTTGAGTGGACTTTTATTTAGAGCTCTCTCAAGGCTTCAGTGATTGCAGTTGCTTGTGCATTTCTTCCTAGCACATTATCAATAATAGGCTTTGATACAGTGCACTGCAAAATATCAGCCTTCTCAGCACTGACCTTATGCAGCTTAGCTTTCCTGTGGAGGGTGTTGATGTTTGTTATCTGCAGAACTGTCAGTAGTCTTCTCCATGGTTGTTGTTGCATTTACTTAGCTAGTCTAGGAGGAGGCAGTAGTTTGAATAGTATTTAATTAAACATTATAATATGCAAAATTACATATAAGAATTTGAAATACTGGATCTCATGGTCTAAGGTCCATAATAATCAACACTAATGCTAAGCTAGCCAAGAACCCAGAGTGATGATAAAGCTGTGTTTGCTGACCCCAGCCCAGTAACTAGACCCTGAACTTCAACAGGTAACAAACAGATGAGTAGTCAGGCTGATGCCTCCATTACTACCTGTTCATGTTCTTACAGCAGAAATACTGTGGCGATGGCTTTAAAGTCTCTTGACGCTGGTTTTCAATGTTGCTTTGTGCTGTCAGCTTTGTGTTCATACCTAAATAATGAGATCATGTATGTGTCCTGTTAAAATCTCCCAATTCTTTTAATCTTTGGGCTGAAGGAAGGACAATACTCAGTGTATAAATGCTCAATCAACAATCATTTATTTCCATACAATTCAACACTTAAGAGCATAAGAACGTCCGGACGGGAGAGATGCTTGCAAAGGGTCACAGCATGTCTCAAACTGGTGGAGGGTTACTCAAGCTCTTATAGCCTTTAGTGGCCCCCACCTAGTTGTAAAAGCCTAAACATTCACATTCTTTCTCTGTTACGGCACCTAAGTAATGACCTCGGCTCCCTGTCTTTCTGCTCTCTGTTTCTTCTATTATCGGCACAAGGTCCTCTGCACACAACATTCTCTTCATGATTCAGCAGTATGAAATGTCAAGAAACAGTGTAACACATTCACAGCAGATCAAGGGTACAGGGTAATGCGCACCTGTCTAACAAATCCAAAAAAGGTCACATTCTTTTAACTCAAAAATATAATGGAAACTAAGCTACATACACAGCACCCAATCTAGACTAAAGGATATTATATGACCTACAGCAGTTAACATAATTCAACTACTTTAACTACAGATATAAGATAACATATGATAACAGAATAATCTCACAGTCCTCATTAGGATTGGGATTTGTGTTGGTGTATGGGGCTGCATGTTGTTAGGTCTGCTGTTAAGTAGTAATTATGATCCAGCACATTTCAGGTCAGAGAAAGCAAAGTAATATAAAGAGTAGTATAATAAATAATTTTAACTTGGGAGTAATTAATTATACTGCTTAGCAATTGTGGTGACTCTCAAAGCAAAGTCAGAGAGAATCGAATGAGAATCAGAAAGTCGATAATGGAAAAAAAAATGGAATTGCTAAATTTTTATCAATTCCCATCTCTATTTCTTCATAAATATTGACAGATTTTGATAAATTGTATTGAATCATCCGCATACCTCAGTGAAACAGCACTTGCTATTGTTTCTGCCAGATTCCCCTGGTTATTTTTAAAAGAGAGAAAGAACTTGCGAGAAAGCTGGAATTTGATGGCCTCTACATCACTGAGCAACCTGAGGATGATGACATCAAGGGCCAGTGGGACAGATTAGTCCTGAATACACCGTACGTAGATACAGAAAACAGCTTTTAATAGTGAGAAGCAGGCTCACAAGAAAATTCTGAAAAGCTTTTTTCTTTATGTAATTGACAAATGATCCTATTTTCCTGCAGCTCTTTCCCAAACAACTACTGGGATAAATTTGTCAAGCGAAAGGTGAGTTAAGATTGACTCAAGTGGTCTTAACTTTGAGCTCAGTACGGCATGTTCACATGTAATGGCATGTCCATGTCCAGGTTCTGGATAAATACGGAGACATTTATGGAAGAGAAAGAATTGCTGAGCTCCTGGGGGTTGATTTAGCTTCCCTGGATGTGAGTCAACAACATGAGAAGAAACAGGAAGAACCAGATAACTCTGTGTTTGCATGGTACCGTATACAGTCAGATGCACATTTGGCATGATTTCTGAAAACTAAAACAAGCACATTAAAGAGAATGTTGTCTCTTTTAGGGTGACTTCTATTGACATCAAGTACCAGATCTGGAAATTTGGTGTGGTGTTCACAGATGGTGTAAGCAAACCTATATACTATATCATACTATACTATTTCTGCACTACATTGTACTAAATTATACTTACACATCTCTTTGTAGACTTTTCTTTATCTCTGTTGGTACTTGGTGATGTCTTTGCTTGGGCATTACAACAACTTCTTCTTCGCCTGTCACTTGCTGGATATTGCGATGGGTGTCAAGACTCTTCGCACTATCCTGTCCTCAGTCACACACAATGGCAAACAGGCAAGAGCAGGAAATACTCACTTGCACTAATGTTGTTTAAGCTTCACTTTGCTCACTCTTCTTTCTTCTTCTCCCTGCTAGCTCATGATGACAGTGGGCTTGCTGGCTGTGGTGGTGTATCTTTACACCGTAGTTGCCTTCAATTTCTTCCGCAAGTTTTACAACAAGAGTGAAGATGAAGACGAACCAGATATGAAATGTGACGATATGATGACTGTACGTGATTGTGGATGATAAACAAACTTTGTACTTCCTCTCTCAACTTTGCCACTCCCCACATTTTTTTTTTTTACTTTACAGTGTTATCTGTTCCACATGTATGTGGGTGTCCGAGCAGGCGGAGGCATTGGAGATGAGATTGAAGACCCAGCTGGAGATGAATACGAGCTTTATCGAGTGGTCTTTGATATTACTTTCTTTTTCTTCGTCATTGTTATCCTGCTGGCCATCATTCAGGGTATAGAAAATCCTCTCCTGGGAGACAAATCCTTCATTACTCATCAAATGTTATAATTGTATAATTGGTTTGAACTAAAAGTAAAGAAACACAATGGGACAGTGTGAGGAACATCTGGATTACTGTTGGCACAGAAAAGTGATTTTAGGACACGTTCAGATTTTATATACATGTGTGATGATTGTGTTATTGTGTACTGCAGGTCTGATCATTGACGCCTTTGGAGAACTCAGAGACCAACAAGAGCAAGTCAAGGAAGACATGGAGGTACAGTCGTGTTCAGTGTTTATATTTTTCACACATTTATCATGCCACATTGACCACTGTTTTTTTGTGCAGACGAAATGCTTCATATGTGGCATTGGAAGTGACTACTTTGATACAACGCCGCATGGCTTTGAGACTCACACTTTTGATGAACACAACCTGGCCAATTACATGTGAGTGCCCCTCTTCTGTCTTACCTTGTATACAGTTAGGTCCATATATACTTGGACACTGACAAAAGTTTTTTTTTTTTTTACCTATTTCCTAAAACATATTTGAGTTATATTATGGGTGTGGGCATAATGTGTAGACTATCTGCTTTCACTTGAGAGTATCAACATTTAAATTGAGTGAAGGGTTTAGGAGTTTCATCTGTTTAGCATGTACTACTCTCTTTTTAAAGGGAGGGTGTCAAAAAAGTAATTGGACAATTGACTCAAAGGCAGAGGTGGGCAATTCTTTCGTTATATCAATATCAATCAAGCAGATAAAAGGGCTGGAGTTGATTTGTGGTGTGGTGTTTGCATTAGGAAGATTTTGCTTTGAACAGACAATATGTGGTCAAAGGAGCTCTCCATTCACGTGAAACAAGCCATTCTTCAGCTGCAAAAACAGAAAAACCCATCTGAGAAATGACTACAATATTAGGAGTGACAAAATCTACAGTTTGGTACTCCTGAGACAGAAAGAAAGAAAGAAATCACTGGTGAAGTCAGCAATGCAAAAAACCTGGACGTCCAAGTAAGACAACTGTTGTGGATTATTGCAGAATCATTTCAATGTTAAAAAGAAACTCTTTCACTCCTTCCCAGGACATAGGCGTATCAATATCCAAGTCTACCATAAAGAGAAGACTGCATCAAAGCAAATAAAGAAAGTTCACTGCAAGGTGCAAGCCACTCATAAGCCTTAAGACGGCTAGATTTGACTTTGCTAAAAATAGCTAAAAAAGGAAGCACAGCTCTGGAAAAACATTATTTGGACAAATGAAACCTTTACCAGAATGATGACAAGAAAAAAGTATAGAGAAGTTGTGGAACAGCTCATGATCCAAAGCATATCACATCATCTAAAACACGGCTAAGGCAGTGTGGGCATGCATGGCTCCCAGTGGCCCTGGGATGATGTGACACAGGACAGGACAGAAGCAGCCGAATGAATTCGGAGGTGTTCAGAGACATACTGTTTATGTAAATCCAGCTAAATGCAGTCAAATTGATAGGGCAGCGTTTCATAATACAGATGGACAATGACCCAAAACATATAGGCAATGCAACCAACCAGTTTATTAAAGCAAAGAAGTAAAATATACTTGAATTACCAAGTCAGTCGCCTGATCTTAACCCAGTTGAGCATGCATTTCACTTGTTGAAGACTAAACTTTGGACAGAAAGGTCCACAAACAAACAGCAACTGAAAGCTGCTGCAGTAAAGGCCTGACAGAGCATTAAAAAGGAGGAAACCCAGCATCTGATGATATCTATGAGTTCAAGACTTCAGGCTGTCATTGCCAGCAAAGGGTTTCCAACCAAGTATTAGAAATTAACATTTTATTCTCAGTTATTTAATTTGTCCAATTACTTTTGAGGCCCTGAAATGAAGGGATTGTGCTAAAAATGCTTTGGTTTCTCACATTTTTATGCAATCTTTTTGTTCAACCCACTGAATTAAACCTGAAAGTCTGCACTTCAACTACATCTGAGTTGTTTCATTTAAAAGTCATTGTGATATTGTACAGAAGCAAAATTAGGAAAAAAGTTGTCTCTGTCCAAATATTTATGGGCTTAACTGTAGTATATCTCTACATGGATGCACAAATAAGAAAATATTCACAGGATCTTTTTTTTTCAGGTTCTTTTTAATGTACCTCATCAACAAAGATGACACCGAGCACACTGGGCCGGTCAGTCTGAAGGTTTTTATTACAGTTTTTCTTTAGTTAGTGTGCTCCATTCAAGGCCTCACATTACCTCTTGTGTTCTTATATCGTGTCTTTTCAGGAGTCATATGTGTGGAAGATGTACCAGGAGCGCTGTTGGGACTTCTTCCCAGCTGGAGACTGTTTCAGAAAACAGTTTGAGGATCAGCTCTCTTAAAATATTTCCTTCAAATATTTTACAAATGAGGTTGTCATGTCATATCACAGCAAACTGGAATTGTCTAGAAAAATCAAGAAAATCCTGTTTGTGAACTATTAAGATGACTATTAATAAAAACTTTAATAATTTCTATGGATAATTAGGAATAAGAAGGGATAAGAATTTGCCCTAGAAGGGAAATTCATGCCAGTCTTTTTGTAAAGTTTAGTCATTTAGCTACTTATTTGTAAAGCATTGCCTCTGACACAAATTTAGAGAATTTATGGATTTTGCTCATTAGTTTTCTAATGTCACTCACAGTTAACCTGTTTCAAAGAAAGCAACTTACCAGTTAATGTGCAGTAACTCAAGCAGACTACCACACATATCACACATGCATATTAATTGTACTTACATACTATTCAGTCTCAATTATATGCTTTGGTGGTTGTGGCATCATTGGAACTTTAGCATATTTATTTGTTAGAACAGCTGATTTTTTCCAGTTTTAATTTCTTCACATACTACAGTATTTATGTTGAATTTTATTTAATGTTTTTTCCTAAATTAATTTAAAAGTCTGGGATAGTGAAAACATTAGAGTACATTACATTAGGGTAAGCTTGACTGTAATATCACTATTAGTTGATCTTGGACTTGGCATTAAACAGTATGTGTAATAAAGATGAGTTTGATCAGCAGTGGCTCGAGTAGCCTTTGTTATTGTATTTAACACAATTAATAAACACACACAAAAATGCAGCAAGCGAAAGCTGCAATTCAAAAAGAATGAAAAAGACGGAAAAATTAAAACCAGGTTAATGTTCACTTCAACCATTTTTAAGCTTTTAAAGTTTTTTATCAAGCACTTCACCATTCATTAGACAGTAATCCTCTTTAGCCTGAAATGATAAATGCATTTATTCGCTGTCACTGAATCCCCAAGTGTGCATCCCACCAGTTAACCTTTACTCTAACTATTTTTCAATGGATGCATTTTACTAGATTATATAATAAAAGTCGATTAAAGGATAACATTTAGATTATTTGTTGGCAACTTTGCAAAGTCATTGCAAGTTAGTTTGCATTTCAGCTACTAAAACCAGCTATTTAGTGCGCATGCGCCAACCAGCGTGCAGCCTGTTACAGTCGCTCCTGCTTTTCTCTTAGTTTAGCTCTTTTTTCTTACGTATTCTTTTTTTTTTCTGACTTGTATTTTCCTCCGTTTTCTATCTCTTACTAAAAAAAAAAAAATAATAATAATAATAATAATAATAATAATAATTTCCCCCAGGGATCAATAAAGTATTCTGATTCTGATTCTGATTCTGATTAAAACCCTGGTAGGTTCCAATAAACCTACAATTTTTTTAAATGTGGACTTACTTTTTTTAAGTAAATGTAAGTGCAAAAAAACTATTGTCTGATTAGACACGGGTTGATAAATATTCACAGTTTAAGATGACAATGCACTAAATTGTCCCCAAACCCCCCCCCCCCCCAAAATGTTATTATTTTTATTTTCATGACAGCAACAAAACCTCTGGTTGATTAATTATATTGTTGGCTTACTATTCATGGTGTGTATTTAATAAAAGAAATGGATGTCTGGTGATGGTTTGATGATTTAAAATGACTTTCAGTTGTAATATCCATTTGGTGTATGTAAAAGCAAATGGGTATTAAAAACAAACATTCAAAAACAGTCGAATCATCCTGATTTACACAGTATCTCTGCACGCACTACAGCACTCTTTCTCTCATCACAACCCATTTTCATACCATGCTGCTGAACTTTGACTCTGTGGAGCATCCCAGCTGACTGGGGATTAAAGCTGAGCATTAAAAACTCACATTGAGCCTCATGTGCTTTTTGGCCATTCTGTGTGCAAACATTTCTCTCTCAGCCCACTGGAGTCACACATCGACTGTAAACATGAACATCTCGGGGATACATCAGGGCATGCTCAGGATGTATGGTGAGTCGGATCTTTACTTCAGGTGTGGATCTTTCTAGCGGTTGGTATGTGTTGCTTTTTGTAGGGCTTACGGTAATTTTCCAGTTTGTTGTGTACTTTCTGTCATGCTATTGCAAATGCAGATTTTGTTTATATATATTTATGTATAATTTCCATCATTATCTCATGGCATGGAGATGGTGTTAAAAAAGGATGATAAATAGGACAAGTTAGCAATGCTCTTGAGTACAATTTTAATAAGAGAAACCTATCAGTCTTCTCATCTTTGTATCCATTAGCAACCATATTATGAGTTTTTCTTCAAATAAGTACAGACGAATCTATATATACATTGTTTCACTCAAGATCCAAAGCTGTGACAAATGCTGATAGAAACATGACCTAAAGCTGTAGTTTGAAAAAAATGCTAAAAAGATGCTTAGACAGTTGGTATTTTAATACCCATATGTTGTTTACCATTTGCATATAGAACAAGTAAACACAAAGTGTGCGTGCGATTACACTATATGATGTGCACACGGTGGTCAACAGGATCTGATTCATGCTTGATCCCCCAACCATCTGACTGCCTTTAATCTGCTGGGATGATGGAATGACACAGTGTTCATTCTTTAATCCACGTGTACAATGTTCCCTCTGCTATCTTGATCACTCTCAGTATCCTCTGGGGGTTTTGTGATTCTGATTGGAATTGTTTATCACATTGTCATTTTGTCAACAAGCATTTTCTACACAATGACTTTGACTTTTTCTCTGCATTTCTGGTTCAGGTGGATTTATTTTCAAACAGTGGAAGAAAAGATTTATCCTTATAACTGCTGAAGGCAGTCTCCTAGTGTGCCATGATGCATCATCCCCTCCCAGCCAGCTGGTACTCTTGCAAAACAGTTGTGAGGCGATTGTGGAAGGCAAGGAGATCTTGGACCTACCTAAATTACCCTCTGGCGGGGGCAGAGATTGCTGCTTTGCTCTGATCCTGCCCCAGAATAAGTATCTGCTGCTGCTGGCGGAAACCTCTGCAGAGTGCAGGTGTTGTGGGGCTTTCTCTGCTAACTCTTGGGCCTTGTTTTAGATTAATGCTGCACACATTTAAGTTTAATATAACAAAGTTTGAGTGGTTTGGGGAATATGCCTTTTTGACTATTTTGAAACATATATGTCAGGTGAAAGACACATTAGCTACACATTCCAAAATTTCCAGGTATTCCATTGTTGTACATGAATTTGCATAAAGGTAATAACAATCGCTTTTTTCACTTTCAGCCAGTGGGTGAACGTGCTGAAAAAAGTGAAAAAGGTAAGTTAATAACATATTTATATTATTTATAATTATGTGTAATAATTATTTACAATAATGTTTACTATGTTCACCATCTATGTTTACCATCATTATTAATAATTGTAATTTGTTATCAAGCAAAATAGATGAACTTGATCACATTAATGAAAGAAAAATGATGTGATGCCCCATGTCAAAGAACATGGGGCATCACATCATGCTTTGTATGGCAGATTGGTCAGAGTAGCCATGGTGACCCCATCTACTTTGGTGCATACCACCTATCAAACCTTCTTGCAGACTATTTACACTCCTGGATGCTGCAGGATTTCCTTAGCCACACTGAAAAAAATGATGAGAAACTTGAAAAAGAGTTCAATGTGCTGACTTGTCCTTAAAATCCCCCAAATCGGGATTCCTGAAGTCAAGTATGTATCTGCAAGTGCTGAAAAAACTAGAGCTTAGAGATACGTACTGAAAGCGCCTGCTAGGGCACCTGTGCAGGCAGTCCATGTCACAACGGTCAAAGCTTTTAAAATTAAAAGGGAGACCTACACAATAGACATGTAGTTTAAATGTTTCTGCCTGGTGTATGTCATTGCTATTCATTAAATGTATGTATCAAAGAGATGTTTCACATAAAACAATGAATGTAGACCACGGGTGGGCAATCTCAGTCCACGAGGGCCGGTGTCCCGGCAGGTTTTAGATGTGTCCTCGAACCAACACAGCTGATTTAAATGGCTAAATTAGCTCCTCAACATGTCCTGAAGTTCTCCAGAGGCCTGGTAACGAACTAATCATGTGATTCAGGTGTGTTGACCCAAGGTGAGATCTAAAACCTGCAGGGACACCGGCCCTCGTGGACTGAGATTGCCCACCCCTGATGTAGACCTTGTAGTGGTGTTAGAAAGAAGGCTGTGAATCACCAGAGTCAGTGGGGCGAAAAAGAAAAAGTGTGAATATATTTTCAGAGAAATCACTATTAGCATGCAAAATCATATTTTCTGTACACACACAGACTATACACTACACTATGGACTCTTTGGAAATTAGATTGATTGATTTACATAAAGAATGTGCTCTGCGCTTTCAGATAATCTTTTAATCCTTAGATTTTTTTTAGTGTTTTAATCAGTCGATTAATTCATTTCTTTGAATTCCTGGCAGACATTGTGTTGGGAACATTATTTTTCTTTAACAGCATCTCCATTTTCTTTTCCACAGAGTCTCTCATCACCTCTCAGTCCTTGCAAGCGACATCAGATGCCACAACCACGTATTACTCTCCGAGATCTTGTGCCTGAACAAATCCTGGATAAAGATCCACCAACTCCACCTGTCAGCGACACAGAGTCATCCTCCCCTGGGCCAATGACTGGCGCTTCCCCGAAGGAGAAAGGTGAGCACTGGTGTTTCTTCTATTTTCATGTAAAAAATATTGCATAGATAGTTTATTAAAACATGTTTTTCAAACTGTTCATTTCAACAGGCAGGAATTCTTCCCGTACTAAGTATCATAAAGGAGGTGCATATTCAGCAGGCTGTTTGCGTCACGGCACTATCAATAATGCCCAAGCAATGAAGGCAGTTTATCTGCTGATGGGAGGGGCTGCTGCTTCCTCTGCCATGGGTTATTTAGGCACATGCTCATCTTCTAATCTGGAAGCCAAAGCCCCGGATCTGCCACTCTGCACAGATTTCTCCAGCATGGGACCAGCAGGAGGGTACCACACTGGCACTCCTGCACTCGACTCTGCCCACTTTAACAGCTTTGACTTTGAAGTGGCAGACTCTGATTTTGACGCTTTTGATTGTGGTGGATTTACTTTCTAATAATCTGCTTGTTGGAGACTGTGGATACAGATATATTTAATGGTACTGAACAAGTTGTTCCCACATATTTTGTCAAAATGACAAAACCATGTGAGGATATTTTATTAAGGGATAAATAAAATAATCCTGAATGTCAGTCAGTAAACCTGCAATAATAGCATTGTTGCTCGTGGGTGTAGTGGCAGTGAGTGAGAATTCAACACTGACACAAATGTGATGTGCATTTAGGCAATAATACTGAGGTTCATCATTTTATTGTTGTGTTATTTTGTCACTATCATTTATCATAAAAAACATCAATTACAGCAACTTTAATAACACATGTGACTCCATCCTGTGGAAGAATATTATTTGCTGTTTTGGTTTAAATGTTCCTCTGTGTTTAATGGAGGCTCTGGATATTATGGGCACTAATTGAAGACTGATAGCATGATACACTTAAGTACCATTTGTGCGTAGTGTTGAAAGAGTCTTAAAAATTATGTAATAACCCAGATTGGATTAAAATCCATCTGTAATAGATACATTGACCAAGGACAAACTACTAGAGCTCCTCTTAATCTTTTTTCAGGTACTGTGTTCCTTTCGAACATTCAGCTGTTAATTGTCCTTGGATTTATGTTACATTCAAAGTAATTCTGTCTGAGTTCATTTCCTTTAAATGAATAAAAGCTTTGTGTGGAAATGTGTTCTACTTGTTCTCTTTGTGCAGTTAGTTACTAACCACCTAAACTGAATTTCTTGCAAATACTTTTAATAAAGAATATCCATTTTGCATTCAACTGAAACCAAATTAAATTGAAATTAAGACAAAAAAAGGAGCAGGGAATGAAAAAAGACAATAAACCTCCCACTGACTGGCAGTTTGGTAATACCTGAACTAAAGCTATGTCAGAGGACACCTGATGGTGTGACACATCAGGCAGGAGTGAGGTCCCCGCTCACAACGTGCTTCTTATAAGTTATAACTAGAATAATTTAACCATTCTACGTATGCAATACATAAAGTATATACAGTTTCTTCAGTAATTTGTGTTGAAAGCTAAATAACACATATTAATTCTTTTTTGTTAATACTGTTAATACTTTTTATCATTACATAGTTACTAAAGTAACACAGGCACTAAAAGTACATTTTTGTCCATTATTTTCTTTTTTAGTTTAAAACGCTTTTAATAAGAAGCATTAGGTAACAAAACTAGACTTCTTCCTATATATAGTGTAGCTTTGCAGTGATGTGACTATTTTTGAGGTAGCTTGCAAAGCTATGCTTCTTGAGAAAAATAGCTTTAACGCTGTTTGGTAACTACTGTAATGCATGGGTCACATCATCACTCTTTGAATTTTCTCTTGTTCTCTTATTTAAATTAAATACAACAGACTGTTTTTTTTTCACTGTGGCTGCTCACCAATCAAGTCACTTATGAAGTGAAATCAAATTCCTTCTATTTGTGTAAATGCATGCAGTCTTAATCACCTTCCTGGCACAGCAGCAGCTTAAGACAGTCATAAAAGCCTGTGTGTGACTTCACTGATACCCTTATAGGCCCATATAGAGCCAAGGTTCAAGAGAGTTTGTAATTAACACTGTTCTTAATATTCTCTCTTTGTTCATGCACTAAGTTGGGTTTTTTTAAAGTTAAAAAAAAGTAACTAAACATTATCAGTACCTCTGTCCTACTTGCAGTGGAGTGAAATCTGTGAGTATTCTCCACACAAGGTCAGTCAGGTTTTCAGCATGTGCTTGGAGTCTGACAAACTTTCCACTTGTCTCTGCTCCTGTTTGTGATATGAGCCCAGGCCACAGCCAGGGTGAGAAGAGTGTCCAGCTTAAGAACAATATCATGCCTCTGTTTTTTTAAGGGTTATTTTTTTCTTGGTGGAAATTATTCTATGTGCTTACAGTATAAAAGTATGAAAGTGAGTGTTAAGTCTTAAAGTAGTGTTAAGTCTGAGACCATGGTTCACTGTTGGAAAACGGTGGACTGCTTCCTCTGGGTTGTGAGTGAGTTGCTGCCTTCTAAGAGGCCTTTGGACAGGTCGACCAGTGAGTCACTGAAAACTGTCACAGAAAGGATGCTGAGCAGGAGGCAAGGCTATTGATTTAGCGGTCAATCTACCTTCCAAACGTCCACTTTACTAATTAGGTCTGGAGGGATTCTTTAAACACTTTACCTGGCTTTGGTGGTTGGACCCAGCCTCACAAATAGTCCATGGATCTGGCACATCCACAGCTCAGGATAGAGCTGCTTTTCCTTTGCTCAGAAAGAGTTTGACGAGATGGCTCAGGCGTCTGATTAGAATACCATCTGGGAGACTTTCTTTTGGAGGTTTTCCAGGCATGACCAGCTGGAGCTGTAGATTGCTTGAGGGATTACTATGTGCTCAAGTTATGGAGCAACTGGAAAATCCTCCCCAGCAATGTTTCCAGCAAACTGAAATCTATTGCTGGGGAGAAACGAGAGACCCCTGGTGTGCCCACCTAGTCTCCTGCAACTGTGAGCGGACCTGGGAAGACTGGAAGAAGATAAAAAAAAAACGAATAAACAAACTATTAACTAATCTAGTCCCTCAAATATTTCAAAATAAAGGTACTTTCATTGTGAACCAATAAAAACTATTATTTACAGTTGCTGGTAGCAATCACAATCTTTTTTTCTTTCTTTTTTAACAAAGTTAAAAAGTCACAGAAGAATCAAGATTCAGGTCTTTAAATTTTCTAAGCCAGCCATACAGTCATAAGTCAGCCAGGTTAGCTAGAAAATTAGCCTGCATTTAAAGACATCTAAGGTTTAGCTTACTAATTTAGCAGCACACGTGACCATGGTTTCTTGACGTCTACAAACAGAAATATCTTCAGAGAGAGGTTTGGGCACTTATAAACAGTATCAGTATCACAGCAGTCTGTGTAACTTAGTACACAACAAAATAGACACTATAAATAACAATAAAATGTCTAAAACCACCACCAAAAACAAACATAGCAAAGAAAGCAAAGTTGGTTGCTAAAATCTCTAAAACAAGACAGAAAACGTGAAAATGATATCAATAAAATCATTTTCATGACAGAAAAAATAAAGGAATCATTTTGATGATCACCACTGCAAAACCAGTTAGAGGCCAGAAGGCCAGAAGGCTTTTTTCTTTAAAAAAAAAAAGAAATTGTTGGAGCCTGAAAGCTAACAAGATGTGCAACTGTCTCTCCCCCCAGGCTGTTATACTAAGGACTCGTTTAGCCCTTTTGACAAACTCTAGAAAAGAGTGAATGTGCACACACACACATACACACTCATTCATGAATGCTGAATGCTGTGTACATTTGTAAGTAAATATTGCCTTTTTAAGGTGTGTAATGTGTAAAGTGACAAAGAAGAGACGTCTTGTTTAATCTTAGGATTGTACTGCATGTGCGAATTTACATTGTGTAATCACATATGTATAATACCAGTAATATAAAGGTAATATAATATGAAGTAATATAATAACATAATATAAATGACATATACTGGCTGAACAAGCATTGGCAGAGGTCTTTTTCATTCACATCCTTTTTTCTGAACATACAATAACAAAATTATTTTATTATTTTAGAGGCTTGGCATTCAAGTAGTGCTTAACAAATTTATTAGACCGCCTGTCACAAAAACAAGAAAACAAATCTTTTACAAATGTGTCAAAAACTTGTTTAAAACTAAAAAGTTAATTTGAAACATCTTAATTGAAATTGCAGCAACAAAACATAAATATATATTTTTAGCAATTACCAGTGCTGTGGTGGTCTTTTAAATTTGTTTAGCACTGTAAAGTATGACAGGAGTCTATCTTAAAAGAAATGTGTCAATAGTCATATGCAGCTTTGCTGACAAGGACAGTCTTCTTGGCAGCCAGTTAGAGCCTACAAAATACAAAGTCTTGTCCTACAGCATTCTGAGGAAGTATTCCAAGTACAATACCCCGCACCTGTTTACTTATATCTGCCCTCATGATGGAAATGTAAATTTGTAACACGGCACCTCATGTGCAACAGTCCGTCCCCCGCCCTGTCTAAATATCTCAGATCAGCCCTCTTTACAAACTTGTAAAGAAAGAATAAACATGCGTGCATGCACATTTTCATACTCAATACCTTTAGGTAGGAGTCCTGTGTGTATTTTGTAGCTCAGTATTGTGTTTTTATGATGTGTAAAGTGACAAAAAAGAAATATATCTTTAAAACTAGTCACTATACTTCATATGCACGAAATTGTTGAACAGAACATACAAAGAAATAAAGATAAAAAATAAAGTAAAAACAAATATAGAATAATCATAAGAGTACAAAAGTGGCCCCTTGTAATCCAGGGCCTTGTTACAGAGGGCTTGCTGGTTGTTTGAAAGATTCAGGTTTGCTGGCTGTACTTTGCAGATCTGGAAACTATGTCCATCTTTCATGTTTGAGACTCCCCTTTTGTAAACTAGAGTCAGTTAAAAAACAAGATACTGTTCCATTATGCGTTGTAGGACATGATAAAAGAGAAAAGTTCTGTACAGTCACACACGAAGTGTGACAGATGGTAACAATATGTGCAGATTTGTTTGATTATAGGATGTGTAACATCATGCGCTCAATGCAATGACTGTGAAACTTTTAACAGTCGCTGATTGAATGATATTAAAATCAAAATTCCCACTTGTCCTGATTAACGCATGGTGACGTAGTGAATCCCCACCTTGACGTCAGCCGCAGCCAATAGGACTTCACGGTCATCGCAGAAGCCCTGCCCACTTTAGCAAGTGCAGTCTGTAGCGGTAACAGGGTCCGCCCCCTGTCTCTGCAGATAAAGGTTCGCAGTCTGCTATCCCAGGCATGGATGACGGTTGTAGTGAGACATGGCAGTCCGACATTACACTCTCGACTTCAACCTTTCTACAGCAGGTAGGAGGAAGGTGATGCATAGCTGACTGTAGGAAGGTCTTTCGTTACATTTCGTTATGCATCAGGGCTGCATGCTTTGCTAGCCTGCTAGTTTTGGCCTGCTAATTTATAGTCAATACTGCCAGGATTATAAAGTGCCACTGGTACATTGCCCATGTTTAGGCACTATATGCATGTGCCCTAGTGCTATGCTACTTGTGCCCACCAGTACAAACCCCTGTCCGTAGGCAGGTACGGCTTGACACTGGTAGGCCACTATTAGCTCGTGAACTGTCACATCAGTATGCATATTTAATGTCAGTGGCACATATTTACAGGTCAGCGTAAATGTCTGTTTAGCAGGTATCTTTGTGGATAAAGCAGCGCAAGCAACTACGGTTGAAACCAAAGTCACATCACTGTCAGTGCAGCATAAGCTTCTAATTAGAGCTCAGTTAGCTTTGGCTAGCATGGCTATGATTAGCCTAGCCGTGTTAGCAAGTCTCTGTAATCAATAACAGAGGGCCCGAGCGATCTCATCAAATAGTTGCGAAAAGTACAGCTTGAATTAATATAATGCGGATTTGTTTTATGACTTATAGGACTTATACAGGTGTGTCTGTTTCATAAGTATAAATTATAACATCAAGTGTGAGTAATCGTTGTTTAATCATGCAGCACGCGCTTTTCGTCGACCTAAGTCTGTGACCCCGTTAACACTCGATAATCAGTAAACGCATGTAGTAAATTGGCACCCGTGCGCTTTGAGGGCTCTGCCAGACATTTATAGTCCAATTAAAATCATCCAGGAAGACGTGCATGTCTGCCATTGTTGTGGTTTTACCATTAATAATATAATAATAAACTTATTTATAAAGCACACTTAAAAACCAAGGGTATGCCAAGGTGCTTAACAAGTAAAATAGCTATTAACTGATAGTGGTGTGAGAATGAAGCTATGAAGATTCAAACTGTCATTAGGCTTTTTTTTTTCTTCTTCTTTTTAAAAACCCTTTGTTTCAGAAGTCTGTTTAGAGGAACCAAAGTTTGTCACAGATAATAAATGGAGTATATGATAATGAAAGTGAAGTGCAGCTGTATTTGATTAATATATTTTGTTCACATCAGATTTATTTGCTCCCTCTTTCAGTTGACCCTGCCTCGACAGTGTCTGGTCTGCTGTCTATATTTCATGAACAGGAACTGACAGAGACTATTCATGATACAGACGGGCATGGTTATCTTGCTACCTTTGTGGGCAAGAATGGCAGGTAAGGTCAATATTTTCTCACAAACAAAAGTGACTCCTTCAGTCTAATTATAACTCTTTAGCAGTAAAACTTGGATTACTAAATCCTAATTGGGCAAAACATTTTGTGTATTAGGATGTGATAGCTTAAAGCTAATCTGGCTAGGGTACTTGTTGGCTCGTCTTCAATCAGATTTGTGTCTGTATAAATAAATAATAAAGGTGCAACAATACTAATATCGATATTGAACCGTTCGATGCAGTGCTTTCGGTACGCATATGTATCGAACAATACAACATTTTTACATTTATTTTATCAACTTTTCTTCTGACGATGCTGTCTGTGTTGAGCACTCAGTGGATCTGCGCTCGACAGTGCAGCCTAGGCGGAGTAATCGAACGCAGATTCACTGAGCGCAGGGCAAGCTAGCGAGACAGAAGTTAAGCTCTCCTTGCAACATGCCAAATTGAACCTCCCCCACCCTCATTCAGACCTGGCGTTTGGAACCATTTTGGTTTTCATGTGACGTATGACCCTGAAGGTAAGCGCGTCATGGACAAAAGTAAAACAGTATTTTGGATGTGCCACCCAATGCTCAATTACATTGGTGGGAACTAGTGCGTTAGCGCAGTTTTCTCATTAACGTGTTGGCCGTCCAGCCCCATGCACGGGGCGATCCGCGTTAATGTCATTTCAGATTAACGCTGACAGCACTAGTGGGAACACAACGAATATGACTGCACATTTACGCCGACATCATCCTAATGCAAAGACAAGTGGAAGCAGACAAAAACAACAAGCACGCATGGTACAAACTTGACCCGAGTCATTTGTTAGCACATGATTCTCCTTATGGGGACCTGATATGTTTAACCCTTGTGTGGTGTTCATATTTTTGTTACTCAGCCAGTGTTCATGGGTCTGGTGGACCCACTAGAGTTTTGGCTTTCCAAATTAACACTATCAAACAATTTTATGTTAAATTACTAAACAGATGTTTACTTCATCCCAATTACAAGACATGTGAACAGCAAACATGGTTAATTTTTTCCCTTTACCTTTGTTAGATCACATTTATGAATTAATGTGCTCCTCGTTTTTTTTTTGTTTTTTTATAAAATGTTATAAAAAACATAAATCAGTTATACTCAAGTGGAGTGAGTGGTAAGACACAACACATTTACATGTGAAGCAATATGTTCCACAACTAAATGGGATCAGCTGCTCATCAATGGTGACATTGGGCCCAGGTTTGTAAAACAGGGGAGGTGGTGCACCCACTTATCCCACACTGTCCTGATGGCAGCTAGCTTGTCTCTCTGCCGTCGAGCTGGTCTGTCGTCTCGGTTATCAAAACGGATAATCCTGGAAATTTTGTGGAAGTTTTCCAGAGTCATTGATGCACGGAAAGGTTCTTGCCGGTTTCTGCATCCCACAGGGATTCTGTGGATTGCCCTTTGGACCTGAAAACTCCTGCAAGGATAAGAACCCCAAAGTAGGCCTTTGGGGTTCTTAGATGAATTTGGTCCATCTCCTTCCACCTCTCTCCAAAAAAACACCTTCCTTCTAGATTACTGCAATCCAGAATAATTTTCTGGATGGAATCTGGGATGAAAAGCTCAAATGAAGACTTGATGTCCTGCACATGAGTAACTGTCAGCCGTGTTGGCCCTGGCTTATCCCAGTAACAGCTCTGCAGGGTGGCTCATTTCTTGGGCAAGAAGACCATTCAATTTCACCAGTTATTGACATCCATGTTTCTTCACTTGCTGTCTGGTGGGCTTGTTCTGGTCCTGGAGCTGGCTGCAGATGGGGTACTCGTCTTCGTTTTGTTACTAAATGGTGCTCAACCTCATCCTCTTCTTCAAAGTCACTGTCAGACTCTGAATTTTCAGAAATGTGAAATATTCTGAAACCTCTTTGTCAACATCATCGTTCGAAGCCTCTCTCTCTTCCAAAATCAATTGGATGGCCCTCGCAGCAGATAATCTTTTGCCATCTTGATCAGTTGGGATAAGGAACCACACTGGCAAAGTCTTATTTATAGTATTATGCCCCTAATTTGCAGGTGGGACAGGGTATGAGAAAATAAAATTTGGATCCCTCAAGAAAGAGGGTAAAATGTGCGGGAATGTCAGAGCAGACGGTGTTGATAGTTGAATTTTCAACAATGTTGCAACTTTGTGCGGGAGCAGGAGGGGAGGAAATCACTATCAGCAGCACCAGAAAGGAGGAAGACAGAGTGTGGGAACACAGGACCTACACTTTCAACACTTTTATTAGACCTGGGTCCAGTGGACCCGAACACCTTGTATGTAATGTAAATGTGTGGGGGGAGGTACAGTATGAGGTCATTGAAAATTAGTTTGGATTTATGTTCTTCACAGAAAATAAGCCAAAGCCAATGAATTTCAGGTTGAAAAAATAATTAATTGTTTAATTTCTTTTGAAAAAAACTGAAAACGGGTCTCACAGACCCGAACACCATACAAGGGTTAATATGCTGCTGAGAATATAGCCCAGAAGAAGCGTACAGTATAGCTTTTATTTTGGAAAGAGCCATTTCTCTGTAACAAACTCCTTTCCAAAGATGAGTGATTCCTCAATCAGATATATTTATTTTTTTATTACTTTGTTGTTTCAGCGACATTAAATTTAAAAACTGTACTTTTGAGTTAAAATATGTATTTATAATTTTAATACATGACAAATTAAAAAGGCATAAACAGGTTTTTTATTTTTATTTTTTTTTTTTTGTATCAAAAAAATATCGAATCGAACCGTGAATTTTGTGTATCATTGCACTCCTAATAAATAAGTGTACTAATATCCCAAAGCCAGGATGTGTTTTCACCAAATGTGGGTCTTTGGAGAATTCTAAAACTTGTGTGTTGTCTGACTCTCTAAGCAATGTCTACGGCTTCTTGATAGACTTCCTGATAAATCCTGAGCATGCTTCTAGTTGGACAGCATTGCAGGAATGTTTCAGTTAACTCTTCAAACTTTAAAAATATTACCCTTCAAACTTCTTTGCAACAGAGGAACTTTTCACAGCTTCCTCTGAGAGGTCGCATTGCACACGTTGAGTGGCTTTTTTTGTTTTTAGTTTAGTGTTCCTCTAACTTTGTTTTGCATCGTTTTCTGTTTCCTACATCAATTCTCAGGTTTGTTGTCCTGCGTGTGCACTCCCAGGGGCTGGTCACAGTTGATTTGCAGTTTTACGAAGATGATGACATTGCACAGCTAGACAATGTAAGAGCATACACAGGGCTATTGTTTTTACCAACATTGAAACTAATAAGGTTAAACATCTCTGGGACTATATAATGATAACCCAACCCTTTTTGACCATAGGCATCTTTAGTGCCTGTCAAAAGATACTTACAGTTACTGTCTGTGTACTGGCTTCCTGTATTCAAACACTTTCACATCCCTAAATGCTAGTGCATACACGGAGGGTTAAATTACACCAACTATGGTGTTGTTTACTCCCGATGTGTTTTGCATTAGGGTTGTCTGTGTAGCAATATGAAACCTTTCACAAATTTGGTGAAAGTTTAAGCTGCATCTATTCTTACTCCACAGCTTTTGAATGCACTGGAAAATAAGCTGAAAGTTCTCTTAAATGGCAATATTACAAGGATTAAAAAGTAAGTATCACTATATTGTTCTTGTAAATGTATCGTACTTCATGGTGCAGTATTATTTATCCCCCCCCACCTCCCAAAAGGCTTCCAGCCCTTTTGCGAGGAGCAAAAGTTGACCGCTACTGGCCCACAGCCGATGGCAGACTAATTGAGTATGACATTGACAAGGTGGTGTATGAAGAGGATTCTGAATACCAAAACATAAAGATTTTGCACTCACAGCAGTATGGGAATATTCTAGTTCTGGATGGAGACGTTAGTAAGTATATAAATCATGACATGTTGCTTGCACACAAGATTTTGTTTTTTCAAAATGACTGTTTAACTTAGTAGAGTCAGTCTAATAAGAATTATTTGTTTTGCCTTTAAAAACAAATTTTTCTTGCAGACCTTGCAGAGAGTGACTCTGCCTACACCCAGGCCATCACAGGCAGTGGAAAAGAAAACTACGCTGGAAAAGAAGTGCTGATTTTAGGAGGAGGTGATGGAGGAATACTTGCTGAGTTGGTCAAACAAAAGCCAAAGATGATCACCATGGTGGAGATATCCTTTACTGAGCTTTCATTTGAGTGACTTTGTTCATATTAAAGCAAACATTCACTTTTTTTAGATCACTCCAAATCTCCACACTTAGATTTGCATTATTCTCAGTGTAATTCTGTGTGTGCATCTGACTGTTCCTTAATAAAGCTTCTACATTGACCAGAAGGTGATAGATGGGTGCAAAAAATACATGAGGAAGACTTGTGGTGATATCCTGGACAACCTGAAGGGAGACTGTTACCAAGTGAGTGCTGAATTGTGTGGTGTGGTTTTTTTTTTTTTTGTTTTTTTTGTGTGTGTGCACATTTGCTCAATGTGTTTTGCGTTATTAATATTTATTTTTAAAGCGGCAATAGGCAGGACAAAAGTTTTGAAGCAGGGGTAAATTGAAGATGCATTTTGAATAATCTCCTCGTCTCATGGATTGCAGATATTAGTTCAGGACTGTGTTCCCTTGCTGAAGAAGTATGTCCAGGAAGGAAGGACATTTGATTATGTTATTAATGACCTCACTGCAATCCCAATATCCACCTCGCCAGAAGAAGGTATTGATAACAATAGCCATACATCAGGAAAGGTGGCACACAGGTGCAGTGTGAAGAAATGTTTAACTTGTCACATGCTGTCTGGTTTCTGTAGACTCTACGTGGGAGTTCCTGCGTCTCATTTTAGATCTATCTATAAAAGTGCTGCATCCCAGTGGAAAGTATTTCACACAGGTGAGTCTGCTCCTAATTTACCATACCGTTCATGATTGGGGGATTTTGTCAATACTGTTTTTAAAGGTGAACTAAATATTAATTTATTTGAAACACTTCATGCGATGACCAAGCATCATTTCTACTGTGTGTCAGGGCCTAATTATTTATCTGTATGAGTCTCATGAATCTTTTCTGCTGCTGGCCATCAGGGCAACAGCGCAAATCTGACCGAGGCACTGAATCTGTTTGAGGAACGGCTGGGAAGGCTCTCGTGTCCAGTGGACTTCCGCAAAGAGGTGGTGTGCGTTCCATCCTACCTGGAGCAGTATCCTTTCTATCAAGTCCCATAATTTATAAAAATGTTTACTGAATTGAAGTATTAAGGCTAGGTTATCATTTCTGCTTTCATTAGAGAAATTAAATAATGGTGTTTTGCTCTTATACTGTGAGGGAGAAATTCAAAGTGTCTGCTTTAAAAAAAACAAAAACAACCAAACAAAACCCCAGACATTCAGGCACTGTCAAAGGTCACCTTTGCATATGGACTGATTATTAAAATTGGGATATTTGCTTGCTGTGGTCACCTGATCCTGCCAGTGTAGTTTAGTTAGCAGGCACATTAGGACCATCTGATTTTAATAATCCAGTCTAAGCGTCTGTCTGCAGGTGCCGCTTGCACGCACTGCAGCACTATGCACTCTAAACACCACTGATCTAATTGAAAAACAGTCTACTAACACACCAAAGCCACATGCAGGTGAATAAAGATGGTCTTCCCCATCAATCTAGCTCAGTTTCAATCCAATCTAACATTTATTTGTTTTTGTGTACATGTGTAGTCCTTAACTCAACTATCAGATGGGTTTTTTACACCGCTTGGAAAAAGTAAACAAGTTATCTCCTGAAATTCTCAGCAGCTGGAATGTGAAGGCTCCTAATTTCTTCTGTACCCCCTCATTTGTACGCAAATTGAATGCAGCCTGAAAATTGGAGGCCACACAAAATTCAGTTTAGTTTTAAATGTTAGGAACTATTCAGATATTTCCAAAGTCTGAATTGTTCACACACCTCTGTGCACATTGGTGAGCTTCTGCTGACTAAGACAAGTAATTTAATTTGCTGTTTTCAGTTAACAAACACTGACTGAAAAACACTCCAGCTTAAACCAGTCAAGTTGGTGTGGTTAAGTTATGAGAGTATATGTGTATATATATTTTTTCTTTTTCTATAGCTGACTCAGTTCTCCTCGAGGCATAATTGCAGTTTTATCATCCCCATTCTTTTAATTTTACAACTTGTCAGTTGTATTGTTTGTTACTTGAGGTTTTTTTTTTTTTCCTTATAAATGTCCACTTGCATGTGCTCTGAAGGAGCTGTTGGAACACTGATTTTTATACACTGATAATGTGGAGTAACTCATTTCCCATACATATGTACTCATTTTCTGTAATCTTGAGTTATGAAGTTGAATGAACGTGCCTCTGCGTGAGCCAGTGCACAGGTGCAGCATACCCAAAGTGTCACTTTTATGCTTCATTTTTGTTGCTGCCTTTCAAATGTGATTTCTTTCAGGTTGTATTAAGGTGGTCACGCCCAGCGGGACTGAGGGGCTTAAATCAAAGTGTTTTAAAAGGGAAACTATTTCTCCAAAGTTACTGCCACCTCTGCTTGTGCTGTTTTGTCATGTTTTATCGGCACCTTTTTGTTTTTGCCTGATAAAGTTTTTGTTAAGACTGTATTAGGTGCACGTAAAGGACGGTGAATGTAGCTTGCATATACAGTACAATGCACATTTGATCTACCCTGTGGGACATTTATTTATTCGTTATTTCATTAAATGCTGTCCTTTCCTGCTTGAGATGATTTTGACCATCTATGATTAAACTGTTTTTGGGGGGAACATACCTGTGGTGTTTGACTCATTCCTCTTGATCACTGTTATCTTAAGAAAAATGCAAGAGACGGGAAACGTGACTGTTTTCCTCGTAAGAACTAATATTTGTCCAAAACTTAAAGTACCAGTTTGTCAGCCAAAATCTTAAAGCTTAACTAATCAAATCTAAAAAATAAGGCAGAGGTTAAAAATGTCAAACTGCTGCAGCAGCTTTTGCATTTGCTTAGAATGTATTGGGTTTCTCATTCTGTGACATGTTTACACAGATGCCATACTAGTGACGCTGTGTGGTGTGTTATGAAAACTCTGGTAAACTACCAACTGGTTTAATTTAATTGGTGTACCATTTAACCCAGTAGTTAACTAGTGACATTTATCAGTTTGACTCCAGAGTACTCTGGTACTGTATACAGAATTGTTATTCCAGAACTCTTATTACTCATTCAAATGCAACTTTGCAAACCTAACATGTGCTGCTATATTCTTTTTACGGAGAAAGTTTTCTGCTAGCAATGTTTCCAAACAAGCCATACTTCAGTCTTTACAGGCCTCAGCCTGTTAAATGCTAGAGTCCGTTTTGTTTTTAAGTTTCTCACAGTTTGAGTATTGCATGGTCTGACATTGGGAGGAATTTGCTGGGAGGTCCCTCCAGGGAACTTTTACTTCTACCATCATCTTTGCTGTTGGTGAATACTTCCTTAGATTAGATTTCAATTCATTATTCTGCTGTATTCTATTGTCCTGAACATATGCAGAGGATATCCTAGTTGATTCAACGGTACTGTGGCTGCAAAACAAGCCCAAATCATCACCCTTCCACCACCGTACTTGACAATGGTATGAGGTATTTGGCCATAACACACGGTGCCATCTCTGGTGAAAACCAAACACGGCGTATTAGCACCAAAGGACATATCTTGTGGGGGGTTTTTTTTGTTGTTGTTTTTTTCCCCCAGATGCAACTTTGCAAACCTAAGCTGTGTTGCTGTATTCTTTTTCTAGAGATCACACTTCCTCTCAGGAACTCTTCCAAACAAGTCAGAAAAAAGTCTGAACCAGTATGACTGTACTGTCATTACCTGAACATACCAACGCCTGTAGAGTCGAGTGTTTTTGCCCCACCAGCAAAGAGACCTAGCTTCTGCTTTAATGGAGGTGCTCAAACTTTCTGATGACCAGTTAATCAAGTGCATTTGGCTGATATTTGCCCTATTAGTTTCTTTGGAAGCAGTAAGGTTGGACTTTTTACAGCACTGCAATAGAGACCAGTGAAAACTTTAATTTCACTTGAATGTAAAAGACAGTATGTGTGCCACCAAATGTCCGATCAGTGGAGGAATCGAAAGTCTTGTATCAAGGGTAAACGCTCCAATGGCTTTTCCAGACATCCTGCTTAAGTGCATGCTGTTTACATTGTCACGGCTCTCTTGGACACTAACTGGAAATGCAGCATGATTAATACAGCTATGCTTCCCCTGCTGTGACACATCAAAACATCTTACTTTACTTTAGGTGCTTTTAAATTTGTTTGTTAGACCATTAGAGCAATTATGTAAGCATGCATACATTTCAACACTGTTTTAAAAGTGAAATCTTTGTTATTAACTTAATTTTTTTTATTAGAAATGTAGGTCTGTGTGAAAGATTTAGTGGGTTACATTAGTGAAATTAATTTACTTTGAATATTAATAATATATAATACTTTAGTTTTCAGAATATCTGTAAGAATACAATAGGGGAAATAAGATGTTAAAACAGTAAGTTTCGTTTATAAAGTCATTTAGCTAATACATATGGCCTGCAGATAGCTTGTACATAAATTACTCTGTTCAGTTACATTATATTGTACAAATATATATATATATATATATATATATATATATATATATATATATATAAATATAAAAGAGCGCTGAGAGAGGCGGCTTTGTCCCTCCACTATCAAGAAGTTTGTGAGTGTCTGTGCCGCATGTTGATCTCGTTGAGGACCACATCCATATTTGAGTCTTCATCTGCTGTGATTACTCTGTCTGCATATGGGCTACCTGTAAAACAGTGCTACTGTCATTATTTCAAAAAGGGAAATTGATATATTCTAAGAGTTGCAGCAATGACAGAAGAAACGCAAAAATGTCAGTTTGTACCGATCCCATCACTCTGTTCTGAAATGTCACTGTTGAGGAAAGAGGAGCTGGAAGAGTTATTGCCACGTGAGGTACTGGAATGAAGAGATGTGTTGTTGGTCAGCGATGACTTCTTTGCCGTCTTCTGTGTTGCAGTGCGACTCCATTCTGTTAAAAAAAAGACCCACATGATGAAGGTAAACGTGATTGTGAATTGCAATTATCGCACAGTCCATCCATTCTCTTCCGCTGGAGCCTATCCCAGCTGTCTTAGGGCAGGAGGCAGGGTACGGACAGGTCACCAGTCTGTTGCATGACTAACACATAGAGACAGGCAACCATTTGAACTCACATTCACCTATGGACAAGTTAGAATTACCAATTCAGCTAACCCCACTAACTGCATGTCTACGTGTACTCGGATAGAACCCACGCAATCCCACAGTCGATAAACTTATTTCTTAAATGAAACCAAATAAAGGAGTAACCTTCACCAGTTTGAGGCACACAGTATAAAACGAACACCGCTAACCTGAGTTCTCAGATAGTCTCATTTTGCCGCAGCACAGATAGATCCTCCACTGCCTCCTCACGGTTTCCTTCACTGCACAGTGGAACACGAATATAAAGAAACCTACAAAACAAGCGTGTTTGTTAATGCCACGTTTCACAGTGCAGTAGTTACTTAGAGGAGCATTTAAAAACCAATTAGAGAAAAAGATGCGATTGTATTTTTGTTGTTAAAATAAGAGAAGAGGATGACGTCAATAAAAACTGGTTAAAATTGAGGACAAAAGAAAGGAAAACAGCAGAATTACTATGTAAACTGACCAGATTTGAGTGAAATCACCATTATTTCACAAACCAGCTCAGAAAATGTCAGCTCACCTTGCAGGGAGTTACAGATGGCAAAGAGGTACATGAACGCCAGGTTAACGGGCCCCCAGGCAAAAAAGGCAAAGCCCCACGTGAGGCCTAGCAGGATGGTTATCCCCAACACACTGCGCACATCCTGCAGTGTGCTGCGGTGCTGGAGATTTTGAGGGTTTTGTTTTTTTATCCGGCACAGCTGGACCATAACTACAATAAACATGATGAAGTTAAATATAAAAATGACGCAGAAATAGGCCACCACTGCCACGTAGAAGGCGATGTCATTTTTCAGCCAGCAGCTGTGGGAGAGTCGGAGGAGAATTAAAGGTTGTTCTGAGGTTTTATATCATGGATTTTATGTAGGATAATGTGCAATAATGAGATTACAAATAAAGTACTCACAACTCATCAGTAGTGCCATCACTAAACCTTCCATAGGAAACGAGACCGTAGTTGTTTTTGTCAATTGCAATGACAATAATGACCACGATCATCGGGATACCCCATCCAGCCAGCGAGAACTTCAGCATGTAGTGCGATACATTGACGTTGAAGACTTTCACAAGTGCCACGTACATGTGGACGGCCTCGAGACCCATCCATGTGAAGGCAGCTAACAAGAAGTAGTGAAGGAACCAGGCAGTGGAAATGCAAAGGCCCACGGCGTCTGGGTAGAGCGCCAGCCAGGCGTCCACCAGGAAGACCAGATTCAGCAGGAGCAGCGCAAAGCACAGCTGGATCAGGATTTTGGATGGGATGTCTTTGCGCAACTTGCTGTGGAGGTGAAATTATGAAGACAACATGTAAAAAATACCTCAGCGAGCAAAAAAAAAATAATAATAATAATTCATAGAGCTTTAGCAATAAGTAATGAATAACAGATCTAGATCATCTATTTTCTGGATTTCTATACGTACCCAAAGGCCAAGTAGGTGAGGATGGTGACAGCCAGGAAGATAGCAGAGATTCCACAGCCAATGTATGTGATAAAGGTAAGGATGGTGCTCTGGACACGACTGGTTATAGGCTGCCTGGAGAGGTCCTTTATGAAGGAGATGCCCCCCAAAAGTGTTATTATTCTAATGAATAATAACCAAACATGACAACATACATGACAAAATGTATTTTGGTGATCTTACCAGCAGGATGGCAAAACTGGTTAAATGGTTGCAGCCACAAATTGTCTCACTGTCTGTGCTATTTTGGACAGAACAGCCATTTGAGCTCCAGCCACCCGATCCATCTGTGGGCAGAAAACAAACACGACTCGTGTTTTTACACGTCTGTTTGTGTTCACTGAAGCTCTTAACTCATGGCTGGACAACTTACCATTTAATGCAAAGTCCCAGAAAACACACGTTGCCACAAAATTTGCCTGTAATTTGAGAAAAAGAGTTTATCATCTTTAATTGCACATGATAGTTTTCTCTCTATCTCCCTCTCTCTGTTCAGGATGTGTTGCTTTTACAGCATGTTTGTGGCCTATTGCTGCTACATTTACCCACACACACATGTGTAGCTCGGTCGTATAGCTCCGGCATGTGTGCGCTGCTACAAACTGGCTTGGTTTGTCTGGTTATACCTGTAGCCGAAGCCCTTAGGCAATGCTTCCTCCAGACGTAAATTTCTCTATGAGGACACAACCATTTCCTTTTAATTTGCCTTTAAATGACAGTTGGTGAAACCAGGCTTACCGGAATAGGCTCTTGGTTTTTTAGGGTGATTATAACATTGTCTCGGAGTCCTGTGATTGACAGGTTGGCGACACTTGCTCCTAGGATCCCGCTGTTAAGCCTGCGTACTCCCAGGGATTTGTCCTGTGTAGCCATTTAGAGACAACAAAACAAGTTTGTAAAGAGTGTGTAAGTATCAGATTTAAAACACTACATTAAAAATAATGTAAGTTGGCGTTTTTGTTAGTGGTGAATAAGAAGGGGACTGCTGGTTGAACTGTCAGACCTGGAATACGGTGCTCTTCTGGTAGAAATTGAACTGAACTCTGGAGACCTGCTGCTGTTCCTGAGATGTGAGATTCTGAGTGAGAGAGGCAGGCAGCGTGACGGAGCCCTGAGGGATCGAGGAGTTTGTTGTCACGCTCCTTCTCAGTCTGGGATTCCCACGGACCTGTAACACATATGGGCCTCAAGCTTAACAGACTCGATCATCCGAGAGTTGTTTTTTTTTGTTTGTTTGGTTTTTTTTTACCCTGTTTTCTATTTGGGGCAACTGGCGTCTCTCTACTAGAGATCACTATTTGGAGGAGCAGCTTTGTTCTTCCAAATAGTGGCAAAATGGCTGCTTATTCGTCAAAACATTTAGTATTACACCCACATTCACAAGTGTAATCCAGGGATTTACTGACAAATCATGTCATGTCATTGTGAGGAAAAGAAACCGTCAGAATTTCTGACCTAGATCACCTGGTTGTGTTTTTAAAAGCAAAAACAAGTCACATGATTAAACCAATTTGTTGTATTTTATGAATTGATCCTGTTTTTGACTGAACCACTTTACTCTGAAAAGCTGAAATAAATAAATGTAGTTTTAAATTTAGTTTAATCTGAACTACACATGCAAATACACAAAATACACAAAATCTGAGTTAGTATATTCTTCTTCTTCTTTTAAATATGCCAATTACAACCTAAAACAATTACTCCAACCTCCCTGTTAAAATAATCATAAAAAATTAAATCGACAGTAAAAAGGCACTAAATATCTTCTACAGGCTTCTCTAGACAAAGCTGGAAATGCTGTGTTATATGAGACACAAAGCACTTGTACAAAAGTGAAAGTTATTCTTCCCTACCTCCACATTGGTGGGGCTTGAGATGGAAAAAGTTGTTTTCTGAAAGTTGGCGCCATCTGCTGGTTTCACTGACAGAGCAACAGCCGGGGACAAAATGGTCTGAGCCGTCCCTCCAACAACCAGCTTGAGCCCCACTGTATCAACGATCCCTATTATCCTGGTGAGAATAAATGAATAAATAATAGTACGTGTCATTTCTTTAATTACAACAAGAAGCAATATTAGGGGAGACCGGGGATAGTTGTAACGTGGGTCAGTTGTAACACTTCCAATTTCTCCAATCAGGGCTAAGTTTCAAATGATGTGACTCATCCTGTGCATGCCCAATTCAGTTCTGCTATCACATGTGAAAAATCAGCACATTTTGTCAAACACAGACAATTTAACATGAAAAAAAGTAATTTGTATGCCAAAAAGTAAGTTTTTCTACTTTATTTCAATTTGTAATAGCATTATCTGCTTTGCAGTTAAACTCATCAAACTTAAATTATGTTATTTGTATGTCTGTGGGGATATATTCTGTGTAGGTCTTTAGTGCTAATGTTTTAGCCGTTGCCTGTAATGTTAGCGAGTTCATGGCTATAGGAGTCTGGGTCAGTTGTAACAGCAACAGTCTGGGTTAGTTGTAACAATAATGCAGATGTTACAACTTACCACACTATTACTTTAACTTATATTAAACAAGTTGGGGCAACGACATCAGCAGAGAGAGGTTCACTGGTCGCATTTGTATATGCGGTAATGCCATTGGCAACACAATTCCTCCACTGTTTGTGTTCCCACACATACATTATGCAGACCACTGTGTCAGAGATGGACCAGTAGGAAGTACTGGTAGTGGAAATAAGTCAGGATGGGTGCAAGAAACAGATTTCGTCATCTTTCTGAAGCACTTTGCAAACCACACCAAGGTAAGCCCATGATAAAAAGTAATGGAATTGCGATGCTGGTGAACAACTACATTTTTTCAGCTTCATTGTTATGTTCAAAATTGGTGCAAGAGTTGTAGGTTATAATGCCCACTGAGCCAATGAGGCCAAACTCTAGGAAGACCAACCAAAATTAATGAAATATTCAGTTTCAGAAATTTCCATAATTTGTCTTTTTTGGGGGGTTGGAATATGTTCAAAAGCTAGATTTCTGCATTCTGTCACACACACACAGAGCTACATAAATGGATGTAAGTGCATTCATGTGTTGAATAAACAAAGATTACATGTTAATGTTTTGTTAGTACCCTTATTTCATTGTGTTACATTTCACCCCAGGATATGTTACAACTAACCCAGACTATGGGGTTAATTGTAACATTTCACTCTTCGTGTTTGAGACCATACCATGCAATGGGTAATTGTGCTGCAGAGAAAATAACTGCACTATTTAATAGCAGAGACATGTAAATACTTTGCATTACATTTTGAATCCACTACCTTAAAAGAGCTTCAATTTACAGACAGAAATGTCAAAAATGTTACAACTATCCCCGGTCTCCCCTACTGGTTAAAAAAAGATGAAAATAAGAGTTGGAATTGAGGTGTTTTGTCCTCCTATGGATGGAAGAGGAAAACTGGGGTTTTGTTGGTGTTCTTTAGAGCCCATATCTGGTTATTGTTGTGAGTAAAATAAAAATAAAAACAGTATGGGTCAAATGCATTGTCCACCCCATGAAATATTAATGTAAAAAGACCACAATAAATAAATAAATAAATAAATAAATCTGTAACCTGTTGGAGGACTGTGACAGCACAGATGGAGAAGCACCCAGGAGATTGCTGACAATGTTGACTGATGTGTTCCCCAGCCCTATGCTGACATTTGGGCCTGATAACAGAGCCTCCAGCTTAGACACCAGCTGATTCACCTGGCTGGAGTTCAGTTTGGACACGTCTTTCGTCTCGTCAAGCAGTGCGTTGGCTTGGGCCTCAGCTGCTGTCAACACAATTTGACGAGACAGTGACGCTATGATAAGGAAAGCATTGCCACAGAGTTGTGCACGCAACTGAAGTGATCACAAACCTGACGAATTTGTTGTTGTACTTCCAGTTGTCGTCACAGAAGTGTTCGGATTTGTGGTGGCTGTAGTAACGGTGAGTGTAGGAGACTTGGTTGTAGTTGTGTTACCCGTACTTGAGTTATTAGCGGTAGTGATAGCTGTAGTTGTAGTAGTGTTGACTGTTGCTGGCACTGAGACATTAGCAGCACTGGTGGTGGTGGTTAGATTCACTCCTTGTGTTGTATTCAGCGGCATTGAAGTTGCATTTACAGCAATTGTAGTGCTATTAGCAGAGCTGGTGGTAGTGGCAGTGCTGTTGTTGGTGGTGCTGGTGGCAGTGCTGTTTGGTTGCACGGTTGTCACATTTGGGCTGGTTGTGGTGGTAGACACGTTTTGAAGATCACAACTGTCCTGCAGCTGCATAACCACATTGTTTTGTTTTTGACTATTAAAAAGAAATAAAGAAGTAACATTTTACTTTGGATCCTTTTGATCTGTTGCAGCACATTTTGTATAAATGTGGTTAGTGTGCAGGATATTAAGGTCATACAAACCAAGTGAGGCTGCTAGACTTTGCTGCAGCACAGAAATCTGCAGGCTTTATGTCCGTGCTGACCCATGTGAACTCAGACTGCAGGCTGACATTGGCTTGTAAATTTCCACAAATTGCTGTGGAAACACAAAAGCACCAATGAGAAGCTTTGCACAAGCTTTGCACAAGTCGTCACTTATTTTTTGACTGCTTGAGCTGATATTTCAGTCCTCATCTTGTTTTATTTTGGTTAGTATACACACCCGCTCGGATCACATGCCCGCTGAAACTGATTTGTTCCTTAGACTGAAGCAGATACACCACAGCATTTGCTACATCACAGACGGGGACCTCACGGGCAAAGGCCAGAATCACGCTACAGCTTTGAAGGCTATAACGGAAAAAACAAAAAGACAACAACAACAATTTTAGCCTAGTGTTCAAATGCAACAGATGCATCAGTGAGATTTAATGTGAGTTTTAGACAAATGTTCTAACATAGCTGGACTCACTTTGTTGACGTGCTTGCACATGCCACGTTTGCGTCCTGTGTAGAAATGTCAGTTTTAGAAAAATAACTTTAAATGAACGTAATAAAGGAAACTACTAAAACGTGTTAATATAATAATAACACATGAAATGCAAATTCCTTTTGGACATAAACTATATTTTTCCTGTGAGATTCCATTACATGGTGAGTTTCTTGTCATGTGAAACTGGAGTATTTTTGGGGTAAAAGTCAGTAATGTTCAAAAAGACATTACTGACAAAATGACATCTCTACAGCTGATATCTTCAAAAATGAACAACTCAAAAGATGTTAATCTAGATGAATAGATTGAATCTCCTTTAAGTCAAATAAAGAAATTCAATTCAGTTTAATTGGTTTTTTTAAGGTTATCTTTTTCCCTAATGCACCCTAAATGCCTTACTTACATTTTGAAAACTTGCTTTGGCCCTAAATCATCATAACAGAGATAGAAAAACATGAAGGCAATAATATCATAATTTGGTGGTTGAATACCTTGTACTCAGATGCATTAATGGACACTGGACATAGACCTCTGCAAGGGAATATTACAAGATTGTTATTATTTTTTGTATTTTACATGTGATAAAAAGGTATTTATTTATTTAAAAACTGGTGACAAAAAACAAAACTTACTCTACACTTGGAGAGCAAGGTGGAAGCTGTCGCAGCTGAGAAATCTGTTACAGTTGAAGATATTAATGATTCATTGATGCTCCAAGAATTTATTCATATGATTTTTACATTAATGATTTGTTTATTTATATGTATTTGTGTTCTGTGTGAATGGAAGATTACCAGGTTGGTGACATTTAAATAGTTTATATTGGGATCTTGTATGGAAATATTAAAAGTGTAGTATGCATCTAAAAAACAAAGAAACAAAAAAAAGGAAAGATAATCAAGTCACCAAGCTTTCAGACTGTGTGATTTACATCATAATGCAAATGGTTTTGATAGGTGACACTAACCTGATCCACTGCAGTAGTCAGAGCAGTTGCAGTTGCTTGTGGTGATGTTGCCTGAAACAAAGTCAAAGCATGATGGTTTACAGTGTGGATCGAATCAAGGCACCTTCAAGACTCTACTTTTACACTTTAAGGGAAAAATACATTTAGAAAAAATATTTAGAAGAATCTTGTGCATTTTGCTTTTTTACAATCTTATTTGTTCAGTTTTTAATTGTCTGTGTTGCAAGTATGAAGCAACCCCGAGCTGCTGGCTAACCTGGCATGCAATCAAAAGCTTAATGAGTTTCCTTATGTTTCCAGTTATTATGATAAGCTAAATTAACCAGATGCTTTGTACAGAACAGGGTTTTTAACCATTTTCTATTTTTAGGCATCTGCTAAAACACTCACAGAACAATTAATCCTATATAATCCGCAAATGCTCTGTAGCGTGTCCACACGATTTGGTATCCAGGTATAATGTTAACTGTAACTGAGACTTAATTAATATTATTCTTTTGAAATGTGTGTTTCCTGACATGCCCTGAAGTACTTCCTGGTGTCTTTTAACACAAGTGTGTTGCTTCATCAGGTTTCAGTAGCAGTAACAGTCTAATTCATGTATTGATGCAATGATGTTGTTTGTTTGTTTTCATGGTTGGTCCATTTAAACTGAGCTTAACTATGCTTACATTGAATAGTTTGGAGCTCACCTGCACTGCAGTTAGTTGAATTACTTGGTGGAACCACATATGCAGCTGCAGACTCATTACTGTAAAAAACAAACAAACAAACATGGAATTTCACAAAACTAAAGTATGAATTTAAAAAGTATAATTTATCTTTGATTAATCAGTTAACATTTAGCACTTGGGAAAGCACAGACTGCCCGTACTGAGGATCTTACCATGCTGCGTTGTCTTGACCAGTGTAAATGCAGCTGTTTTCTACTGTGCTGCTGTTATTGCACACATTTTGAAGCTGACCTGTTAAGCGACACAGAGGATTTATTACATTGTTACTTTTATAACATCCTGCAAACGTATCAGGTAGGTAACTATGCATCACTCACCCACTCTATCTGCCTTTTTCCCCAGCACGTAAAAATCAGATGAAGTGTTAGTGGCTGCGCAGAGAGTGCGGAGGATACAACATGAAGACACCGCCTGACTCAGCTTCAGCGTCACAGAGCACGTGGTGTTTCTGCAGCATAAGATCAGTGTTAATGTAGGGATCATGAGATAAGCTTATTTCAATGACTTGAATGTCTTTACTTCACTTACCTTATTTCAGTTTTTGTCACGCATGACACTTCCATTCCCTGGTAAAACACAAATCAGGCTAAATTCAAGTGATCTTTTTCATTTACAGAAACCTACAGACACAATTATGTGCTCACTCACTTGAAATAGGCCCGTTGTATTTATGACATTAGTGTTCGAACTGAAAAGTAAATGGAGATAAGGTTAATGGGTGTCAGGACTAACTGATATGATTCGTCATCTCAGTGGAATTAGGACTGATTGTGCAACTGCTCATATGATCTCCAGCTTTATGAAAAAGTCAAACAAGCGTTGCTTATTTTGCTTAATGCTTATTCAAGGGGATACAAGAGGGGGGAAATATTGGAAATTCAGTGTGCAGGCATCTCATTAGCTGCAACTTTTGGCTGCTGTCAGCAAAGGAAATAATCAAAGTTAAAACTAAACTAAAACTAAAGTAAAAGCAGATGTGAAAAAAAACTTTTTGTTAACAATAATAAACTATAACATGACTAGAATAAAAGTAAAAAATGTGAAAAAATGAAAAACTAGCTGAAAAGATTTTGTTAACTTGGAAATCGAACTAAAATTAAAAAAAATTCTTAGTTTGAGCTTTTTTTTAGTTTGGTAAAAATGTTAAACTAAGAATGAAATTAATAAAAACTAAACTAAAACAAAATATTTTTACAAAAACTAAACTGAAATGAAAAAACAAAGAAACTAAGTGAAACTAAACTGATTTAAAACAAAAAGTCGAAAATGAAATAACAAAAAAACCACATTTTAAAAATACAAAACTACAATAACTCTGAATGTGTCACGGCTGCACAGCAGTCGTGTGGTGAATTGAGTAAAGGATCCAAGATGCAGGCACTGACTGGGGTGCGAGTGAATATTTATTTGCAGAGGTGATAAGGGGACAAAAACAGGAGGAGCAGAGCGGGGAGTAAACCAACCTAAACTGGGGAAAACTAAAGAACTCAACTTAAACCAAACACGCACAGGGGGAGGAACAAAATACACAATGAAAGATGGCGGAGAGACGCAGACTAAACACCAGGTTACACAGACTGATGCAGACGGACACGGCGTTAAACAGACGACGCGACAGAGAGCACAGGAAAACACAGGGCTTAAATACACGGGGAGTAATCAGGGAATGGGCCACAGGAGGGAGACACAGCTGGGAGCAATAAGGCTAACGAGACAGGGGAGAGGTAAAACTGAACACACTGACATGAGACATGAACTTTCAGAATAAAACAGGAAACTAACAGACACAGAGAATCAGACAGGACACTGAACATGACAGGCAGACTCATGAGCAGACACAATAACACCATGGACAGACAGAGGGAACACAGAGAAGTGGGAGCAGGCAGGCAAAGAACAGAAACCTAACAAATGGCAAAATCACAACAGAATACACACTCGGAATGAACAAAAGCATAAGGAAACACAAAACACTGAGTCCTCAGACTCAGGACCATGACAGAATGTAATCTCACCTTAAATGATAAACGTAACAAATCTTCACAGTGTGGGTTCGACAACACAGTTGCCACAATATATTACAGAAAGTGCTCCATGAAAATTCATAATCTCATTTTCCATCTGTTCATTTATTTGATAGAAATAGTTGCACTCATACCTGCTTTGTGTCCCATTGCCACTAACGTCCCGAGCTACACGTATCAAGCTTCTTTTCCGTTTTCTTTTTCTTGCTAATGGTGTTGTAGTGGTTGTGAAGTTGCCTCCTGTTGGTGTTGCTGCTGTAGTTGTCCCGTTGCCTTGTAATGTTGTTGCAGTGGTTGTGAAGTTGCCTCCTGTTGGTGTTGCTGCTGTAGTTGTCCCGTTGCCTTGTAATGTTGTTGCAGTGGTTGTGAAGTTGCCTCCTGTTGGTGTTGCTGTTGTAGTTGTCCCGTTGCCTTGTAATGTTGTTGCAGTGGTTGTGAAGTTGCCTCCTGTTGGTGTTGCTGTTGTAGTTGTCCCGTTGCCTTGTAATGTTGTTGCAGTGGTTGTGAAGTTGCCTCCTGTTGGTGTTGCTGTTGTAGTTGTCCCGTTGCCTTGTAATGTTGTTGCAGTGGTTGTGAAGTTGCCTCCTGTTGGTATTGCTGTTGTAGTTGTCCCGTTGCCTTGTAATGTTGTTGCAGTGGTTGTGAAGTTGCCTCCTGTTGGTGTTGCTGTTGTAGTTGTCCCGTTGCCTTGTAATGTTGTTGCAGTGGTTGTGAAGTTGCCTCCTGTTGGTGTTGCTGTTGTAGTCGTCCCGTTGCCTTGTAATGTTGTTGCAGTGGTTGTGAAGTTGCCTCCTGTTGGTGTTGCTGTTGTAGTCGTCCCGTTGCCTTGTAATGTTGTTGCAGTGGTTGTGAAGTTGTTGCCTCCCGTAGGTGTTGCTGCTGTAGTGCTGTTGCCTTCTAAGGCCGTGGATGTTGCACCTGTACTATTGCTCTGTAATGTGGTTACTGCAGTTGTTGTGCTGTTGTAAGTGTTCAGTGTTGATGAGGCCACTTGTGTTGTCTTACTGACAGTACTTGCAGGTGTAGTTTGTGGGGAGGTCGGTGTGGCAGTAGTTTCTGGAGGGTTTGGAGGCACGCAGTTCTCCAGCTTGGTGCTGAAAACCTGCTTGAGCTGAGGAAAAGAGCATATGGTTTGCTGACAGGATTTAAGCATTACATCTGGTGTTTTAATAAGCCTGCTGTCGTACATGTTACATACCCAGGCAATGATTTCAGATTCGTTCTTGATCTGTCCAGTGACATCCACCGTAATGTCAACAAAGTAGTATACTGCATTACAAAGCAAAGAGAATCATTGGCAAAAGTTGCTAAACTCTATAACGGAGGACAACATACCAGCTGCTTGTAACAAAGAGGCAATCTAAGGGCTGAGAAAGGGAGCCAAAAATAGAAATACCAAAAATGAAGTGACTCACAGTCACCTGATGTGTTGCAACTGAAGCTGGCTGCTCATTTTAAATGTCAAACTATATTTAATTTCCATGGCAAATATTGTGCTCTGTGGTAATTTTAACAGGGGTGGAGTTTTAGATAGTTAGCTTGTTTGTGTTGTTCTTGCCATTTGGAGCACTTTTGTTCTGTTACATTCCAAATTATATGGCTTTCATGGTGGTTAATGTTAACAGGCCATTCAAAAATGTGCCCCAGTTTTGAGAATTTTTTGTATTTTTATTTAGCCTAATTTACTTAAATACTATTACCTGTACAAGTCAACTACAGTGGGGGAAATAATTATTTGATCCCCTGCTGGAAGTGGAAGTGCTCACTTGCAAAAAAATGAACAGCCTCTAATTTTCAAATAAATAAATACATTTAAAAATAACATAAAAGTTATGAATTCATTTGTATGTCATTTAGAGAAATAAACATTATTTCTACCCAACCAGAAATCCGGCTCCTGCAGACTGACTGCGTTCCCATGTGACACACAGATTTCAATACATCGATCAATCAAGAGCAGATTCACCTGCTCTCAATTCATTATGTGTATAAAGCACACAGAATCAGTTTCTTTCATTTAAACCTCTCCGCCATCATGAGCACAACCAAAGAACGGTCAAAGGATGTCAGGGACAAGATTGTAGACCTACATGATCATCCTGGGGGAGGAGAAGCCTTGGGAGAAAGTGCTGTGGTCAGATGACGCCAAAAGGGAAGAGAAATGCTGAGTATGACCCAAAGAAAATCTCCCCACAGTCAAGCACGGAGGTGGAAACATCATGCTTTGGGCTAGGTACAGGGGACTTCGCTGCATTGAGCGGCTATTGACAGGGTCATGTACCATAAAACCTAGGATGAGAACCTTCTTCCCTGAGCCAGAATACTGAAGACGGGTCATGGATGGAACTTCCAACATGACAGTGGCTTAAAATATGCTGCAGAGGAACAAAGGTGTGGCTAAAGAAGCATATTAAGGTCATGGAGTGGCATAGATGGGCTCCACACCCTCGGGCTGCGCCATCTCCTACACACCTGCATCCCATTCGAGACAATCGCCGGGGGACTACTTCACCCGGCGCAGATGGCTGCTCCTCGCCAGTCCGTTAGTCACCCCTCGGTGGTAACTAGGCTCTTCGTAAGTTCTGTATTTACTGGAGAACTTCGGAATTCATCTTCATCTTGTGTCTATGTACTTAGGGAAGGACGTTCGGCGCTGGAATCCTGCCACCTGCCTGTCCCCATGCCTGTTCACCTCCCATCCTCGTTCCTGCCTCCTCAGACTCCCTCCATGGACTCTTCCCCCTCTGAGTTTCACGGTCCGGCTCTAATCATAAGCCCTGACGTTTAACTTTTTCTGGCTGTTACGTGCCATTCCTCAGTACTCTAGTAATTGTGTTTCTCCTCTCTGTTGCAGTTTTCCCTCAGTCCAGATTACGGGCGCTCCAGGGTTTTCTGTTCCCAGTTTTTCCCTGGCTTGAGTTTGTAGTTTTGGTTCCCTTGTTTTCATCAAGTTGCTTTGTTTATTAATAAACCTGTACATAGTTCTGAGTGGCTGCACATTAATCTGCTTCCAGGGTCCTTATCGTAAGTGTACACTGAGGTTCTTGACAGTGTGAGTTTTCCCCTGACCTTTGTCGTCGCGTCTGCTTTACCCCCGTGGCTCTTCTGTGTTCTGTTTCCCCAGTTCAGGCATACCTCTGTTTAGTTGCTTTCCCCCCGTTTGGTGTATCTGCCTTAATAAATGGCACACTTTTAGTTAATTCCCATTTTCGTCTCACTGTGGTCTGCATATGGGTCCTCACATAAAAGAATCCACCCAATCTGCCTCCGCATATCGTGCGGAGTCGCCCCAAATCCTTCCTGAGGTGTGTGCAAACCTTGTGACCAGCTATCAGTAAACTTGTTATCTCTGTGCTTGTTTCTCAACCAAATACTAAGTCAACCAAGTATTAAAGTTTTGCTTGAAGATCAAACACTTATATCACTGAGTGACATACAAATCAGTAACACAGATTAAACAAACGTTTTTCCTACAAAGCCAAGGGGTGAGCAGATTTTATCAGGGTTCATTTACCTGATATTTGTGGAGCTGTAGTAGAAACAGTAAAAGGGGAAGGAGTTGTAGTGGTCTGGTTGCAGGAGGCTTGCCCTGATTGGAAAAGAAAAAAGTTCTCAGTTACCACTGTTGGCAACTTCATGGAGAGTTTTGGGACCAAAAGCCAATCGTGTGTATTGAACACTAGACACCACGTTGATGGACATTAACATGATCCAGTTTCAGTGTACAAAGTTCCTAATGTGGTTTTTAAATCCTACACGCTGGAAAATGGGAATTCTGAATTTTTTCAGCACATAAACTCTGTTTTTAAAAAAACAGAACACTTTAAAAATTAATGCACTTTGTGGTAGTTGCACAAAGTCATTGAAATGCATTTCCATTCCCTCACTTCCTGTTCTCTGTGTGGTCTTTTTTAGTCTTCTCCATTTGTGCCTTTCTCAGAATAGCAGTACGACTAATAAACAAAACTAGACTAACTGGTTACAGTATATTATGAAAGAGTTCAAGGTATTTGTGTGCGTACTGTATGTGTGTGCGTGTGCATGCCATGCATTGCAGGTTATAATTAGAGGTTCAAAGCTGTTGGTCCACTAAACAGCCGCCTCCGCTCAATTGTCTTCGTGTTTTTTCATCTCTTTTGTGTCACAGCTGATGTCAGATACCTGCTAAGAGGACAACGATGACCACCAGGTGTGTCTGCAGCAAGTGGAAACATCTGATAAGCGAGCCTGGCTTCTTCACCCTGTTAAGTTGAAGAAGTTTAAGTTTAGTAAATAAACACAGGGGGCTAAAGCTTTATTATATTTATTCTGACATATGACAGAAGAAAGAGTCAGACTGAGTCATACTAATCTAGAAAAGCCCTACCATCACACCCATGCTAACAAATGCTGAAAGGCTGTAATTAAAATGTGTCTTAAAGGTTTTATCTCCAGTTCTGGTTGTTAACAGATGAGTAATGCCAAATGAAACACTTGAACGATTTCAAGATAGTGAGCGCGGTCTAATAGAACAAATTCATTACCTTCAAAGTGCACATGATGTATGGAGTACATACACCATGAATCAATAGTTATTTTTTCATGTTCATTTGAATCTCTTATTATTAGGCAGCAAATAATTTGCATGTACAATTCTCCAAACTTTGCCTCCTATTTTTTTAAATAACAAGCAGAATAACAGTGAGTAGGTGGACTGACTGTATAACTAAATGTCTTCTTTCACATCCATGGAAAGCGTCATTGTTATTGGCACATAGGGTGCATCCTCTCCTATATTCTTATATAACCAGTAACATCAGTCCTTAAAAAATGCGTGACTACTTTGCAAATACAAAATAACAACAAATAAAAAATGTAAATAATTCGATTCTGTGACTTAAAAAATGACTTTAATGTTATTTGATGCCGCATAAGGAAGTGATTTATAGATATGAGCGCATCTGTATGAACCATCTGGATTAATAATCCTGACTGAAAACCGATCCAGCTGCTGTTTCTGAGTTAAGATGTGTTTCCCTCCACATTAAGGAAAAGGAGAGACACCGCCACCAACACCACCTCCACCGCCACCATCTCGCTTTACCTGACTAAAGGAGCAGATATTTGCTGGCAAGGAAGTCTGCCTGAAGAAATCCTTGGATCCTTCATGACTCTGTCTTCATTTTTGTGGAACATAGCTTCCGATGGGCGAAGTAAAACGTTCAACAACAAACATTAACAGTCATAAATCTAGCCAGTGCTCTCGGCTGTGTGCTTTGTCAATTCTCCACCACTTTCTCATGCACAATCAATAGCTGACACATGTGGCACGCCCATGAGACGTCAAGGTGAGCGGGTGGACGTCACATACATTCTCTTCAGCTCTGGCACCTTTGGTTTAACATTTCAACACCACCCAAAGAGGAAGCTGTCTGATTGTAAAACTAGACCCAAAAATAATAACACAGTCCGATCGTCTGCCTTTAAAGTTCCCTGTAGGTTTTTGGAAGGAAGAGATTTGTGTGTTTCTTTTTCTTTTTTGTTTGTCAGTACAGGTGTGCCTCAGGGTGTGTCATAAACCTGTGTTTTCAGTAATAGAAACAACTGAAAGTGTTTCCAGGACAACACTGCAGGGCTCTAACATTGTGGCCCGACTGCTACGAAAAAAAAAAGAAGTCACGCACCATTACTCTGTAAGTGCCTGTTTTTCAGGACTGTGAGCAGTCTGTCAGAGTCTGTCTGTCACACACCACCACATGAGCACGCTCTCTTATTTCCTTCTCTGTTCTGCCTCTTATGCTTGTGTTTACAGTTTTTCTCAGTCCCTTTGGTGCTTTTCTCAGATCAGAATAATAATTCTCAAAACCATTAGTGCAACCTCCATAACATTTAGTCATTTCTGCACATTATGGTACCAATTTCTCCTTCCCCTGAACAAATTGCAAATGCTCTTGGACATGTATCAGTTGCTTTCATACAATTCTCTGCGGTCGACAACATTATCATTTTCTTATGTCATGTCAGTCAAAATGAACTATACCTTTGGATGCTGAAAGACTATTAGTTCCCAATAAAACTAATAGTCTTCATTTCATTGCTTGAGTCATTACATACAAAATTGGTGAAATGCTGTCAAGCAAATTTTATACCTTTTTTAAATGATTTTTTCCTGGAAATGTCCCCGAAATTGAACAATTTCTCTCAGGTGAACTTCAGCTTTCACTGATGAGGAGGTGTGTGAAGTATTAATTGTAACCACTGACAAGCCTCTTGTTCACAGTCACTCATGGATCAATCCCATGAACCCTCAATTGGCAAGCAAATATGAACCGAGCAGGACATAGTTTGTACCATCCATTCACGTCCGCTTATCCTTTTCAGGGTCGCGGGGGGCGCTGGAGCCTATCCCAGCTGTCATGGGGCGAGAGGCGGGGTACACCCTGGACAGGTCGCCCGTCTGTCGCAGGGCCAACACACAGGGACAGACAACCATTTGCACTCACATTCGCTCGCACATTCACACCTATGGGAAATTTGGATTAACCAATTAACCTATCCCCACTAAGTGCATGTCTTTGGACGGTGGGAGGAAGCCGGACTACCCGGAGAGAACCCACGCAAACACGGGGAGAACATGCAAACTCCGTTTGTACCATTTTTTACAATTCTGTGACACAGAAATGGGAGGTCAGCATGGTGGAAGAGGGGCAAGGATGTGTGTGTGTGTGGGGGGGGGGGGGGGGTTGTCAATCACAACCTCACAATGGATGAGGGCGGTCGGAAGATGCAACCAAATGTTGGAAGAACCACTGTGAACAACCTCGCAGAGGTGGAAGAAGGCCTGTTTTTACCCAGCAGCAAGAGGAAGCCATTTGTGCAAGGGTGATTGCATACAATGCAATAAAGTTGAAAGAATTCAAAGTGCTGTCATAGAGGATAACGGTGTATTTGGCCACATTGGATCTGTGTCTGACACATGATAGAATGCTGGTTGAATATCTCCCTCCCTACTCCCCATTCCTTAATCCGATAGAGGAGTTTTTCTCTGTCTGGAGGTGGAAGGTTTTTGACCGGCATTCACATGCGCAAATGGCACTGCTAGCAGCCGTGGATGCAGCATGTGACGACATCACAGCAGAGTCATGCAGAGGGTGGATTCGTCACTCAGAGGAGATACTTTCCTCATTGCATTGCAAGGGATGATATCCGTTGTGATGTAGATGAGAATATGTGGTCAGACAGACAGGAACGTCTGGATGTGCCAGCAGGATTTACGTATGTTCAGTTACAATATGTACCGTTATATTGTTCACATTTGTGCACAGCTCTACCAAAAGGGTGTTTCTTATGTTTATTCTAAATAGGTGACTGTAGAGTATTTTTCTTTTGCACAGTGTTGTAGAATTACAAACAGCCCACACAGTAAAAATGTGAAACATACATATTCAGTGTCTTGTACTCACTTACTTCCCTAACTACAGGAATGTCTAACTTTTCTGTAGATTTTCCTGTAAATGGCTGTACAAAAAGTGTATAGTGCTGTCTTGAGCATTTTTAGGTAGCGTCACCGAGTTCTGACCTTTTTTGGATTGGAAAACACTGAGAGAATACTGTGAACTGTCATAATGAAAACATGACAAAGCCATTTGACTATCTTGTTCATAAAGATGGTGTCAAGACTTCTCACTTTGATGACACCGGCAGTTTCATTGACATGAATACTTGCTTTTGAGGAATGGATTATCGATTTTGCAGGTTATCCACTAGGTTTTGCAGTTTGCACCAAATGTTTTGAGAAATACACTAACTGCTGTGCAAATGTTAATAGTGATTTGAGAAAAGCACCAAAGCGACTGAGAAAAACTGTAATTAAGGAAATGCACCGCAAAATACAGTTACAACCTCAAAATGTGGGTGAAAGCACTGCACAATATTCATGGTATAGCTTTAAAATGCTGACATTGTCAGAGCTTCTGTTTCTGATCTGAATAACATAAGACATCAAGCAAGAGGGATGAAAAGCTGAGTGATTTTGATATTCATGGAGCTCAGGTGTAGTGTGTTTCAGTAGGTTGTGAGGACTGTAGATAGATAGATAGATAGATAGATAGATAGATAGATAGATAGATAGATAGATAGATAGATAGATAGATAGATAGATAGATAGATAGATAGATAGATAGATAGATAGATAGATAGATAGATAGATAGATAGATAGATAGATAGATAGATGTAAAACTATTGCGGTAAAACTTTGATCAGGAAAGAATTAACTGAGAATGCAACAATGTGTGTATTATTTATTAAAGTAGATGCCCAGTGATACTAGTTGGATAACCTTGTAAGAGAGTAGCTATATGATTAGAGATGTTGCTAGCCCAATTTTTTTGTATCCTTTAGCTACTTCCCCTGTTTTTAATGGCTTTGCTTAGCTAGGTAATCATTTCCTAGCTGCGGTATCGTGCTAAAGATATAGAAATGAGCAGTATCTATGTTGCTCCTCACCAAAAGAGGAAATTAGTGCATATTTCTCAAGATGTTTAACTGTAAAAAAAACAAAGGGCTTTTTTTTTTGTAAAGCTTTAATATCTAATGGTCACATTTAGACCTAATTTGAATTAAGATGCCTCCCGCTGAGCTCTTCCATTGCAGGTATTATCAGTCTGGTGTCCTGCTGGCTTTCTGTTCCACAGCACACTGTTATGCAACTGAGTGAACCTTTTCCATTTCCCCCTCACATTCTACATCCACTAATAAATTTAACATATTTCCATGCGATTGCCTTGGAGGCTCAAAGCCCTTTGGGGTTACATCAGGTAGTCAGGTAAAATGCACCAAAATAAACATGCGGCATGGCTTGCTGTTGTGACCCCTTGTGAATAAGGGAGTGGCTGAAAATGTCTTTCTTTTATTTCCATGCAGTTATTGTGCACCGGATATTACCCAAGATATTTCATTTCGTATAGAAAAACCTGTGTTGCTTTCAGGACTGTGTGCAGCCTGCAACTTAGTCCTTATTTGGATGTAAGGTCAGATGTGTCTATTTTATAATTTGTGTCAACCTGTGAAGACCATTAAGTTTCCCATTGTGGTCATGAGAAGGTGTAGGTATGATTGCATGATTTTAATACCGAGTCACTAACACAGGGCACACATTTGACACCTGAAGAGCCAGGAGTTCTGAGGAAAAACAAAAGCTGTGTTCTCCTGAACATGCTTAGTGTTTTTGGTTTGATCTGCAGAGAGTGTTCAAGATATTCACAGAGGTCAGTAAAAGAACACACTACTGTCAAATAGATATGGATCTATAGCAGGATGTCAAATTTATACAGCCCAGTTTGATAAGTGGGGCAGATTGGAAAAACCCAGGTTGGGGTTTAACAACATATTTAATTCTTCAGATATCTTAATATAACAAAAAGAATGCTGCTGTAGTAAATGAAAGAAACCTGTCAGCATGAGTCTTTGGGCTTAAATTTTAGGACGTAATTGTGTAAAATTAAAGAAAACGTTTTTTTAACTCATTGCTAAGACTGTAATTATACAACAGTTAATTCACAGAAAATATCCCTTTTTCCCACTGTGAGTCCACAGAAAAAACAAAGTTCTACAGTAGATACTGCAAAAGGGGAAATTTTCTTTCATTGTACTGTTTATCTATTACTTCATTTCTTTGGTGTGGTATGAATGGCCCTGGGGGAAATGCAATTACAAGTCCAAAATTTATGCCCTTTTTCACATTTTCCCATTGGGTTAGATTGGGGTGTTAGCCAGGCTGATGAAGGCCCCCCGAGTCTTATCTTTGAAACCATTTAAATGAAATGTTTTTGAAATTCAACACATTCAGCAAATTTTTTAAGTTTTTGCAAATTTTACACACAATTTTCTGTCTGGTGAGGATGATATTAAACATGAACTTGTTTATAAGTGCTCCACTGGGCCCCTTCAGTTGAAAGTGTGATGCACTAAATATCAATAAAGTTCAAGGCAAAGAGAATGTGAAGCCCGAGTCAGACATTTAAGAGCATACACATATTTATTTTCTATATGTACTGTATTTAATGTACGTATGGATGTATCTGATCCAGCAATAAAACAAAATCCTACAAATGTTTATGCATTTTGGATAAAAACTCTTTCTGTTATAAAATCAAGCATGCCAGAAACACACGTAAACATTCATTAAACTATCAGCCGTTCACTTCCACGGCCGCTCTCAGGTTTTCTTCAAGTTACAGCCGAACACTTTTTCATTAGACATCAAGAAGGACATCTATACTCAGCAGACTTGAATTCATGTCATCAATTAATTATTATTATTATTATCCGTCTGTTTTTGTTCATTTGTGCAGTTGTGACAAGAGTCAAAAAAGGAACAGTTCTTTTGTTTTTTTCAGCTGCTTACTCAATGTGCTATGCATACATGCTCCAGTAAATGATGTTGAAGAGCAGGTAAGCCAGCGGGAATAATACCCTGGAGTATGAGTCGATCATGTAGCTGTTGCTCATGATGAAGCTGAGGTTTCGTTTTAAAGGGTGCTTGCGATGTAGCCTGGTGCCTTCTGTGGGTGCGGAGACAGTCGAGTTTCGAGACTGGATGTTCCTCTCTGTATTTGGGGTGCTGGCAGGGAGGGAGGCCAGGTCAATTTCATTGTCGTGGAAACACCCATCAAAGGCCATAGCCTCAGCAGCATTGTAAGAGGTGGGCATCTGCAGAGAGAGGAGAGCAGATCACTGTTAGTTTCTGGAGATTGCCTTATGGCTGCATACCGTAGCCTAAATAGGACAGGAGATTTGAGAAGATTTTAGAAAGAACTTGACCTTTGCTCTCTTCAGCTTCTTCATCTCCTCCACTGTGGTGAAATAGTTGACCGCAGCGTACTCGATGACTGACAGAAAGACAAACAGGAAGCTCGCCCATAGATAGATGTCTACAGCTTTTACGTAAGACACCTGTGGCATAGAGGCCGACACACCGGTGATGATGGTGGACATTGTCAGTACGGTGGTGATGCCTGAATACAGAAAAACCAGTTGTGACTGTTGCTGCAGAAACATTGCAGAGAATAATGTTATTGTAGCTACAAACAAGTAATAACAAGAAATTATCCTTTGAAGACCTTTTATGTACCAATGTGAATTCAGTGTATGAACAATTGTGCCATAAAAATCACAGCAAATGTGATAATGTAATCGAAATACTTTAGTCGTGGTAAAGGGCAGTGGGCTTGAAAGGGCATATCCTTTATCATCATCCTCAGGGTTTTGACAAGCATATAACCATGCAAGTGTATTTATGTTCATTAATTACAGAAGGCAAAGTCATTATTACATCATTGCTGGATGCAAACTAGCTTAACTCTGATTTAGTGCTCTTTTGCTCGTAAAGCTTTTAGAATTGGAATTTGGAGTCTGTCTGATTCCAAAAATAGCCCAGCCTTAATGATGGCATCTCCTTGCGTAAGCTAACTGTGTAGGAGGGGGAAAACATAGATGGTGAACCAGCAGACACCGTTGGATATGCTTATTTGCTTTCTTGCTGAGCGGCAGATTAGAACAGTGACACTCATCTCTCCTGTCCATAAGCCAGGAAATATCTACTGTTTGGCTGCTGGGAACTTCACTATCATTGTCATTGCAGGTCATTGCACCTAAGTGAGAACCTATTGTAAAACAATGATGTGAGTTAGTGAGTTTCACTAACTTATAACATAAGAATCTTGTGAACAGGATATTTTAATCCAAACCCCACTACTTTCCTGAACTTTAACCAAATAGCAGTTGGAAAGAGAAAGAAAATAACAAGTGAAATCATAACAAAAAGCACGAAGCTATCAAAATACCAAGCAAACTGGGGTCTCCTGGTTGACAAACTTCCTCCACTCCTTCCTCCTTATGGGGAATTTCTCACAGTTTAAATACGGGCAATTAGATCTCAAAAACAAGGTGTAATTATTTGATGAGACGATGTGCTTCCTGACTGATTTACGCCTAATCTCTCCAGTATTTGGCAAACAAGGGAGTGAAATCAATCTTACCATTTCACTCTCAAAAAGTTAATCAATGGAAAGATGAATTTAAAGTAAAAACTAGGCATGGTGATATTTTTTTATCGGTCCAGATGAAAATACAATTTCGGTAATTATTTATGTTGGTTGTATTGGCTCAACGGCTTAGTACCCAGGGAGACACGGGCAGGTACGGCTCTCCTGTCTATCCAGAAAGACACCCAGGACAGCATCACCATCAGCATGGTGGGAAAGTACGTCTGAAGCATGAAGAAGAAGATATGCCGCCTTAGAATGAAGTTTATGTAGAGCCGATTGTACCAACCTGAAACAGATAAATGGACACAGTGGAGTGCAGGCAGGTGCAAAGCAGGGTGATATCAGTAACTGACAGGAGAAAATAAAGTTGTCCTTATTAAAAATAAAAGTCTAACATGAACCTACGGGGAGAACCTAGAACTCAAATGAGAGAGCAAATCTCTTTAATGCCGGAGTTACATAACATCTTCGTAGATTGGATACTGTAGGTTCCCTCACAAAAAATTTTAAAACTGAGATGAAAATCTCTCTTTCTCCAATTCTAGTGTTTCTTTCTACACAGACAACAATAAAAGGAAACTGGGTTTGAAAAAGTAGACCATACAACTCTAAAACACCTTGCATAATCAATACCTTTCTGCTTTGCAGAGAGGGATTGATTCCCATGTCATCATTTTGGAAAATGTGGTTATTTTCTTTCTCACAGAGAACCTAAACAATCAATAGCACTCAGTCATGTCTGTGTACATATAAAAGCTTTCGCCCATACACAGTTACTGTAGCAAAGCATTATGACTGGAAATGGGAATAATGTGTTCATTGGTAAACTGTACAGATGCTGGTTATTGGATTTTGTAGCCTTTGCCGGTTAAGCTGTTTTCACAAGCTTGGACAAGTTAATCAACTGCTGGCTGCATCTCCATAGAAAACGATTGTAAGAGTGGTGTCAAATCTTTTTATGTAATGCGTATTTTCCAAAATGTTAAACTGTTCCTATTTAGAAAAACTGTAGGGGTCTGGAGCACTCTGGCTGTTTTCAAAATGAATACATCTCAGAGTGTCCCCAGACTCCTGCCGGACATACCAGTGCTGCTGTAGAAGGCTAGCCCAAAGGAAGGCTGGAAGTCTTCAATAAAAAACTGAGAGAGCACAATCTCGTCAGTCCTTAATGAATCATTCCCGTTCTTCCAGTAGAGCATTAGGTCGTTCTCATTGTAAGCATCTTCAAGAGAGGAGAGAAAGAGGGTGGGCGTTTGGGGTTGGACACCTTCGCGTATTGCCTCTCTTAGAAGTTTCATGGATGTTTCTCTCAGAGGAGAGGAGAGAGCTGCCAAAAATGGGACTACCAACTCTCCCCTGAGATCAGGATCCATGATTGAGACACACAGAGTGAGAGAGAGCGGTAAAGACCAAAGAATTCACAAACATTGCAGTAAATCCTGCATCATGAGGATAGACAAGCATAATGCACAGAGGCTGACTTGAATGACCCGAGGATTATAAATAATTTGTGCAAAAGGGGGATGGTGATGCTTACTACTGTGAGTATGAAGTAAGGTAATGCACTCTGAGCTGTCTCTGTCCCAACTGTATAACATTCAAGCATATCCAATTGCGTTTTTTTGCAGAAAATAGATAGTGTTTGAAAATTTAACAAGCTCAAAGCTTTCTCTAGCCCAAATTTTTTAAATTACATAATAGTGCATCAAATGTTGTGTAACATGTTTACCAGCAAAACATGTCAGCACAAGAACAAGTACATTTAATGTAGGAATTAACATTATTACTCTGCAAACAACACTGGATATCCTATTAGGTATTTGCAAGCAACCACGATGTCCCGACTGCAGCTTAATACTCACAGCTCTCCAGCTCCAGAGAGCAGTTCTGTGTGTCCAGAGGGAAACTGCTGAAGTCCATTGAGCAAAGAGCCGTCACAGTGATCCTGAAACACAGCTTTCAGTTAAATAAATACCTACATAAATATTGCAGTAATCTCAGTGAAACAGTGTAAAATAAAACTACTGGACTGAATTGATTCATTCAGTAACAGCATCTGTGCCTGACACAGTTTGTGGCTGCTGTTGGCCATTTGGGAATTTGTGCCATATTGTCATCGTCTGTGACTGAAATGGATATGTTGAATGCCGTCTGGGAGCTTACGTTCCACCTTCTCATATTCACTTCATACCCTGCCCACTAAACTGGGCTGTGGTGATGTTCATGCTCATCAAACAGTCTTAGTAAAATTTAAGCCATAACTCATTGTATCAGGACATGTAAGCTTAAAATTTGATGGTTTAACAACCCTTGCTAATTTGTATATACTGTACAAGGGGTTTTGGTGCAAATGCCTTCATTGGTCTGATTTTTGGCAAACCGCACCTCAGGGCTGAAAACTGAAACCAGCTGGAGCAAACACCAATACAGTTTCTCTAATGGCCATTTGAGCCTGGCCCCGAAAGTAAATCGATAACACAGGCTGTGCGTAAAACACAGATGTAGCCACTGTGACGTCACCGATTGGTGGTCTCATTTTGAAACTGTGTTTGTGTCGTGTTTTGAAGCCTGATGCTTCAGTTTGACAGAGAAATCAATACACTGTGCTCACAAGGTAACAATATGCCAATCACAACCCCACCCTAAAACATAAGTTCATCCTCCTTTTTGACTTCAGACCATAATTCACAAAGGCAATATTTAGAGGAAGCAGTAGGCTCCTTTTCCTATAGACTTCACACGAATTCATTAAAGAGTTGCCCCCTGCTGGCCACTAGTAAGAAAGCTGAATTAATGCATGTCTGCATTATCTATATTGGCTCATCTTCATGTGCAGGTAATTGTCCTAACACTTATCCAAAAAAGAATGAAATCCTTTAAAAATGAATGTTAATGTTAATCAGTGTTAATGTTAACATTTTTTATTTTAATGACACTATTTATCAGAGCCTGGAGTCTGTAGATCCACCTTACCATATAGTGTTAGCTAATACTTTAGCATCCCAATCAATTTCATCAAATTTAGGCCCTTCTAATTTCAAAAAGACAAGATAATGACAGCCAGTATTAGCCATTATTTTGGCTACTGGTTAATGACAGAAAATGCAATTATAGTGATCTCTCTATGAATACAATGAGACATATATCATTATTTTTTTTACCTAACACTGTAGAGAATATTTCCATCAGGATAAACCCTCAGCATGATGTTCTCCATGGTTGTATCATGGATAAAAGAACGCTTAGAGTGGACAAAAAACACATCTGGAACCCAGATTTTCTTCACCAGACGTGCATCGAAGGTCCGACTCTTGTTGCTGCTGGAGGGGAAGGCCAGGCGATCATCTTGCCAGTAATGCCGCAGGTAGAGAGTCATGGTGAAGTCCTGCAAAAAAACCCAAAAAAAACCAGTCATTTTCAACAGAGAAAGCAAGTCAGTTTCTTTTGATTAGATTAACTACTGAAATCTAAAAGGTGCGTACCATGTTTACTTCAGAAATGCTGTCAATGCTCTCCACCTGGACATCGATACCAACAGGCAGGGCTGAACCTGGACAGATGTTGCAATGGATCAGTTGGATAACATCTGTTTGCACATCTGTCAGAGATTACCAATGTGTAAATCCCACTTCTGAGCTATATGCAGAGACAACCCTAGTTTATACAGTCATGATACACAGTACAGTATAAACATCTGTGACTGAAGCAAAAAATCTTATGTTCACATTCTACATTTTTGAATGTCAAAGGAACCATTACCTTACACTGGAAATCTTTGTAAATGCACAACCTCACCTTTTATTTATTTATTTTTTTGGTTCACAGTAAAAATCAACTCCTCAAAATGTCGTTTTACTTGAAATGCATGTTTCAGTGACCTTTCTTTACAGTATTTGATTTAAACAAATGAACGCTGCTGCTCAGTTAAGAAGATAAATGTAAAAAAAAATTGTTTAATTATTTATATATCTTCACTACTTTCTTGGTTAAGCTGTTAATACTGTAACAGAAATATGTAATACTTAGCTCTCTACTGATTCTGAGAAATTACATCAACTACATCAACTCGTGTGACCTCATACGTTACATTTAGTACTGGGAAAATAAGCGAATCCTTTCTAATCTAATCTGGCCTATGGGAGAGGTAGCTCACTACCTACATGCCTATAAATTTCCCTGAGGTTACACAGTCAACATGCATGTGTGGACATTCAACAACACTCACTAATTCATTATGTTATCTTAAAGGATCCATTAATTGAAAATCTGCCACATTGTATTATTACATAAATATCCAGGGTAGTGTATAGTAAGAAGAATGGTTCTTGTCATTATCCAGCGGCACAATACGGTTAATGTTTGATTTGAACTGTAAACACCGACTGATGTTGTTGGAGGTTTTTTCTGTGCCATTGTTTAATGCAGGTAAGCACTCAAAAGCATGTGTTTGCAATCACAATGGAGTAATGAAGGTGGAGGGATTTTACTGGGATGCTGACATCCTGGAATAGGGTCAAACAGAGTTAGCTCACTTAAACTCGTTAATGAGCTTCAAAACTCTCTATTACCAACAAAAAAAAAATAAGGAAAGGAGGAAAAAAATGAAGAAAAAATCTTCGCGGGCCACAGGACACCACACATAGCAGACAAATGTAACAATCCAGCAAATGTGTTTGGAGCTAACAGAGTTAACTCACACTATCAGCTCAGTGATAATGTCAAGTTTAGGAAGAAAAGGTTTGAAGTAAATAAGAAACAAAAAAATGGGTCTCGAACTCAACTCTATTTTAAATAAATATGTTTTATTAGTATCATAGTCACAAAGTGAATTAACGAAACAGAACAAAGAAACAGAAAACAGAAAGATAAAGTGTTTTCCAATTCGTAACCACCACCGATTTGCTTGACCCAGTAGCTGAATAACAATGCAAACTGATCAAGTGACGGGTAATCTTACTTTTAATACTAATTTGTTACATAACAAGATTCTTGCTATTAAAAAAATAACCTGTCACACTACCCAGGGAGAAAAGTAACTCATCAGACAACCAAAATCCCCTCTGCAGTTAGCTTTGTGGTTATACATTCAGAAATTCTACATCCTAATATGTTTACTATAGTCAGTTGATTTTACCTCAGCAGGTTAGCACTGGCAGAATACCCTCAACCATCTCACCAGCAATCGGCTTGTTAGTTTCCTACAAAGTGGCAGCTTTAGTTGTGGCAGACATTCATTATCACCTGACAACAAATGATACAACTACTTAATGCCCTCTTTGCCTGAATGCTTTATGACCTGACTGACTTGGATACAGTCTTTGAAAATATTTTTTATTGAAAAAAAGAACAGTACTTGCAGTTACCAAAATACAATCAACCTTTCTTCATTTTCCTAAGTAAATAAACACACATATATATGAAAAAAAAAAACACAACGCCCCCCCCTCCCCCCAGTCCCACACAGATCAACACAACCATCAAACATATTAGAGGAATATAACAGTAACAAAAGTAGATTTAAACAGGCAATACCTCTAGACTAGCAAAATAAGAGATAAAGGGTTGCCACTTGTGAAAAAATTTGGCTGTGCAACCTCTCAACGTATATTTAATTTTTTCAAGTTTTAAAAAAAACATGACATCTTTAAGCCACCGGGAAATAGTAGGATACTTAACAGACTTCCAATGCAACAATATTAGACGTCTCGCTAGTAGGGATGTGAAGGCTATAATGTCCTTTTGTGTGGAATCAAGTGTAAGTGAGCGAACAGGAATCCCAAATACAGCAATCAGAGGACAAGGATGAAGAGTTACCCCAAGAACAGTTGACATAATAGCAAAATACCCTGTCCAGAAACCTTGTAGCTCAGGACACAGAAAAAACATGTGGCCGAGGTGACAAGGAGAACCGTGGCATTTATCACATTTATTTTCCACTTCTGGATACAATTCAGAAAGTCTAGATTTAGAAAAATGCACCCTGTGTATGACCTTAAATTGAATAAGTCCAAGACGAGCACAGGAGGTGGAAGATCGTACTCTCGCTATAGCCTGTTCCCAAGACTCCTCATGTATTCGAATTCCCAATTCTTCTTCCCATGTACACTTAAGCTTAACATTAGAGTGGTTACTAAAAGACAGAATAGCATCATAGAGTTTCGAAATGGTTCCTCTGTGATGAGGAATAAATGATAACGTAGTTTCCCACTGCTGTTCTGGAGGTAAAGAGGGGAAATTTGGGAAACACTTGGCAACAAAATTTCGAATTTGAAAATAGCGAAACAAATGGGTAATAGGGAGATTATAACGAGAAGACAAGTTGGGAAAACTATCAAAAACACCATCCACATATAAATGTTTGAACTGTTTTATACCCTTGTCACACCACACTGAAAATGTCGAGTCCAAAAGTGAAGGGGGAAACAAATGGTTTTCGCTTAGAGGACCCGAGGAAGACGGCATTACAAAATTAAAGTGACGTCTAAACTGAAACCAGATTTTGAGTGTGTTAAGAACCACCTGATTATCAGTGTACAGAGAGGGTCTCACAGGTAAAGAGGAATAGAGCAAAGCCGGTAAAGAAGAGCCCTTACATGATGATAGCTCCAATTTACACCACGAGGAACCAGAAGATTTTAGCCAGTAGCAAAGTTTATGGATGTGAGCGGCCCAGTAGTAGACTAAAAAATTAGGTAATGCAAGTCCTCCACTAAATCTGCATCATTGCAGCAAAGTTTTAGAGACCCTAGGTGGCTTCCCTCCCCAAATGAAAGAACCAATAATCTTGTCCAGTGAAACAAAAAAGTGTTTCGGCAAAAATAAGGGAATTGACTGAAATAAAAATAAAAGTTTTGGTAAGATGTTCATTTTAACAACATTAATCTTACCGATTAAAGAAAGGGGGAGATTACCCCATCTTTGAATATCAGATGTGATCCTTGATATAAGAGGAGACAAATTTGCTGATTTAAGGCCAGCTAAAGAGCGAGTCACGTTAATCCCTAAGTACTTAAACCCAGATGGACTGAGACGAAAGGGCAGATCAGACTGTTGAAGTTGACGTGCTGCCGTATTAACAGGAAAACACTCACTTTTCCCCAAATTTAATTTATAACCTGAAAACGAACTGAAGTTCTCCAGAATACTTAAAACAGCAGGGATGGAGCATGCCGGGTCAGTCATATATAATAACAAGTCATCCGCATACAATGATACTTTATGTGTAATTCCATTATGGATGATTCCCCTGAATACAGAAGAAGATCTCAATGTAATAGACAGAGGCTCGATGGCAATGGCAAAGAGTAAGGGAGACAAAGGGCAACCTTGACGACAATCACGACCCAGCGCAAAATAATCAGAGTAAACATCATTAGTATGAACACTGGCTTTAGGGGACGAATAAAGAAGCCGAATCCAGGAAATAAATTTATAGCCAAAACCAAATTTCTCTAAAACAGCAAACAAGTACTCCCACTCCACCCTATCGAAAGCCTTTTCAGCATCTAAAGAGATCACAAGTTCAGGAAGTTCAGATAGACGCTTTGAGTAAATAACATTGAAGAGTGTACGGGTATTAAAAAACAATTGCCGTCCCTTTATAAAGCCATTCTGCTCTTCAAGGCGACTTGGATACAGTCTTGAAATATGCAGCTGATTTCCTGTCAGAGGAACATCAGTAGTGATCTAATCACTCTGACACTCAACAAACCCATGGTGCACGCCTGCAGATGCCTTAGGGAATGGCATTGCTGTTCAGAGGCTCTCTATCACCAGATAAAATCTTCCAAGAACTCTTATTAGGCCGACGTAAACATCTGTGTAATCATCCACTGAAAAGACTGAGACAGACACTAAGCAACTTGTTTTGCCTTCTGACTGGAAAGAAAATGAATTCAGACATTACAAAAGAGGATGACCACTGTGAACATGCAGTAGAGAAAGTGATTACTGTGCAGGGTTTCTTTAAGGTAATGACAAAAAAGATGCAAAAGATAAAAAAATCCAGACCTGTGATTGGAAGCACACACACACACACACACACACACACACACACACACACACACACACACACACACACACACACACACACACACACAGGGAGAATTAGGAACACAGTTCAGATTATTTTATCCGTGCTACCGCAGTCATTGTCTCTCAAAGCAGACAATCTAGGTCACAAAGGGCTTTTTGGGCAGCATAATACCAAAAACAGCACAGTAACCTAAATCAACCTGCTGTGTTACCATTAAAGCACACTTAAAAAAATACTAGGAAAAATATTTGGAGTGAGAAAAAGTTAAAATAAATGTATAATAAATACAAATTTATTAACCTTTATTTAACCAGGAAGATCCCATTGAGATTAAAAACCTCTTTTTCAAGGGAGACTTGGCCAAGATAGGCAGCAGCAGATGTCTCACAGTTACAGAAATTACTCAAACACAGGCAGCAACAACCCACATGCAACAATAAGTGAAAGAATACAAATAAAATAAAAAATAAAATTCAATAAAATTCAAATAAAATAAAAAAGTCAGTTAAAATGATAATCAATCTAATTGAAACAGTTGCATGTTATGGACTTGACCTCAAGGATTCGTAGTTTAGATTTAAAATCACTTAATGAAATGAATTCAGTCATTTTCCATTCCTTCTGCAGTTTGTTCCAGGCCAAGGGTGCTAAATGGACAAAAGCTCTTTTACCAAGTTCAGTTCGGGCAAATGGAACAGAAAGCAACAAGTAACCATGCGGACGAAGAGAATACCGACCAGCATGTTTCATTACAAGCAGGGAACATATATAAGAAGGGAGCAACCCAAGTATCGCCTTATATATAAAACTGTATAAATGACAGTTCCTCCGACTTACCAAAGCAGGCCATCCGGCTGAGAGTATAACTCACAGTGGTGAGTCTGAAATTTACGGTTAGTGATGAACCTCAGAGAAGCATGATACACAGAATCAACCATTCGAAGACATTGAGCAGAAGCATTCATGTATAGAATATCACCATAATCCAGCACAGGCAAGAATGTTGCAGCAACAAGCCGCTTCTTTGTATTAAAAGAGAAACACAACTTATTTTGAAAATAAAATCTCAGTTTTAACTTCAGGTTTTTCACAAGATTCTCTACATGTGGTTTGAAGGTAAGCGAGTCATCAATTAAGATTCCCAGATATTTATAGGTGTGAACCAACTCTATTTTATGACCTTCAAGAGTGGTTACTGATGGGATTGTTTGGGCTCGTCTCCTTGATTTAGAAAACAACATGAGCTTTGTTTTGTCTGCGCTGAGAACAAGTTTAAGCTGATGTAATGAGTGCTGGACAGCAGAAAAGGCTTTCTGCAAGGAGTCGATGGCTTGGACAAGAGTTGAACCACAGCTGTAAATAACTGTATCATCAGCATAGAAGTGCAAGTTTGAATCTGGCACATGTAGACTAAGATTGTTTACGTAAATGATAAATAGAAGGGGACCTAATACAGAACCCTGTGGCACTCCGTTGTGCACTGTAACAAAGTCAGAACATAGACCGTCAGATTTAATGCACTGAGTCCTGTTACTGAGGTAGTTTGAGAACCATGTCACTGCTCTCTCAGAGAGTCCTGACTGGAAGAGTCTAAGTTTTAAAATACAATGATCAACAGTGTCAAATGCTTTTGACAAATCAATAAAAAGGGATGCACAGTGTTGTTTTTTATCAAGTGCAATAGTAATATCATTTACCACTCTAATTGCAGCTGTGATAGTACTGTGATTCTTCCTAAAGCCTGATTGATATTCAGATAAAATGGCATTGGTGTGCAAAAACTCCTTTAACTGCTCACACACAAGAGCTTCAAGAACTTTGGCCAGCACAGATAGATTAGATATTGGTCTGTAATTAGTTAACACTGCTGGGTCGCCCCCTTTTAATAGAGGAACAACAAAAGCTGATTTCCATACTGAGGAAATAAATAAATCCATAATAAATACAATGACCAAGTGTGTGCGTGTGTGTGTGTGTTACCTCCAAAGCCAGGGCGCATTGCAAAGTCATGGTCTTCAATCCGAAGCAGCTGCTCAGACTTAATTAGCAGAGACTTGGTGCTGTCCAACTTCTTCATCTTAAGATCCACCCGTCTGGAACGCAAAGAGAAGACATAACAGCTTAAGTAAAATCGTTCTCTCTGTCTAGATTTCTTTCTAACAAACACTTAAAACAGCACTGACAGATGGTGTTAGTGATGGCTAAATGGACTCTAGCACTCTGATTAAAAGCAAAGGCCGTAGCCAAAGGGAGATGAGTACTTTTGCTTTCCACTGCATTCTAGCACATGTGTAACTCAGCTTGATATTGTGGAGCCTCTTTCATTTATATCTGACTCCTGAATGACTTTAGTCACTGAGAGGATGTCATAGTTATCCTAAAACCAAACCAAAGTTCACATCGTTTTATGTTTTAGATTCAGCAACAATCAACACTAATTTTCTGAGCAATGCACATAATCTATGACCTTTCTCTGACACTGATCTACCATCAGTGGACGTAAACGCAAAAAGATGTAGTTATTCATATTTACATGTGAAAGCTCTACAAAGTAGGACATGGAAATGATGTCCATAAAATCACCCATGAAGGTTAGTTTCCACATAAGAAGAAGCTCTACAATTATAGTAAATCAAAGATTCATCTAAGAAACGCCACTTTTGCTCACCCTCCGTGCTTTTGTCTAGCGTTCTCTCCGACGTACAGCTCCTTGTTTCTTCTCTTGTTCGGGAAGTGGCTGCTGTTGAGCTGAGTGACAGGCCACAACCAGGCCAAGCACATCAGTCTTAAGGCCAGGAAGGCCACTCTCATGGTTAAGCAGGGGCTTCAAAGACAAGAGGAACCCAGATGTCCCTCCCACTTCGTCAGGGTCTCTCCCAGTCAATGTCACAGTTGTCCCCGTCCTCTACTGACGCTGTCCATGTCCCAGCAGCTCTCATTCTGTCCCGTCACGCGTGCGCCCGGCTGCTTCTGCGTTATCCCGCTCTCTCATCTCCTGTAACATGGTGAACATCAGTTGAGATATCCAGCAGACTGGCATCCCCCTGGCTCTGAGTTTGTTTGTCACTGTGCCATCCCTCTGCTTACGTCTCCTGACACATCATGTTGCTCCAACTCCAGACTGTCCCCACCCCCGTCAAATATCAATTTATTCCTATAATGACAAAGGAATACCATTAATTCCTCTCTAATCTTCTTTTCTGTGGTTGGTGAAATCTTTCAGTAACCTACAAACTGGAGGAAGCAGAGGGCGGGGATGGGGGGATAATACCAACAACAGTTTCATCATCATTTCTGACCAGATAAAAATAAAAAGGCTGCAGCCTACTTTTATACATTGTAGGATTCTCCCCCCCCCCCACACACACACACACAATTCTCAACCCAGTAGCGCTCCTGGGTGGTGGGAGGACGCAAGTGAGCCCATCAAGAGCAGACAGATTCAAACATATGTCAGGAGTGACGTCTGCAAACATGACGTGTGTTACTTATGGCTTCTGAGTGTGTCGCATTCAAGGCACATGATGACTCCTTTAATCCTCTCAAATACTTAATAAATTGAGTACAGTTAATACTACTACTGACATTAGACATTTCAGACAAAGGCTTCTGGCAAAAGCAGAACCCTCCCTGCCAGCAAACATACCTTTGGAATCCAATGCAAGTGAAAAAACATGACAATGCACTAAAAAGGAAAAAAATATAGAGCAAGAATAAAATTAATTGCAGCTTTCAATTTCTTAAACATGACATCTAAACAAAGACAGTGTAGACCAGCACAGTGCTGTGGATGCATTTTTGAACAGGACATGTCCTTTAACATGCACATTAAACAAATATGGAAGATAAAATGACAAAAATCCGTGTCTCAGAGGGATGCTGAAAAACTAGTTCATGCATTGATTATTTCTAGGTTGGATTGTTGTAATTCATTATTATTAGTCTGTGGTAAAAGTTCCCCCCGAAAAGCCCTGATTTAATCCAGAATGCTGCAGCAAGAGTACAAAAGCGACTAAAAAAACAAGAGATTATATTTCACCCATGTTAGCTTCTCTTCTTTTTCTCCCTGTTAAATCTAGAATTTAAAATAGTTCTTATCACATAGAAGGTCTTGAATATTTATCATATCTTAAAGACATCAGCACTGTTATTACTGGCGCAGCTGGCAGCCAAAGACAACATACCTGCAATGACTCACTCTTCAGTATAAGACCGACCTTTGACCAAAGCCTGCAGTAGTCTTGTAACAATAAGATCACTACAGACTTCAGTCAAAGGCCTTAAATTAATCACACATCAGTTATAAAGGTTAAGGCCTAATAATGCACATTTAACCCTACTGTATGGTGCCCAAGCATGTAAATCTAATTACCTAATTCTTGTAGTCCAAATGAGATATAGCTTGATGTTGTCATCTCGCTTGCTGTCAAGCATTTGAGCTTCTCAGTTGTTTATTGTGACTATGTGCTTATGTTTCATCTTTCTGATGTATTATTAATTCTCTTCTGCAAATGTATTTTCATGTCTTGCTGTGGCCTACTGAAAAAACCTGGCGAGCACACTGTGGTCAGAGATGTGGCTCACCCTGAGCAACAATCACTACCGAGTGCTTAATTAAATGGAAGCGTCATTACAATGTGAAAAAAATCATTTATATTTAGTCATTTTTATACAGTATTTGTACTTTCACATGCAAGTCACCTATGATCCACCAGGAGGTGCTGTAGCACTCAAATCAACCCAACCCGTGCCTATTTATTCCAGGAAGACCGAAAGGTGTATCATAGTTCAAGTAAGCATGACACACCCTTTTGTGTAAACTATGTCCCAAACTGAGAAATACATTATACTCCCTGAAGTCACCTGAGAGTAGTGATTACGGACATGGAAGTGGTCCAAGTTTCACTGTAGAAGCCCCAGATTTATCATCTTAATGAGCCACAGGTCAACGTTGATTCTCAAAAGAGGGTTAGTATTAGCAATATCTCAATCACAAAAGTCAGCCAGTCCATGAATATAGTTTTGTGGTCGACGAGGGATTTTCACACTAGTGATGGGATTTCCGGCTCTTTTTAGAGAACCGGCTCTTTCGGCTTGGCTCACTAAAAAGAGCTCTTTCGGCTCCGAACCGGCCCTTCAGGTTGTTTTGTTGCTTTAATTAATTTATTATTAACAATAATATAAAATTAAGCACAAAAGGAATTACTAATGTAAAAACAGTGGTTTTATTTATATATGTTTATATATAAATATATGCAGTGGCCCCTAGAGACAAAACACATACAAACTCCAAAACACATTTCTAGCGTTAACTGAACTTCCTTAACAGAGCTACCTAGATCACTTAAATTACACAATTGAAAGCATATGTGTATTGTTTGTGTATTTATACACAAGCACTCATATATATTCAAATAATTTAAAAAAAAAAGTTCATTTACCTGTTACTACCACACACCAAATCCGGTCGTTGGTACTTGCTAGCTTGCGTAGCCACCAGAGACGGGCAGTAACGCGTTACTTGTGATTGTGATTGTTGCTTAGAGTGAGCCACATCTCTGACCACAGTGTGCTCGCCAGGTTTTTTCAGTAGGCCACAGCAAGACATGAAAATACATTTGCAGAAGAGAATTAATAATACATCAGAAAGATGAAACATAAGCACATAGTCACAATAAAAAACTGAGAAGCTTAAATGCTTCGATAGCAAGCGAGATGACAACATCAAGCTATATCTCATTTGGACTACAAGAATTAGGTAATTAGATTTACATGCTTGGGCACCATACAGTAGCGTTACTTGTAACGCGTTACTGTAATCTGATTACTTTTTTAGGGTAACGAGTAAAGTAAGGGATTACTATCGCAAAAACGGTAATTAGATTACCGTTACTTTCCTGTAGGAACACTGCCTTACTGCCTTACTAAAACCGTGATTTTTTTGCAAGAATGTCTCATGACAGTGAGGTAAGCAAGCGCAACTTTCCTGACAACAGCTGTGTGCAGATCAACAATGGATAATATATCAAGTATGGGAGAGAGTATGAGCGTGCAGCGTTTAAAGCGTGGAAGTACTGACCTTACTTTGAGTTTGATTCCATAAAAAGTGACAAAAACATTAGTGTCCGTTGTGCGTGGGAAGAAAACTTCTTTTTACAGCGAAAAAAAACAACAACCCCTAAACAAGCTCTGAGTGCGCAACAATGTAATAGGAAATTCACAGAGAAACTTGCGGATTCTTCCACTGACCGCTGCAGCACACCTGCACCAGGGTAAACCTCCGCCTATGCTTTACAGGTGAAAATAGAGCAAAAGGACTGCTAGTCTTTGACTTCTTTATTTTCTGCTGTGTTTTACTTGCATCTATTTGAAAGAGTGAGTGAAAACACAAAGAATATTTTATTTTATGTGCTGGAATGTGTAGAAAATAGGTTTAAATGTTAAACTAATTTCTTCAAGTCAGAGAATGTTGCATATAATTAAATTTTTACTTGATGCATAAAGTTAAAAGATTAAAACTGATAAAACAAGTTAAAAAAAGAGACTTTTCCATTTGATTACATTTTGTATGATAGATTATGCAGAAAAAGTAGAATTGGGCTGAAAGATCTATCGCTTTATCACCTATTCAGGTTGTAAATCGTGTTTTTAAAAAGTAACTAAGTAATCAATTACTTTTGAAAATAAGTAATCAGTAAAGTAACGGTATTACTTTTTGGGGGAAGTAATCAGTAATTAGTTACTGATTACTTTTTTCAAGTAACTTGACCAACACTGGTAGCCACTAGGTAACAAAAGCTCAACACTGTGCCTAGCATCCTGGAGCACTTCTGTTGTCTTTTGTACGTGATTTGTCTCTATGGGCCACCGTAAATATACTTTTATTTATTCACGCCACATAAAATGTAATAAATAAATCATATAATACTAAAACCAACTATTCACATTTCAACTTTTAACTATTTCATTTTTTTTTTTTTAATTTTAAATTGAAGCGGAAAAAAAGTGCGAGAGAGAGGGCGAGAGAAAGGTAAAGAAAACCCAATGGCTCCCGTCGTTCACGTCAAAGTCCCGGCTCTAAGAGCCATTTCGTTCGCGACCGACACATCACTACTGCACACATATGAAAATTAGACCACTGAGAAGCCACACAATGACTTTCTGTTGTATGGGTGTTTCTTTCTCAGTCTGTTTTGCAGTGGTGATTATGTGGAACACACACGAAACACTGAAGTGAGGAGGGTTTTTTTTCTCTCATTTTCATTGGTCAGAATACTTTTTATAAAATAAAAGTAATAGCTTTGATTTAAGTCAGTTTTTCATTAGAAGGCTAAAGCCATGTGGTAGCTAGCTTAAAATGCTTGTCAAGTGGTTAGTTGGATGCTTGTCTCACTGGTCCCGGATAAGAAAAGGAGAAAATGGGTCGCTGATGCTAAAAAGACAATTCAGGATACCACAGATTTTTCCCAAGGAAGGAACAAGGAAGGAAGACTAAGAAGACGAGAGAGAACAGTCCTCTGATGATGAGGAGTGTTTTTGCCTGGTTTGTGTTGGGCTATACACCAACAGCTGGCCCAAGGAGGCATTGCTTCCATGTGTTGTCTGCCAAAACTGGGCTTGTGAAGATTCATGTTTTTGTCACTGGTTATATTAACTATGACAGTTTTATCACTTTATGATGATGACAAGCTTGAACTTATTCCTGTACACCTAGGTTTTTAAGTTGGGACTTTCTTTATTAAAGATTTTTTGGTTTGCTTCTTTTTTATTTTTGTGTTTTGTGTCTTCACTTTACTGGGACAGCTTCTGTTTCTACTTGTGACTCTAATTATACATCAGGGTTTTGATTTCTTTTTAATGTTCCTGTCCCTTCTATCCCTTTCCCCCTGATTTGCCTTAGTGTTAAATAGCCCAGTCTCTCTTTATCCTTTGTTGTGGTGTCTGCGTTTGTGCCTTGCTCCTGGTTATGTTCCTTTTATCACCCTGGTGCGCTCCATGCCACTTTGTTGTTTACTTGTTGTATTTTTGGATACCTCTTCATCCTGCAATAAAGCTTTGCTATATTTTATTTCTGCACATTGGAGTCTGTGGAGTCTGTGTTTAGGTCCTCAACCTGCAAAATATGACGACTTTTCCTCAGCCTGTGATTTTGAGACTCAGCTACATCACTAGCATTTCAGTCCTTACCACTCTCAAGACTGTACATTGAAACTTTGTATTTTGAACAACCAGACTGAACATTGAATATTTATCATGTCCGTTCATTGGTCCAGCCCACCTAAGGTCAAAGTGGGCAGTATTTGGCCCACACACAGTAAAATGAGTTTGACATCCCTGTTTTATAAATTGAAAACAATTGGCAACATTTTTGCTGTTTCAAATATGTATTTGTGTCTCCACATGAGATTAAATTTGCTGAAGGTGCTTTTAATCAAGAAATTAAGGCCTGGGATTGAGAAGTAGAAACTAAGACAAAATTAATAATATAATCAAAACATGGACAGCATGGCCCTAGTAGCATGCTTCCTTTAATCTGGGATTAAAGTTGATTTAGGGCAGACATGAGCAATGACATCTTAAAGAATCATGCACGTGCAGCTCGGTTCACTCACATGTGATCCCACAGCTGTTAGACAGCTGGGCAGAAACATCTCGCCTGTGCCCTCTAGAGGTCATCATCTTCCAAAATATGAGAAAAGCCAGCAAGTGAGCTATCTGCAGCTGTTTATGTTGGATATTTTGCATTTATGGAAAAGCAACAAAATAACATTAATATACTTTGAACCTTAGACTTATCCTGTTTGGGATAAGGTGCATAAAAACCTTCTGCATGCGACACGGCTGAGTTGCTTGACAAAAGTATGTGGAAAAACATGCTGACAGTATAATTATTATGTGTGATTTCATGATTCTCATTATGTTTGAAGAAAAAGACAGCCATGCTTTAAGGTTAAAAAAGTGTTGTCTCAATTTATTCACACTCCATCACACACAAAACATGTTTCCCCTTCCTTTTTACCTTTATACCTACACATCCTTACATAAAATCATGTTGATATATGTATTTGTGTGTGTGTGTGTGTGTGTGTTTAGACTACATGGAGTTATTTGTTAGGATGGAAAGAGAGAGAGCTGTTTGATGTGAGGTGTTCAGATTAAGGTGTTGTGTTGTGGAGCATTCACGGGGAGGCTGGTTAAACTTTTACCTGCACGGTTAACTAATCAGAGTTTCATTTGTGTCAGGTCAGGAAGGATGTAAAGTGGAGTCACACAGAAACAGCTCACCGCACACCAATGTGCTTTCATGCGCACGCAAGTCAAATAGTGTTACAGGTTCACCATCCTGACGCAGGTCATCTGACATGGCGGACACGAGTGGACTTGTGTTTATGCTGATCATGTTTTTGGATAAGCTGCCATCGACAAACTCAAAAGGTACTGTGATATTTGACGTCTCTTTATACAACATATGCTTATGTGTAATTTATTCTAATAATTGAAAAATAAGAAAGTCAAAGCCACAGGAAGAGCAGTGTGTGAATTTAACGTGAGGTTAATGTAATTTAAAGGTGACTCTGCAGTGTGTTGGCAATCAGTGCGAAGGAAATAAGCAATGCACTGTAGCGGCCGACTTGTTAAAATTATACCACTACGTCATGTGTCACTGGTGTTGTGTTTGTGCAGCAACAGTGCTTTGAACAATGGGCAGCTTTTGCAGATAGCATCATTTTTGCCTTTAAGTTTCCACAGCAGCTGTAAACACAGCTGTGTGCGTCCCTGATACCCTGAAAGTGTTACTGTGACAGCTGCACACATCTCAGGGTTACTCATTAGGCAGAGGGGATGTGAAAATGTTAGCAAAAAAATCTTGATTCCAGTCAAACACACAGCTTACATGTTATCAGTAATAAAAGAGATAAGGTTAGAAATCGTTTCAGTTGTTCTGATAGAAAATTGGATTTTATTAACCCAGATTCATGTTGTGAAAAATAGAATCGCATCAGTCAATGGGTGTAAAAGTGAAGGATTTCTAATTGTGACATACAATCATTTTTTAACGTCCATCATCAAATGATTCATCCAAACAAAGCAATATAAATGTGGTGGGGAGATCAGTGAGAATCAAGAACAGAAAACTAAGTTTAATCCAGTGGGCCATTATTTATAAATAAAGTTTAGTGTTAATTGCTGATTCATTCGTGACAATAACTTTGCTTTTTTACAGTCTTACTACCAGATGCCAATGTCACTTGCATCTTCCATGATGACTGCATCCTGCCCTGTAGCTTCAGACCCACAGGCACAGTGGTCATCCACTGGTACAAGCAGCAAATCCCTGTCCACAGTTACTACTACAACAAGGACCAGTTTGGACTCCAGAACAAGCACTTCAGTGGAAGGACAGCCTTGTTCAACTCCCACATCCCTCACGGCAATGCCTCTCTGCTCCTCAGAAGGGTCAAAGTTCAAGACAAAGGCAGATACAAATGCTACACGAGCACACGAAAGGGCAACCAGGAGTTGTTTGTCAACCTGGAGGTGAAAGGTCAGTCCAGTATGATGCATTTGTAACATTTATAATACAGAATATCAGACATTTAACCCAACTGTTTATGATTTTTTTGTGTGTGTGGCTTTTTTTTTTTTTTTTTTACTAATAAAGCTTTGAGCAGTAAAGTGGCAATGAGTGCATCCATTCATGAATTGCCCTCAGGCTCCTGACAACAAGGTGGAACATTTGTTCTACTTTTTTCCACTACAGTCCAGCAGACTGGCTTTTACATGTCCTAATGGAAAAGCATTCAGAAAGCAAACACCTAAACTGTTAGAAGCTGATATCTTGCGCTTCAGCTGTTGTCATAGTGATCATTTCACTAATCATTTCAGAAAATAGTTAGAAAAGGTGTTTTTACACAATACACATATTGTATGAATGTTTTTACGTTTTAATTTTAACCTGTATAAAAATACATAAGAATTAGTTACCAAATTTCAAGCATATGCAGCACATGCGATCTTATTTAACTCATTATGTGTTGTTATTTTTTAACACATCTATTCTCAGTGTTGCACCTTTCTAGTAAGCTGAGCACTCAAGACTAATTCAGCCAATCACACACACACACGCACACACACAGCACTTTTATCTATGCCTAAGTGCTTTTTCTAACATTCACACACATTTTGATGGATGCATCCAGGGTAGCTGGGGTTCAGTATCTTGCACAAGGATATTTCTGCATGCAAACTGGAGGATTCAGAGATCGAGATACTGGCTTACCGTCTGGTAGACCCTGTGCTCAAAAACCTGTGCTCTGAAGTGACATATTGTCTTTTTTTGTCACTGAAATATTGAATTTTTCTGGCATGAGGATAAAAAAAACAGTCTCCACCCAATGAGTAGATTTGTAAGATTGTTGCATTTTAACAGCATTTCTAGCAAATCCTCACAGCACCCTGATGCCAAAAATATAATGCAAAATTTGTGTGCTATTATATCTCTTGAGTACCAACATGTTCATTAAATACAGCATATTCTAGCTGCTCCATAGGCTGTACATAAAATTGACTTTATACAAAGTATACCAAGTATAGACTGCCCACAGGAGAAATAGAGAACCACAGAATTGAAATGCAGCAGAAAAGCACCACTTTCAAGATTTGCTTGAAAGAGAATCTCTCCTAAATGCCAGCACTGGTGCGGAGAAAGTGCACATTACTAAGTGTGAACATGAAAAACACTAGTTTTACTGTTGACAATACTGAACTGTAAAATGGAACTTTCTTGTTGCACAAACTGAATCAGGCTGCCATTAAAGCCACACTTTTATCTTTTCTGCTTTCCTTCCAGCACTGATCCAGTCTGTGATCGTGGAGATAACCGACGAGATGGTCACTTGCTCCTCTCAGAATATCTACCCCATTCCTCAGGTAGCGTGGGCCACAGATCCCCCTTCTGCACAAGAAGCTCTCGAAAATTCCACAACCAAAACCACAGACCACAAGGGTCTGTTCACTGTGGAAAGCATGCTAAGGATTCTGGGTAATGTCTCCAATTACACTTACTTTTGCTCAGTCATATCAGCTGACAAAACCCAGATTTGGACTGCCTCTCGGAAAAACCAAGGTGCAGTTTGGTTCCATACTAATACAGATTTCATGAACAGGATTATTTATGACTTAAATGTGCTAAAAAAAATGTGTGCAAACTATTTTTCAGAGGATATAACACAGGAAGAGGGTTACGCTCTGTCCATCCCATGCATCGCTCCTCACAGTCTCCAGAATTTTTCCCTCACCTGGACCTTTGACTCATCCAACGACCCCATAGTTATCTTGAGATATGACCACAGAACCAGACACAGCTTTAACCTGTGGGAAGGCGAAGCAGAGCTGGACCAGGACCTACTTCTTCTTGGGGATGGATCTCTTGTGCTTTTCAAACCACAAAGTGAAGAACACTCTGGGACTTACACCTGCAGCTTCTCAGGCCTGCAGAGCAGACACATCATTCAGACCAGAGTAAACATCACTGTAGCATCAATAAGTGAGTTTTCTTTTATATTATTTCTCAATTAAAGAAAAAAAATTGTTCTCTAAAAGAAATGTGCATTGCAGGTTTGGATGAACACAGTGTGCAGAGGTCCTGGTGGTGCACAGTGGCTTCTGCAGCTTTTGTCCTGATCACTGTTATTGTAGCTCTCCCTCAGTGTGTAAGGCAAAAAGGTACGTGAGTTATGCAATTATTAAAATTCGTATGTGCAACACTGCCATAATTCTGTTAAGCCTGTTAATTATTTTTATTTCTCATGGTTGTTTGTTTACATTAGGAAAAAAAGCTAAATGCTTTTTATCGGTAAAAGCTGTTTACAAGTAAAACTTCACTGGATTTTCATCTCAGTTTTTATGTGAATGATTCCACTGACAGTATGAGAGTGATACAAAACGAACAAATGAAGATAAAGAGAAAAGATGGTGGTAGAATTACGACTTCCAGGGAGAAAAGAAAAGTATTCAAAAACTGCTCTTTGATCGCTGATCTCTGATCTTTATGTCTGTTGGTTAAATTCTACACAATATTACACAAAACAACACAAAAAAGGTTTGATATAGCTTATCAACTAACATTAGAAATTGGTAGCGGTCAAGCGCGTCTGATGCATTATTTCCCGTTCCTGATACAGCAATGGAGAGCAGAACAGACTCACATAGGTGTAATGGAACAGACCCTGTTGAAGCTGCACATCACAAAGGTCTGAACACTGCTGCTTCATGCATAATCCGACACGATGGCGCTGATCGTAACAGAGAACCAGCGCAATCGGATGCGCAGGATGAACTTTTAAGGAGTGTGCCAAATGTAGATGAAGACTCTAGTGTGACTTCACTGCCAGACACTAAAGAAGAAGAAGATGAAGAAGAAACACCTTTGGACGGGAGTGATGGGCTACAACCCAGTAACCTGCAGAGGGATGGATTTGAAAATACTAAGCCTGTACTTTCTAAACCATAAAAATCAAGTGCATTTACCAACTGTGATCCATGTTAGTGTTTGGAAATCAATGAGCATCAAGTGGTGGAGCAACACACACACACACGCACACGCACACACACACACACACACACACACACACACACAGAAAGGTGATCCAGATCAAACTGGTAAAATTCAGCATGTGTCTGGTCATATTATCATCTTCATATAGTACCTGAATCATGCTGTCTAAACTATGATTGAACTTTGAGTTTGTGCTTTTTTCCCCTTTGGCTTTAAAATAAAACAAAGTGCCTATACTGGGCTCACCTTTGTCTGGCTTTTGATTTATTCTACATATCATCACCAAAACATACAAGCTCCATGTCCAAAAAAGTTGGGATGCTGTGTAAACACAGTTTACCATGCCATCCACAAATGCAGGAAAAAGCTCTAGCATGCAAATATGTGAACTCGGTCAAAGCTCAACTAAAATAGACTAAGGTGGAGAGCTGGTCGGTGGTCAGCTGAAAACGAAAATTTAAATTCACTTGCAAACATGGACGCAGTGTTCTCTGGGCTAAGACGAGAGACAATCTGTCTTGCGATCAGTATTCAGTTCCTGCATCTGTGACCTATGGAGGCAGATTAATGCCTGTGAAACTGGCAGCTGCTGGAAAGCCATCATCAATGCCGAAAGGTATGTACAGGTTTTAGAAAATATGCTCCCGTCCAGATGATTTCTGGTGCTGAACTGGCATACAAGCAGTCATAATCTTTCACCAGCTGGAAACATTTAGCATTGACTAAAATACAACATAGAAGACCCAAGGCTGTTGATAAAAGAAGAGTGGATGCTTTTCAAAATAACATTGTTTCTTAAAATGGTGCATTTCCTAAGTTTAAACATTTAATGTTTTCTATGTTTGATTGGGACTCAAATACAGTTTTGTGAGTTTTGAAAATCATCCTGAAGTTGGGACTCAGGGTTGTATACAAGTATTAAATATACTGGTTATTTACGAGACCAACAGAATTCTGTGTCTGTGCAGACGGTGGACTTGAGCTTGATTTGTGTTATGGTCGTATTGCAATATAAACATGGACATGATTTAATTGTTTGCATTGTACAAATGTCACACTGCCTAAAGACGTCTGGACAACCCGCCTTCATTACACCACAGCCACTTAATTATAAGCTTGGTGGCACAACAAAGACAAGCGTCTTGTTTTGCGGTTTCAATCGGACCTTAAACCAATTTTCGAATTAAATGGACGTTTTCCATCTAGATAAGCAACCCAAATAGCTGTGATGTGGGTCACTTTAGGGCCCACATCCTGCTGCTCAGATTAACTTTACTCGGGTCACTCCACAGAGTGGTTGTGGGAGGGTTTCATTTTTTCATTAGCGGTTACACAAACTCCTCTGAGTAAATCTACATTGTGCAGTTTTAGCATGTCAAAGTGTGTGATGGTTGAGATGGCAGGCTGGGGGTTTGCCAGCAGGCCAAATGACAGATTTATTTATTTACTACAGCATTAGATATCCAAGATATGGGGTTTGTAGAGAATAGGCAACTAGAATGAACTTTTCTATAAACATTTGTTGTTGGTTTCTTTATATATTTGTGAAATTGGAACAAAATAAAAGATCAATAGGGCTGATTGATATTTCCTAAGAAACCAAGCTTAAGTGAATCAAATCGCTGCTTCTTATTCGCCGAAACATGTGAGACTTTTTCACGTTATGACTCAGACCTCCCAAAAATTACCAGAGATGATCATACACCCACTCCCACAATCTGACACCAACTTCTTCCCTACTTTTTCCACAGCTTAGACTCCACAGAATGCCTTCATGCATGAGTTCAGTCTATAGTAAAAAAGAAAAAATGCTTACGCACACACACGTATACACACAGAGCCTGATGGAAATCTTTGTATGGTTACTTTAAATCATACCTTTCTTTTGGACAGGAAGTGCCTTGTCATTCCACTGCTCTATGACAATAACATTTCTTTGCTAGTAATAAACTTGAAAGTTGTTTTTTTGTTTTTTGTTTTTTTAATGAGGCCCCTTTAAAGATTTACATGTGTCATTGCACTTTCCTGAAACTTTAAAGAATGCACGAGAGAGGGAGAGAGAAAGAGGCAGACAGACTTGCGAGTGCGCGTGTGCACTTTTAAGACAAAGACCCCGCCACAGTATCTGGAAGTAATCATCTCGTCCCGGCTGCGCTACACTCACAACCCCCTCCCTATGATGTAACCGGAGTTTTTATGCATGATGGTTCGGGATGGTTTTCAGTGAGTTTTAGGGGATTTCTTTTGGAAAAAAAACAACGACCATTTCATTCATTCGGGTCCCTGAAACTGCTGCTTCACTCTGTAGCCCACATTTTCTCATTGAATACCAAGATAAAATGTATGGAAGTGTTTCCCACCACCAGGAATGAGATTATACAAACAGCAATTAAATCAGTAGGTATGCTCTGTGTTGCAGAATGGGTTTTTCACCCTTTGCCTGCACAGTTAGTTGGGAAGGGGGAGTGAGGTTGGCCCCGTTTCAAGCATAGCAATGGGGCCTCCTCCCGCCTCCACATACTGCTGAAACAACAATCTAGGAGTCAACATTTTTTTTCTTTGTAACTCTTTTCTTTTTTGGAAAACGCACACTATGAAAAACCTCCTCTGTCTGAAAACCTAATGTCTAATTTTCTGTAAGCAGAAGGCCAGAGACCACTGGCAGGACATTTAATTAGTTTTACTTTGAAAGTGGAGAATCAGCACCACCACGTGACAAACGCAGCCTTGCAGTAATTCACTCAGAGTCCACGATGGAATAATGAAAACATGATATTAATAATCACTGTGAGGTCAGAGGTCAGAAACAGCTAGAGTCACTTCTGTCATCCCTCCTTGCTCATCAGCAATTCTCTATCTAACCAGAGAGGGGCAGCAACCGCGTCTGATGCTCGAAAGTAAACACACACTCCCCCCCCCCCCCCCCCCCCCCTCCCCCCCCCCACCTCTCCCTCTCTCCTGTGGAGGAGGATCTCAGCGGAGAGTTGAGGGTGGGAGGGGAGAGGGTCTCCAGCCTGGTCCTTTGTCATGGAAAGACTTTAGTGTGCTGTTTTAGAGAGAGAGAGAGGGATTGAGTGGACTTCAGCTTCATCACTAAAAGATCCTATAAGTATGTAACGGGGACAGAAAGCAAAGGTCAGTCGCTTTTCTTTTCCTTCAAATTTCGCTTCAGCAGATGCCAAACTGGCTGGTCGGTACAAAGAGTGATGCTCCTGGAAAGTCAGGCGGCTGTGTCAGACTTAAGGTTGCGCGTTGTTTCTGTTTGTTGTACATCTGTCTGCGTCTGTGCTTTTACATGCTTGGAATAAATAAACGTGTAAAGAAAAATAACTCTTGTAGGCTAAAAAAAAGTTTATCTTTATTAACTTAACGTTGCCAGAAAATGCTGCCGCTATTCAAAGAAAGTAGATGACAAAAACAGCAGTGGTTATCAGCAAGTTCCCAGACTACTCACCACAATCCCTGTAGGTACAGTGCGCTGTGAAATCAGGACATTTTAATGATTTTTTTTTTTATCATAATAAAAAATAAAAAAATACAATCAAATCTTCTTTTTATATTACCTTAACCTCAAAGTTAATGCTTTGGTTTGCTGGTCAGAAAACTTTGAAGATTTCCTATATGTTAAAACACGTATTCTACGTTATATTCTGGCTCTTTGTAGACCCTCTAATTAGATGAAAATTAAACTAATTGTTAACTGCATGGGATTTCCCTTCACTTTTTTCCCTTGCATGGGAATAAAAATGACTGAGGCATAAGGCGACGGCAATTTCAGCACGTTAGGGCCTTAAAAAGCAGTGTGAAAGTATTCCTTTCCTTGTTGCCACACATTAGATGAAAGCCAGCTTATCAGTGGTCATTCCTCAAACTGTTTACATCTCCTTGTGTGTTTATGATCTGCACCTCCCTGCTGGCCTGCAGCCCGAGTAATGCAGTAAAAACTCATGCTCTTGACACGAGACAGTTTTTCTTTTAGGTCTGGAGAATGAACTCATACTGATTGATTGTGTCACTGTGTAAAAGGATACCCTGTTTCCTGTAGGCTCCCTCTCCCTCTTCCTCCAGACAGCAGGAGCAGAAAATCTTGGATCAGCCATCTCTGTCTCACTCTGTGTCTGTGCGTGTGGATACAGGAAACGTCTGACTCTTTAAAATCCCTCGATAGTATCACCAGAACCAATAACATCCTTACTTTTCTGTGATCTTTGTGAGTTATGACCTGGAGCGAGGGGATTTGAAGATGGATTTCTTTCTTTTATTTAACATATTTTATTTTTGCCTTCCTTTTTCTTTTCCTCAGAGGAGAGCGCACATCTTTATCCCCCACTCCACCCCACTGGAAAAGCATGAGATTGAGGGCTGTGTGATTATGTTTATATAATTATCCAATCTACTCATTAATTAGCCAATTAAATGTTTTTTCAAAGACATGTCAAAACCTATAATCCATCAAATTTTTTACTTCTTCTTTTTTTTTTTTTTTTTGATTTTGTGCATTCAGCATGAAGTGAGTCTGGACTTCAAACTGTGTGTGAATGACTGGTCATGAGTCTGTGGCTGAAACACTGATTAAGACGCAGGGCACTGCTTTTCAGATTTGGTTTTTATTGGTGACAGAGGGCCAGACATAAAAACTTTCCTCTAGACCTGTTTTAATACTCAAGTCTTTAGGAAAGTTTTTATACGTCCTTATTTTCTGGCATTTTGAAGGATAAGTTAGCAGAGTGGTGACTTATTCTGTGGAATTTGTATTTTTTACGTGAAATATTAAAGATACAGTCCCTCCAACCTTAAAAAATGTAAATAATTTCAACCTGTGGAGCTCAGTTATTGCTTTAGCTGGTTAATTTTGGAGTTATCAGTTGCTATCAGGCCAAGGGGGGGAAAAAATTAAATAAATAAAAAATTCACACACATTTTGCAAGCAGGAACTATTTTCTCTTTTACCAAAATACAGCCACCGTCCATATTACTCAGCAGAAGAAAGCACGTTGAGAGTGATAAGGTGTCGTGTTGCACATTAGCCATTCAGCCAAGCTTTCCTTTTAATGGATAGATGTGGGTGGCAGAAAGAAAAAAAAAAGAAAGTCTCCATGATTTAGTAGCTCATCCGGTTCATGCTCGGTGGAAAGTCACAGGTTAAGTAATTTAAGAAGTCCATAAAGAAAGTGGTAAGTTTTGTTGTCATTGGTTACCCAAACCCTCATATCAGGACAAATAAATCATCATTAAAGTTTGACCAATTTTCTAGGAGGACTGACCGATGGATGATGGACACCTCGCTCTCATTTAAGCCTGATAGTAACAATCTGATATTGTTTACATGATATTGTTTACAGTAAAGTTTCTTGAGCTTTTTGAGTAGCTGGGTCCTGATTTCTTATGTGAACACCAAAAGACATTTCTATAGCCAACATCTCCAAAACTGGAAACTTACTCAAAAACAATTTAGATAAATAAACAGCAGTAAAAGCCATAGAAAAATATGCAAAGTATCTAACACAAGGAAGAATCTGGTTTATAGTAAATTCCTGTTTTTTATTTTTTTAGGTTTTTCATTGATGTATATTGATTGCCTCTCCTTTCATGCACAGGACAAAGCTAAATCAATGTGATGAAGAGCATGCTTCCCCAAAGGAGTGCTGTCGCCACACTGGGCTACAGCTCAGGTAAAACAACAACTGTATCATATTACTGATTACTACAATTACATTATTCAGAAGCGACACTAACAGGAAATGACATCATACAATTACATTTAATATTTATTACATGCCATTTGAATGGAATATGTTTCCACCTTTACGGAGAGAACAGAGTCGGCTGAATCACAATAAAGTGGACTATGAGTATTTGGTTAGCTTTCCTGGAGCAGCTCCGTGTCTTTCCAGTCCATCCTCAAAGCTTCTGGGTTTCACTTAAAATGATATCTGAGTAAATGTGCATTGTGGAGCAGACGTCTGGACTATAATTTAGACACTGATCTACTGGAAAAAATGCTGAGAATTTTATTTGAGTCTAAAGAGCGCAGTCATACTGCAGCTATTCATGCAGGGAGAGCTCACACGAGAAGCAGTGCACTTCACTATTTATTTCATTTTGCAGGAGTTATGAACATTCTTTCATCTCAAACAAACTCCCTAATATTTTGTATATTCAACGTCCGGTCACCCATGACTCAAGAACCACCCCCCTGGCACAGATATTTTGGGTGTCCTCTTGCTGCCGAGACTATGATGTATTCTGGCTGGTCTTGGTCCACCAGCATTCTTCCATTTTTAGAAGAAACTTAACCACTGATTGAGCCAGTGTTTGTATTGGGCTCAGAACTGTATGAGAGTACATTCTTTGCTGGTTTCTCTACCCCCCACTTACTCAGCACATATGTGATAGCCCTTCTTTTAAGCTGAGCTGCTGTTTATTGTATTGAAGTACTTAAACTAACTTGACTGCCTTATGTAGGCCAAAAATAGACTGGCTTTCATGGTCTCTCAATTTTCACTTTTTTGCAGACTGTGTGAAGATTGAGCACAGCAGTGGCGGCTCAGTGGCTGGCACGATGCTGAGGGGCTCCCGCTCGAAAGCCGAGCTACAGGAACTCATGGAGACGCTGCAGCGCAGGAAGAGCGCTCTGGAGGCTAGTCTGAGGGCAGCAGAGTGCAGCCGCAAGTACTTGAGTACATCTGTAGGAACCCAGCCCACCAGGCCGCTGTCGATCCTCAGTAACACAGATCGTCCCCCTTCTGCCGCTAGAAACATCTCTTACATGACCAGCAACAGCGTGCCGCCGTCACCTCGCCAAGGTGATCGCCAGCTAAGCTCTAATGGCTTGCTCCGTCACTCCCAGGCTCGCCACCAATCCCAAGACAGCTTGCTTCTCTCAAATGGAAGCTCTATGGTCTCCCCTTATGGGGAGTCCATACCACGTTCTCCCAGGGTCAAAAGCGGAGCAGCCAGTATGCCATCCAGCCCCAGAATGACCCGCAGGCTCTACTCACAGGGCAAAGCTTCAGGAGACTCCCGTCAGAGGAAGTACTCCACGGGCTCCCTCAACAGCCTGGGTATGCACAGCCGTTCTCTGCCACGGCTTCACAATGCAGCAGATCCACCTGCGCTGTCACTGCCGTTACGCCACTCAGTAGGTTCCCACCGAGTGGTCTCTGCAGGAAACCGGCGCAGTCTCTCCTCTCTGGAGCAGCCTCCAGATGTGACAGTACCAGCCAGCATGCCCAGCACACCCAGGAGGGCTAGCCTGGCCTCTCTGAGCTCTATGGGAGTAGAGATTGATGGGACGGGGTTAGATCTGGGCATCGGAGAGAGGAGGTTGTCCTTTGGGAAGAGTGGTTTGAGTCCGGGACAACGGGTGGGCAGCATCACCTCTCTGAATGGCAAAGAGGAGCTCAAAGACTACCACCAGCATCAGAGAGATGAGCGACTCAGGGAGCAGAAAGTGCAGAGATTAGTGAGTTCTTTTTACCCAAATTTGTGCACTTTTATTTCACTTTAACAATTTATTCATACACCTGTCTGAAAATGTAATCAGTTCAATATTTTCCTAGAATAATTTTAACCAAATATCAATCAATTATCTGCAGGAATGCCAGCGTCTAGAGACCATCTTAAACCTGTGCACTGAGTTGGGACAGGTAGCGAGAGAGCCAGCGGGATCAGCTGTTTCTGACCTGCAGAAGATCAATAAGGAGCTGGAGAAGCTGCAGGTGTCGGACGATGACTCAGTGTTCTCCGACTCTCCGAGCAGCACAGCTCAAGAGAGCTGCTTTGGAGCCAAAGCCAGAGACTTCCAACTCTCTGAGGAGCAGCAGGCCAGCCAGCGTCAGCAGAGCGGCTATAGAGAGGCCAGATCCCACTCACCTGCTATCAGTCTCAACAGCAGTGCACCCTCGCCTTCTATGCATCACAGAGCCAAAGTAAGTCCAAAGAACCCGTTCTCTTTTATAAGCACAAGTTTAGGAAAAAGAAATAATATAATCTAGAAAATGATGGTATCAACTGAAGTATTCAGAAAGAATAAATCTACTTGTTGTTGTGCAGTTTTCATTATTATTCTTGAAGTATCTTGTAGTTTGTAACATGTATGATGGAGTTCAGTGGTACAGTTTTGTCCTTCTAGTAGTCAGGAGGTCGGAAGAGTCTGAGAGAAAAACTACTGGAATTTTCTAAGGAGAAATTTACATAAATAAGAAAAGACTTCCTTTGTTTTTTGGTTGTATGGAGTCATACAAACTGTGGGGGTTACCCCACAATGATATAAAGTTAATGTCACATTGCCTACAGTGGATGAACATCCAAAGTCTAATTTGCAGTCAGCATCATATCCACACTTTAATGAGACGCTGCATGAATATTCTGAAAAACTATATTGATTCAGGTGTAGTTATAGCTTTTGTCTACTTCTGCTACACTTACACACTAAGTGTAAGCAGATTTCACTGTTTCCCAGTGGTAAATATTAATGAGGTTGTGAAGCAGGGCTGGGAACTTGTATTTTCCCATCGGGCCTCATGAGAAACTGAGAGTCTTGTGGCTGCCGCACCAATAAGCTGGACTCAGTTCTGCTAAGTATTAATTTGATCTCTTTATAAGTTTATTGATGTAGCCCCCCACAGCAATCCCAGTTTGGGAAAATTAATTTCCCACCTTGGCAGTAAGGTAATTTATTTTTCTCATAAATCTAGGACTTGAATGTCAGGGAGATGTTTCTTGCAAATTTACTGCTGTAATTTGGTAAATTTGGTAAGTTTTTTTCTTTGAATCTCCATTACTTTTAAGCGTGCTTCCTGGTGTTACTCCACAACTAGCCTTTGGAGTTAAGGCTTTTAGCTAACAAGTTAGCAAACAGTTATCTATCAAGCATAGAGGGAGCTAAATTTAGGGTATTTTTCTGGTCTCTTGAATTTTTAAGTTTAAAAGTGCATCTTTTTTGGCATCTCATCTCCTAAATATGTGAATATTTATATTGAACTACATGTTTATCTGTTACTTGCTAACGCTACTTCTTTGCTAACTTTGTTGCTAAGCCTATAGCTTACTGAAGGTTTATTAGAAATAGCTTCAGAACCTAAAGTAGCACTGTTGGTTGGCAAAAGGCCTTTTTAACCAGTTGGAAGACTCGTTCATGCCCCTGGTACATTTGAACTTAAAAGCTCATCTTCTCAGTAACTGTAACCACACAATGGAAGGTGAGAGAGCTCTCCCTCCCTCATCTCCCTTCGGCTTAATTTTAAAGCACACTGGGTGGCTGTAGCTCAGGCGGTAGAGCAGGTCATCTACTGACCGGAAGGTTGGTGGTTCGATTCCTGGCTTACCCCTAGTCTGCATGACAAATATCCTTGGGCAAGATATTAACCCCAAATTGCTCTCCGATGCATCCATCGGAGTGTGAATGTTACTTAGAACAATGTGCTTGGATGAATGCACAAGTTGTGTAAAGTGCTTTGAGTGCTGAAGAGTAGAAAAGCGCTATATAAGAACCAGACCATTCACTATATTTACCTGTTATCAAAATTGATCACTTGCTTTAAAAATTTGTCACTTGGTGAAAAGAGAAAAATTGTATTACTTTATACTAACAGAATAAACTAACAAGTTCTTGCAGGTTGTTGATGTAATAATGAGTGATACATTTGGACAAGGATCCTAAAGCTATTTATCTTTACCCTGGTTACTTCCTAGATGACTTTCACAGTGACTGAGGAGCGAACACACACTTCTGTGGAATGCAGTTAATCTGACTCCTGATTGCTTGTTTATCTTTGTCCGTTTATATATCAGAGTGCTTTTTTTTTCAATCCAAGTTTTCCCATCCCACATTTCCTCCAAACTTCAGTTAAAACCTTGTTTTAAAGTTTTCTAGAGAGACCAAATATTTGTATTTGAACTCTGTTGAAAGAGTACATAAAGAAATGAGGGGTGGGTCAAAGTTTTGAGCTGCCACCCATTTCTTTATGTTTTGCTTCCACAGAGCCAGACTTGCTTGTAATATTTAAAGTTGTCTCGAGCTGTTTTGAATAGTTCTCCAGGGTTTCTCAACTTTGAACACTGAACTCTGAGCTTTGAATGTCCTTCAAGAAGCGTGGAGAACTTTTCCTCTGTTTTTGCCTTATGTCTGTACTATATTTCTATATGCCATATGTTTGCAGACATTTCTGCACCTATTTCCCATTTTACTAGCAACGTATATAGAAATAGGTAAGTGGATCAAGACCAACATGCACAGTACTGCATGACAAAATTGTGTCAGAGCTTTAAAAAATGATGTGTGCAGTCCCCCAAACTTTAAGGAAGGATAATTATAACAACTATTAGGCATTCTATTATAACTACTGTAAGTGTGTGCTGGTAGTTTCAGTTTATGTTTATGTGGGTTGTTCAGACATAAACAGAGAAATCACAGTTACGCACAATCTTCTCACAGCTTTGATGTTTTCTCTCACTACTATTTTATAAATGTGTTGCAAACTAATAACCAGATGAACATGTTTAAGGTACAAATATAAAAGAAATCAAATATATCAAATACTGGAGTTTAGGCTCCCAGCCAGACCACTAGGCCAGTTTCTTTTCCACTCTCGAGCAGCAACAACCTAGGGTTGTGTCTGGTTTTAATGAAGAAGTCCTAGTTTTGTTTCAGTCATTCAAATTGTTGGGGGGGAGAGACAGGAAATGACTTTATCCCACAGAGCATTAGCATGCGCATATGTGTGTGTGTGAGTGTGTGTGCGCAGCTCTGTGCTGTTGTGTGATTGGAAGAATGCTAGTGTATATGTGTGGCAGAGCCATGCGTTTTTCCAGATGTTTTGAACTTTCTGCTGAGGATAAATGGATGGAAGATGTTCCAAAAAAATGTAATTATAATTAACCCAGGTAATGTAGCAGATCCAGCTGTCATGTAAACACACGGTTATAAAATTAGGTTTCCAAGTTGATGCTATTATTTTCTGCTATGTGTCAGTCGTGACAGAGGTTTACAGACTCCAAATACCCTCTCTGCCATCTCCTGCATTCCTCAGAGCTTTGTGTGCAGTGAAAAGAGAGCACTCACAACCCATCTGGAAAACTAGAGCTGTTGTTCACATGAGCATCTGTCCAGAGAAAAAAATCAACATAGGTCCTTAAGGGAAGAATACCTGATATTACTGATATTACAGGATGTCTCGAATACACCTACATATGACTGTGAATGAGTGTTTGCAGGGTGGTGGTCGATGGTGCAGTATGTGGGAGTGCTTTAGCATGAGTGGTGGTGAAGTGCACTGATAGAGATTTCCATTACGGCCAGCGGAAAAGAATCCCTGCTGTCACTGATCCAGCTTGGATGAGTTAAAACAGCAGCTGCTGTCGTCTAATTCAATAAAACCTGATTCTGCACGGAGGCAAAGTATATCAGCATAATTTACACAGCAAAAAGAGAGCTGTTGTTTTTTGTGTAATTGCATAAAGTCTCTTTTTCCATTTGATCGGGGACCTTTGTTTGTATATTTGTACTTACACAATGCGCAGCCTCCTGGAGAGCCGGGCATTTATCTGCGTTCCTGATGTCGTTACAGGCTTTGGAGAGCGTGCAGCTGAAACAGGAAGTAACGCACATAGAGGAAGAAAGAATCCAAGTTTTGAATAACATAGAAGAGCTCGAGCAGAAGATCAAAGACCTGGACAACCAGATGGAGGAGTCTCTTCGAGAGGTAGACGGCACAGTGCAGCACAAACACGAATAGTTTGTTCTTCATTTTAAAATATTTAGCTAATCCGCTTTTCTGGAGATGAAAGAACCTTTCAGACGAAGACATGTGCACATATAATACTCCTTTTGATTGCTCTATACACATATAATACTCTATTTAATTGCTGGAGTGTTGATGGAGCAGCATGACAATACGGGATATATCCATGGAGGTCGACTGCAGGGTACTTTTAGTTGGGAGGACAGATGTTTTAATTCTATACAAGCAGGTAAATGAATCTTAAATAAAAGTGTTAGGTGTTTGTGAGACTCAGTGAGAATTAAAAACTGGTGACTTTATAACTGCTGGATGGTCAGGGTCACAGATAGAGATGGAAAACACCCTGCTGTGGGCTTTTCTACATTTAAAACTAGGTGTTATTAAGAAAAGCTCATTGGAAAGTATCAGTGGAAGAGTAATCATTGCTGATTAGAAATAATAAAGTTGTAAGTTAACTCAGGCTCCACAGATTAAAAACTGATGAAGCGAGCATCATGCTGAAATCCTGCGAATGTCCTATTCGGTGCACTAGTCCAAAAATGAGTCCAAAGGGATATTGTCACCCTTGCGTTGCTACTTCTTGCAGATGGAGGTGGAGTGTGCTCTGCTGGAAGGAGAACAAGAGTCGGAGATGGCCCAGCTGCAGAGGGATAAGGAGCTTCTGGAGCAGCTCAAGGGAAAAATTCACAATGTTGAGAAAATGAACCACACTGAGAAGTCACAGGTAAAAATGACAAGAAATGCAGTGAATTATTTCCTAGGGTTAGGTTTGTTATGAAATCTGAGAAGTATTTTTCTAGTATTCCACTAATTAGGATTTCAGTATACTGAGCTAAAAAACAACAACTATACTTTGTATATTCATAGATTTCTGTTAAGGCAGTTTACCCAAAGTTTTACTCTTTCACATGGTTTGAATTTTTATGTTTCCTGGTTGCTCCTCAGGAGACTGAGGAGCAGTCAAAAAGTTTGGAGGACTTGGAGTTTCAGAAGCTGGAGAGAGAAATTAAGCAGGACGAGGAAAAAGAGAATCAGGGCCAAGAGCTGCTGCGAGAGATCGCAGACTGTCAGCGCCTTACTGTCACCCGCAAGGTACAACATGTGAAGTTATAGAAGTGTGCATGCTGCATGTGGTGCATGTATAACTCACCCGACATCGTAACACCCTAACCTGTATTTTTCTTCAGTAACTTTAATAACTGGAGCACTGTGGCAGAATTAATCCTAACAAGATGTTAAACTTAACTCAGATCTTTAGGGTGTGCAATTTTTAAGTCTGGCCTACACAGGAATATGGACACTATCAAATAGCACGGCTTCTTTAAAAAAAAACATTTTATATAATTTTTCTAGAGGGACTCTGTTACAGATATTATATACACATAATGAATAGTGACTTTAAAAAGTGCATTTTTACACAATGGAAGGTAAAAAGCAAACATGTTTTTTAGTGATGATTGTAAATTTGCTTTTTTTTCTGTATTTTTGTTGAATTTACTACACTGTGGTTTGTTGTCATTAATCTTACTGCAGGTTTTGCATGAAAATAAAGCTTCAAAATTATGAGATTTGCAGCACAAAGCATGAACTAATTGCAGGAAACCATCAATGGTAAGCATGCAATGCTTAAGGCCAACTGAACACTTTTTTTTATTGAGTATCAAAACCCAGAAAGGGCACAGGAACTGGGTAAAGATATTTGCTTATAAAGAGGGTGTAGTATATCCCAGAAACTGAACTGCCTTTATTAGAATTTTCTGCCTTACTTTCTCAATATCTCTGCATTGCTTTTTATTTTTACCACGTTGTTCTGCCTCGCGCTTTGTGAACGCTGACATATGTAATGTGTACTAATGCTGCGCTCCTTATTTCTCACAGGAAAGACTCATGACGCTCAAGAAACAGTCATCTCAGATTACTTTACAGGCTCAGCAGGAACGGGAGAATTTCCAGAGAGAGAAGAACAATTTGCTCGTCATGCTTCAGAAGGTTTGAAAATTCTCTGAATGTTACAATTGTAAACACAGCCTTCGGTTTTATTTACTTAAAGAGTGCCTCATGTCTGCAGGAGAGAGAGAAATTGGTGTCTTTGGAAGGAAAGTATGCAGAGCTGTCTGAGGGGCAGACCTTCGCTAACAATCCTGTGGCCTTCAAAGAGGTAGGAGTCAGTGGCACAAACAGTGCAGCTTTAGGTTTTTAATATTAAAAATCCTATTTCTCCTTTTCATTGCTCTGATTTCTGTGCAGCACTTGCACACTCTGAAGGAAAGACGGAGAAGCAGCAAGGAAAATTCATCACATCCAAATGACAGTCAACCTCATAAAAGGAGCCAGCAGCTGCTCACCACTTATGGCAGATCCCTCGGACGCACGCTTCCTCCAAAGGTCTTTAGGTTTTTTCAGAAAATCTGAGCAGACGGAAAAGGTTGGCTCAAACTGAAAGTTAATGCTTGCTCCCTCAGTCTGCTATGTTAAAGAGCACTTAGCGTGTCGACTTTTTAAAACATTTGCAGTGGTACTTTCAAAATGATTGTGCTCATGGAGATTCTGGCCTGCAGATGCTTTGCCCTAGTTATTTGTTTATCCCTTGAGAATGATCCACCCAAACAGGAATTCTCAGTTTCAGTCTGGGTTGCAACATCCATCCAGCTCATGAAGTTTGCATTTCTGTAAATGTTGAAGAATGAATAGAATAGAATTCAACTTTATTGTCATTGCACATGCACAGGTACAGGGCAACGAAATGCAGTTTGCATCCATCCAGAAGTGCTTTAGTGATATAGATATATTACAATATATATTAGCAATAATATAGATATGTAAGTATATTACAGAAATGGGTCTATTATGGTATGTTATAATGTACACGGTATGAAGTATGTTGTAAATATTCTATAACTATAGGTATGTACAGGCTGTAGTGAGTACAAGCTATGTACAGGATATGAACAGGAAATAAAAATATGAAAAACTATACAGAATATGAAATAAATAACTTTACAGAAATCTGAGATATACAGCTATACAATGCAGTCCTAAACAGCACGTGTGCTCTTGTTTCCCCTCTCAGCCTCACCTTCCTTTGTCCCAAAGCTCAAGCTGTGGCAGTGTCATCCCACAAGGCTTCTGCTTCTCCCCTCGGGAGGTGAACCTTCGCCGCTTGCCCAAGAGTGAGTCACACTGTCCCGTCTCATCTGTGTCAACCTCTTGGTAGTAGTTGTAGTAGTAGATCGGCTCTGCTCCTGGGGCTGTATGACTGTGAGGTCAGGAAATGCTGTGGTCCTTTGAAAATCTGTGTCACTGCACAAAGCAAGATACATTTAGTCTAAAACTGATGTTAAAAAAAACACAGAACAGAAACGCTACATTATACAAGAAAGAAAATTGGGATTTTTAGCTTTGCTTGTTTCAAATCAAGAAACAAATGCAAATCTCTTTAATGAAAAAACCGAAATTACAGCATTTTTGCAATTTTTTGCATCAAGACAGTGATAAAATAATCATAAGATGCAGTCTGTCTGCTCTCAGTTTGCCTTTGAATGGGGTCGAGTTGGCAGTTATGGCACATCAAAAATTGTAAATATGTTACACTTACTACCTACATTCTGCCAGAACCTCATAGATTTGAAAAAGAAATTCATAAACTCATCTACAAGTAGTGATGGGGACAGGTTAACTATAAAAGGACTCAGGAGCTCAGCAAGCTTGCTTTTATATAGGAATATAACCAGAATACAACGAGTTGAGCCAAGTGCAATACTGCAACGATACGTCACAGACAAGCTGCACTCATCAGCACAGACTGACTTAGATTGATTGCAACGTGCTGGCAATCTGTCTGCATTTACAAATTAGACAGCAATTATTTGCAAGCCTTTGCCAAACTGTCTGAGAATGATTACAGGCAGTCTGAGTCAGACCACATTTGTTAGGTTACCACCAGGTAACCTGTGCAATTGCCTATTTTTACTCTGATTACCGGTACTCTGTTTTTATAAGACCTAATCCTGTTTGGCCATGTAGTTAATGCATTGCAGCTCTTTGGATGTGATTTTGTCTGTTAACAAACATGTGTCCTGATGGTATTTTCAGTTTGTTATTTTAATATTTTCTTCTGTCAGCAGGCAACAGCCACGCACATGTAAATGAAGACAGGCAAAGACAGAGTGATTTTTGCAACAGGTTGGTCTCTGAGCCCAACGTCTTCCTGGACTCTTTCTCTTACCCGGACAACAGCCAGACGTCAGACACCATCAGCGTGGACAGCTCTGACAGCCTGGAAACCAGCTTCTCTGCCTGCTCCCCAGACAACATCTCAAGGTTAGAGACAGGAAACACGATGAGCTACTCATCAAAGGAAGTTTCTTCTTTCTTTGATAGTCTATTTGTTACTGACAGCTTGTATTTTCCATTTATTATCAGTGCCAGTACCTCCAATATGGCAAAGATTGAAGAGATGGAGCGTTTGCTCCGCGAGGCCCAGGCCGAGAAGCTGAGACTCCTCGAGCATCGAGTACTGAGCCAAATCTAACCTAAATTGTAACCTTGCATGTCGGATGTGTGCATTTTATTATAAATGTAATTTACTTACATGTGCAGGAGCGGGAGATGGAGATACGCAGGCAGGCTCTGGAGGAGGAGAGGAGAAGAAGAGAGGAACTGGAGAAACGGCTGCAAGAGGAAACAAGCAGGAGACAGAAGCTTGTGGAGAGAGAGGTGAAGCTCAGAGAGAAGCAGAGATCACAGGTATTCATAAAAACTCACGAGAAGATGTTGAAATCCAATCTGTAGTTCACATTAGCTTTGTGTAACTACATTTCAGATAAAGACGAGTAAAATGTCTACTTTCATCTAATTTTATCGCAGTCCCGACTGTTGACAAGATACCACCCAGTAAGAAAAGACGACTTTGATCTTCACGGCCACATTGAAGCAGCCGGACACAACCCAGACGCCTGCTTCCATCTGGCCATCACTGACAAAACCTGTCGCGGGTTCCTCGTCAAAATGGGAGGAAAGATCAAGACGTGGAAGAAGCGCTGGTTTGTCTTTGACCACAATCGCAGGACACTCACTTACTATGCAGGTGAGTATCTTTCTTTTACGTCTCTACTTTGATGTGCAGCTTTTTTGGTGTGACAAAGTTGCTGCAGCAATGGCTGCTAACTTTGAGCTACGCTAGGATACTTTGACACAGCAGTTCTGTTTATACTCCCGGCTGCAGACAAACACGAGACCAAGATGAAAGGCGTCATTTACTTCCAAGCCATAGAGGAGGTGTACTATGACCATTTAAAGAATGCACACAAAGTGAGTCTGTTTACATGCGTGTGTTTGTGTATCCGTGGCATTTTACCACGTGGCATTGTATAGTATTGACACCTGTTTGTCCTTTTTTTCTCCTCCCCCTCTCCTTTACTCTATATTATTTGACTTTTTTCTCAAAAATGACATTCACTTACACACACAAGAGCCCCAACCCCTCGCTGACCTTCAGTGTGAAGACCCACGATCGGGTGTACTACATGGTGGCTCCGTCCCCTGAAGCCATGCGTATCTGGATGGATGTTATTGTAACCGGTGCTGAAGGACACATGCACTTCATGGTCTAACAGAGCTACAATTATTGTTTGCTAGGTTACCTAAAAAAATTTAAGCTTCAGTTTACACTTGAAGTTGTCTACAAATGAGCTTGAGCATAACTTCTGCTAAAATACAGACTTTGTAATGTAATCTTGTATAAGTAGATCAAAAGAAGTGGCATGATAGTTTCATAATCAAGCTGTTTACTTCTTTCAGCACTTAAAACTGTAGCTGTTGCATTTTCCAGTTTTTCTTTCCGCAGTACGCTCTTCCTGTTTAATCAGCTACCCTTCTAAACTGCGGTACACCCTAATGCTGCTTCACTACAGATGTATGGCTGTCCAACAGCTTCCTGTAAACTGTGGCCACCTCTTGCTTTCTTCCACCTGCAGTCTGGTTGCACTCGCCTTTAGTCAGACTGAAATTTTTTTCCTCTGAATGTCGACTCTGATGTATTACTTCGATATCGTCACTAATATTCAATTATTAGCATACTGCATTTTAAAGCCAGTCACTTTGAATGCTGCTGCCAGCGTAAGCTCACTTATGCTTACGTGTGGGTCACTTCCATTTAAACGAACAAACCATTTTTCTTCACACATGCAAATTAAATTTGTGAAGGATTATCGTACGCACTTTGTGACTTTATTGTTTTAAGTTATTAGCAGTTTTAGGCAAATATTTGACTCCTAGAGGCAGAAAATGACCACAGTGCAGTTAGATTCCTCTGTCTGTAGCTGTGGCTGCAGGCCTGACGTGAATGAAGCCATGTCGTGCAGCAGTGATGCTGTATGTGCTGCATCACCCACGTTCCTCACACCTTTCATATCTGCATTTTCACCAGCAGAGGTCCTCAGCGAGCCCTCAGACTGGAATGACGTAATCTGCTCTGGCCAAAGTCACTTAGTATATATGAGTAATTATTGAAAGCTTTAATAATCTACATGTTCAATCTAATCTGTTTACTTGTAAAGCCTAGTTTATCGTGCTAAAACAAATGACAGAGGTTGTCATCTAGAAAGCAAAACGATTTTTTTAATGTGTTTAATATTTGACGTATTCTCTGGCTGTGTTTGATAATCAAAGATCACTGTCACACCAGGTGACGAGCTGTCGGGTTACAGACTGCAGGGCTCACTGTAGAGTGCAGATCAGGCTGCAGAGCTGACAGTGTTGCAGGTGAAGTTGTTGCTTTTTTGGTTGATGTCTCTCTGTGACCAGAGGCGTTTGCCAGGTAAACATCTCATCCTTGTGCTGTTGTGCACTGTGTGAAACATAAGCCTTGAAACCCCCGAAATTACTGCATTTATATATACATATATACATATATATTTTTGAATACACTTCATATTTTATATTTTGTTTATTAACAGTAACTCTATGCTACAGATTTTTATACTCAACGTGTGTGATAAATAAATAATTCTGATCATCAGTCGTATTGTTAAAGGTATATCATTTCTTGTGTCGCTACAGTACATGCAGCTTACACAGTAATGAGCATGTGAACCAAACTGATAAGAAACCAAAAAAGTGAATGGTTTTCAAATACAAAGGAGATTTAGAAAAGGCAAACAAATGAAACGTGTGTATTGCAATTAGCACCTGTAAATAAATACATAAAGGAACAAATATGAGAAGATAATATTGGAACACAACACAGCTGTTGCAGATATACTGCTAATGCCTCCAGAATGTCACTTAAAGTTCAGAAATTGTGTCATAAATTTTTTTTGGTGCTAAAAAAAATAATTATATAGGATATAAAATATTATATTCCACTAAATAACTTAGTGTAATTCAATTTTAAACCTTATAGCATCTAATAACTGGTCTTATGTGCTGTTCATGTGCTCATTAACGCACTCATGTTTGAAACCCCGCCTTCCAATACCACAGCCTTTTATTGGTTGACCTAGTGGGGTTGGCATGGAAACAAAGAATGAAGCATGCTAAATTAGGTTCTAAAGAGGCACGTAGCCTCTCCAGAGGCAGAAACAGACACACAAACACAGACACGCCACAGAAAGCCAGGTTGGCCTCGGTGCATTATGGCTGCTGTAGTTTGTGTTAAATAATTGGGGCGGGGGGGCCTGTCTTCAGAGATAGCGAGACTGTGTGCACGGAAACAGACAAAACAATCTGTATAAACACTGCGGAGACAGATCATACAACATAGCATAAAAGTATTTTCCACTAACACACACGCACACCGTTGTTGCGCGGTGCTCTCGGCTGTTATCTTTCTCACTTACAGTATGAAATCCAGACTGCTGGATAATCATGTGAATGGATGCTGACACAAAGCAGCATTCACGTACACAGGATCTCACCAGTGTTTTCCAGTGATGGAGAGCATAATGTCGTTATTACCTTGTGGCACAGTACGAGCCTGCAACTCAATACCTCCTCAGACAGACGTGATTATAAATCTACAGACATTTATTTGAGTGTTTACATCTCAGTGTGCAGGTGTTATGCCAGGAAGCAAACATGTGTTGGCTCAGGGCCTTAGGGAGCAACTGTTCCTTTCTCAGGGAGACGTGTTGCCCTGGATAGCCTGCATCGACACCTGATGTGGTGCAATCCTCGTGTTTTTCTCTTCTCGGCCTGCGCCCTCTGGCTTTCAAAATCAAACAGAGGTCTTTTTGTGTCACCTCTGCAATCCTCATTTTGTAAATCAAAAGAACATTCAGGCTTTGCTCCCTCTTCGTAACGCAACAGTCCTCTTAACATCATCCCATGACTCAGATCAGTTTCCCATCCTCAACCTGGGGTTTTAACTTCATCTGCTATTAACCAGTCAAATTTTTCTTGCATTTTCTGTCTCCGTGCAACATTAATAAATGATCTTTGTTGCTCATTCCTCCTTTTTGTTTGGTAATAAAATTATCAGCAGTGATATTAAACTCCAAAGCAAATCATCGACTCAGTCAGAGTGGAATCATTCAGCATGTCCATTAGGTATGTTTTTACACTAAGAATAGCAATGACACACATTCCCAGACCCTTTTCCCTTTGATAATAAGGTAGGCTATGCATGTTAAGCGTTTTCCCTCGCAGCTGATTGGCCTGGCTCAGCTGGCATTCATGTGCTCACTATTCAGGTCAGTGAGCTTGGAGTGTGGATGACGCTGGAATGATGTGTCTGTGAGGACAAGCTGAGACTTGGCTGCATGTAAGATGGTGAAGATCAGTCAGGGAAAATATATAATATTACTCCTTCTCTTTGCTCTGATTCTTAGCCTTTACTTATATTTCAGATTTACATGTTCCTTCCATATAATCCGAGTTATTTGCAGGCATGTGTTCGTATCTCCCCATGTTAAAACTACAACAGTATGAAAAACGGTGTGCAGTTCACAACTTAGACAGATCCCACATGTTAGGTACTCATATTGTTTTATTGATTAAATAGGAAACAGGACAACATAGATGAGTCTCTACACAGAGATGCTGTTCTCATCCGAGTATAACTGGGACATGAATAAAGATGTGCCAGTTCATGAGCTGGAGATCTCATCCCACCATCCTTTCTGTCCACAATGCCATTTTTAATGGCTGCTCTCCACTGTCAATTTCATTGCGAGGAGTAATTTCCACTCTTTCAAACCACAGCCCCTCCCATAGTTCACAGTGAGATCTGAGTATGTTACATATGAGCAGGTGGACACACGGGCGCTGTACAGTTCAACATATTGTGCAAAAGCTTCATGGCATGTTTTTTTTCTGCTACATACATCCAGAGAAAGGTGTGGAATGTAAAATTTGGTTGTTGCATTTATCTATAGAGCTCCTGCGGTTCATCTCCTGGCATAAATAAAAGGTAAAGGGATTGGTTATTATCAAAGAGACTTGCTGAAAAGAAAGACAAAAAAGACTTGAAGGTTCCTACAAAAAGTGGGAGTAACAAAAGTTAAAAGTACTGTAGAAAAGACTGAAAAAATTCTGACAGTCTGTAGGAAAAGCACCCTCAAAAAGGCACTCGCCCATGTTGTGTGAAAGGGTGTGTGTGTGTGTGAGAGAGAGAGAGACAGACTGTGTTCCTATGACCTTTTATCTCGCTCATCCTTTGTTACCGATGCTGCTTTGTGTTCAGGTGTGACCCCGAACCTTTCCTGAGTGCATGTCTAGGGTGGCTCAGCACCAAAGAGCCGGGCTTGTTGCTTCAGCTGCCCACGGGGATGTTTTGTGCTTGAGTGCTGTCAGTTTCCTTGACTCTGTTCTTGTTGCTTATGAAGTAGTGAAGCCAAGAGATGACAGAAAGACCAGCCAGGATTTACAGTATAGAATGCAAAGTTTAAAAAATCGTGATGTTGGAAAAAAGTTGCAGTCAGAGCAGTAATCTGCAGTCGACTGATTCAATCCACTGTCTTATTTCCTTATCTGGGCGCTGCCACCTGTGGCTGCAGGTTTAGTACCAGCTCTGCGGACAGGAACCTTGGACACGGGTATCTTAGTGCGAGGGGGTTCTTTAGTCTGAGGGACTTGGGAGGCAGAGTGAGTCTGTGCACCGTGCTTCACGGGGATCTTTGAATCACGCGCTGAACTGGTGAGAACTTTCTGGTGTTGGGGGTGCTGACTGTCCTCCTGGGTGTGTTTTGAGGTGGCTTCTGCAGCACTGATTTTATCTTTGTTTCCTGCATCATGTGAGTTAAAATGGGGTCTTTCTTCTTCTAGCACGGGTGTGGGCGGATTTCTGTTTGATTCCTCATCAGCATGTTGCTGGCTGTCCCGGACAGGTAGCCTGCCCACTCTGCTTCCTCCCACGACAGGGATTTTGCTCAGCCCTGATGCTTTGGCTTGTGTTCTCTTTTCTCTGGGGGGCTCTTGGAGGCTTGTTCGCGACTCCTTATGTGGTTCTTCGGTTTTACACGGTGCAGTCTTCACACCCTCCCCATTTGTGCCATTTGGACTAGCCAATTGGCTATCCACTGTTGCTAGTCCACTTCCACTAGACTTAGCAGAGGCTGGAGCTTCACTTGGCTGAGGTTTAGGGGTAGGAGGAAGAGAAGTGACAGGGCAAGGAGCACCAGGAGGTACAGGGTGGGCTTTTGGCTGAGAAACTGGAATCTGACCAGAAGTAGAAAGTGGTTTGGCTACAGAAATTGGGGCAGGAGAGTCAGAAGATACAGAAACTGGGATTTTAGCCAGGGCAGGTGGGGGTTTTGATTGAAAAACCTCCTGTTGGGCTGGAGCAGATGGATCTTTACATGCAGATGCTGGGATTTGAACAGGGGTGGGAGGGGGTTTGGATTGAGGGACTTCTTTTTGAGCTGGAGCGGCCAGATCTTTATATACAGTAACTGGGGGCTGAGCTGGGGCAGGAGGGGTTTTAGATTGAGGACCCTCCATCTGAGCTGGAGCAGGCTGATCTTTACAGACAGAAAGTGGGACTTGAACAGGGGCAGGAGGGGTTTTAGATTGGGAAATTTGCGGTTGAGCAGGAGCAGGTTGATCTTTAGATAAAGAAACTGGAATATGACCCAGAGCAGTAGATGCTGTAGAAACTGCTGCATGAGTAGCAAGTGCTGGAATTGGTGCGAGAGTAGGGGGCGTTTTATCTAACAAGACCGAGGCAGAGGTGGGTTTAGTCGCAGGAGGAAGCTTAGCTGAAGAAACTGAAGCTGGAGTTGTTATAGATGCAGGGCTGGGTTGGGTTTTAGCTGTGGGAGGACAGATATCAGGAGCAGTTACATGTGAGGGAGGGCTTTTATTTTGTTCTGTGAGGGTGGAGGTGAGTGTAGGCTTGAAAAGGGCCCCAGATGCAGAGGCTGAGGTTGCAGCTGATGTGGGAGCTGCTGTTTTAGAGAGAGTACCCGGGTCAGGAGAAGATGGTTTTGTTGTAACTGTGCAGGCTGGTGATGCTGTCACTGGGGTTTTAGAGTCTACTGTAACTGAGATTAGAGAAGGTTTGCAGGAAGTGCTAATTGAATTTGACTTAGCAGGGGGAGGCTGGGAGATAGCAACAGGGATGGGTGGGCTGTGGGTTATTGATGAGGGTTTGGTGGAGACGGGGGGTGAAGTAGCTACAAGACTGGGTTTACTTACAGAAGTAGTAGTTTGAGGAGGCAGTACAGTCTGTGAAGCCAGTTTGCTAGCTGTAGAGGTAAGAACTGGACTAAATGAGGGAGCCTTTACTACAGAGGCTGGGGTGTTTGGAGGAGCTGTGGTTGCTGTAGAGATGGACATCACTGTAGATTTACTTGTAATCACAAAGGAAGACGTTGGAGCTGAAAGGTTTGTTGAAGTTACAGGAAACGCTAAGGGTTTTGTTGTAGTTGGCGCCAGAGCTGTGATGGTTTTAGCGCTGACAGAAGGCTCAGAGGCTGGAGTAGAGTCTGAGCTCAGTTTGACTGAGGGAGTTGTCAGAGTGGAAGATTTGGTGAAAGTTGTGGGGGTGGTGCTTGGCTTGGAAATGGGAGAAGAGGTTGTAGTTGCCTTCGACAGTGCAGTAAAGGGTTGGGGTGAAGTGGCAGTGGGGACGGCTACATGAGAAGGTTTTGCTGTGGAAGCAGTGCTGACTTTTGTGGGACTCAGCGGAGAGGAGATAGTGGGTTTGGAGAAGGGAGATGTGGATGTTGGCGTGACCTCAGTCACCACAGCGCTGATAGCACTGCTCGCTTTCCCCCACTCTGCTTCCACATCAGCCATGATGTCCCCACCCCCTGTGATGGAGTCAAAAGTCAGGAGAGACGAGATGTCCGCAAGCAACGAGCTCAGGCTGGTGTCCCCGGGCACCAGTGGTGGCTCATGGGTGGGCGACGGCGCTACATTTTCATGAGTTTTACTCACATTGCTTGTTGTTACCTGGGAAGTTGCAGTCTCTGGTGGGGATGGGGTTGCACTGTCCAGAGTTGTTGCACTCTTGACGTGCTCATGCCTCTCTGTTTCAGGGCTGTCCAGAGAGCGAGGCTGGGATTTGGGTGTGAGGGTGAGGTCCTCTTTGATGATTTCAACACTGTTGGCACGGGATGACATGAGGAGCGGACTAGGAGGGAGTTCCTCCTTCTCCTCTTTATCTTTCGATTTGAACTTAACATTTCCAAAGAGACCCTTCAGCCCACGACGCTGGCGACCCACTGGCTGGGACACGGTGTGGACTCGGCGGTCCCCCACTCCCCTCCTGCCACCCCTCAGCAGTGACAGGAAGCTGAGAGACTTGGCTGAGCTGGCTGAAGAAACTGAGTTGCGAGCAGGGGCGGCAGCCAGAACGCCATCTTCGCCGAGTTGCTCCTCCTCTGCCTGCTCCTTCTCTGCCTCGCTCACCTCCTGTCCCTTTTCCTTGTCCGGCTCCTGCTCAGAATCTGGCGCAGGACTCTCTGATAATCCATCTAGTGTTTTGCTCCTGTGAACAGGTGACTTGTTGTTTCCATCTCCTTTGCTTCGAATAGAAAAGATGTTACCTGGCTTGCGTTTGCCAAACAGCTTGAATCCTTTTCTGATTTTTCCACTTGGCTGCGATTCACAAGGTGGGGGGTCCATGTTCTCTGTTTGTACGTCCATCTTCTCTCTGCGTCCCCCTTTTTGTTTTTGTATCCTCCTGTCAGCTGCTGCAGATTTTATTCCCCAGCCAGTGATGGAGCATTTATATCCAGACCTTTTTCTCCGTGTGTAGCCTTGCGCTACCTCCTCTGCTCTCAGTGTTTCTTTATCACTTGTCCGTATCCCTCCCTCCGTCTTTCTTTCCCATCCAGCCCTTTCTCCTCTATTTCTCCCTCAAAAGCCCCTCCCCTTTGGCTCATTTTTGTCTGGCTGCCCTCCCTGGTTGCCATAGCAACTGAGGGGCTAAGCAGCTTTCGTCAGCAATGCAGAGCCAGGGGCTGTCATCAACCCACCCTGAACATAGCTTTCTCCTCCTCTCTTCCTGTCTGATGACTCTGTTTATATAAACAGCAAAGACAAATGCTCCATTAATAGGGCCACATTTTCAATTCTCAATGATCTGGCTTTATATAAAATGTCTCATCCAGATTAGGGCAGCGCTACCTCTACATGCAGCCTAATAATTGGTTTGTGCTGTGGATTTGCCTTAATTCTAAATAAACTGGCCTCATTTCAATCATCTGCATCACCGCAACTCTCACCAGTCTGTTAAATGTGTCATGAAGCTGTGATTTATGAATAGAAATTGACGTCTATTAATAATAATAAAGAGCAATAATCTTAGAATATAATTAGCATATTATTTGCCTTTCTTTTTCTTTTCATCTAATGTGTTGGATATGTGTTCAAAAAGCATATTTGTAACACCTTTTAGAAAACATTGAACCAACTGTAATCCTTTTTATTTTATTCATATTTTTTAGTGGTGGCTAATTTTTTAAGTTTTTTAAAATCCCACTGAAAACTCGGGCTTGTTGGTATGACCTTTTGAGCGTCTTGACAGAGTCACCACCAGATTTTTGAGATAGCGAGAAAAAGGGGGGCATTAAACTCTGTGAAGCAACTGCTAATTCAACATTTAAATCTGTGTGATGGCCCTGAGTTATATAGACCTGCATGCCTTTTCTAATTTGCAAATGATGTATATTTATGAGGGGGAACTTGTTATGTTTTAATTATCACCGGGTTAATGAATTTAGTTTGGGCGGGCAGAACTAGGGCGGCTCCTTGTGGCTGCTCGAGAAACAGCAGTAGAACGTACAGCAGCAAGTCTGAAAATAAAGCTGCTGTCTCATCCACATGCATTCTCTGGCCCGGATAAGTCTGTGTAAGTGGGTCAGCCTTCTTTGAAAAAATCTGGCTATTCTGAGCTGTGTTAAGATTCAGTGGGACGCTTAAAGATATATTCACTCAGGCTCACTCACTCAAAGGGAAGTATCTTAAATGCAGTGTTTGAAAAATTGTCATCGTCGTGAAAATGTCACTTAAATAGAGATGGTGTGACATCTGTTTTGCTCACAAGTACCTCTTTTCAAAGACAGTTTCATTAAAGTCTCTATTTTCTGCCTTAAGTCCTCAGTTTAGGTCTACGCAGACAGAAATGCAGAAATGAACTGAGTAATGCTTCAGCATTTATCTCCTTTGTTAAGCTAAAGGGGGAAAATAAACAAAAACATATGTCACTGTACACATCAAACACACGCAAACATTAGTTAACAAAATGAAAAAGTTGTTTTTATTCACTTCTCTCGAGGCCAATGTAAAACTCCCACCCTGTGCATTTGCCCCAGTGTGACAAAAAGCTCCAGTATTGTCTAAAAAAATGGTAAAACTTCTTTAAAAAAGAAACTGCATACAAAGATACACTGCATACATGTTTGCAGAGACTGATGACAAGAGAAGATTGATACTACTGACATTTCTTTATCATAAATGCGATATGAGGTGCATCTAATGGCCAAGAAAATGTCCTGCACAGCACTGTTTACATCTAATCATCTGCAAGAAACAACAATTCTACTATAAGTAATGTAAGTCAGTCAAATTAAGAGATTTTCCTTGTTGGTATTTCTGTCAGCATAACTTAAAACTTTCAGTACCCAGAATCTATCTATCTATTATCATGCATAAACATCAGAACTCAGAAAGAGATTGTACTTTTTCCATGGATATATGTCAAAGACAGGGCTGAAAGCAATGCAAAGGGTGCTTATGAATCCAGTAAAACGGAGGCATTTCTCTCTCCTTTCCTTAAATGAGGTAAAATGTTAGACTACTTTATGATCTCTTAACTTACATAATCATTTACATAGTTAAAGAGCAGTGATACACAGTGATTCACTGTCCTTTTTTAGACATCATGCTCCATGAGAGTAGCCTCTGGCAGTGCTGTGGTGTTCTCTTCACTGTCATGTGTCTCAACTGCCTCATATGTGCGGCGGTACAAAAACCGATTGACCAGGGTGATGATGAACATCTCCATGATCAGTATCTGCTGATTAAGCACTGCGGGACACACACACACACACACACACAAACAACAATAAATCAGTGTTGGGTAGTTTCATTTCACATCAGTTGTGCATATCTGAAAGGCGTTTAGAAATGTTTCTTACTGGTTCCACGGGCTTGAGAACTTAATGGAGGAGCACAGGCGATGTTTCCGTACAAGGCCACGATGTTAACGATCGATGTCTGCAGCTGGCTCAACACAAGTGTTAACTAAGGATAAAAACAATGTAACATTTACACAGTGGTCATGCTGATTGTGTAGCATGTCTACTAGGCTGATTTTCACTGAAAGTTGGTGGACAGGCTGGTGAAGCACAGGCAAAGGATAACTCCATTAAATCTTGGTGCATGTTCCAGTCATTTTCTTTAAATATACGATTTAGGTCATGGCTGTTGGTATTGCATTATTGGCTTTGGCATTTGCAAAATACTAAGTTCAGTTCAGTTTTACAGGGAGAAACGTCTGAACCAAAGTCAGGGAGAGGCAGCCGTCTGCCACGACTGTAAGGGAAAGAGTGGAAAGCAGAGGGCGATAGATCCAATGACACACATGGGAGAGAGCCAGATTTGAGAAATTATTACTAGTTAATTAACTGCAGTAGTGGTGTATGATCTACCCAAAAAACACCAGAGCCCCGTACTATGAAGCAAGTTCAGCATCCCCAGTGTAACTGTTCACCGAACCCTACATCAGCATTCAGGATAATTAGTCACGCAACGCTGGTTATGAGTTCAAGGGACGTTTAGGGAGCTGTTACACCATTTTCTGGAGAATGGATTGGTCATCAGGCAGTGATTTCATACCTGTTGATAGCTAATCTAGGACCTAAGCTGCTCTGAAGCCTTTTAGGTTCACGAGGTTGAGGTGATATACACAGGTAAGAAGTGAACCACCTTTGGAGTACGGAAAATCGAGGATTAACTCTGAAGTTATCCGAATAAGACAAACTCCCGCTTTGTAGTGCTGGTCTCTGAAGTTCAGTCAAATTTGTTGGTCACTTATGGGTTTTCTATGTTTTCACATTTTCAGCCTATCTGAGTTTTCACAATGTCAAAAGCATCCATGCTGGCATGGTATCCCTGTTCTCTGATAGAGGAAATTACCTTTTGATTTCTCTTCACAAATTGAGCGGATTAACTCATCACAAGAAAATTAGCTGTGTTAAGTCAGCTTCAGGAGTTACCCCCAACACATGTGAAGCACCTTAGCATCTGGTATTACAGCTGTTGACTCACTTGGTACATTGCATACTTTGGTATAATCCTGAGTGGGCGTAGATAGCGGTTCATGTTCATGAAGACAATGGCAACAGGCCAAAGGGAGATGATGGTTAGAACACCAACAAATAGGCTAATCCAAAGGGTTATACCATAGATTCCTAGCTGAAAAAAAAGAAACACACACACATTTATATGAATCTTATAGAAATATGTTTTAATTTAACGCACATCTATTTTAGTCCACTCAGATATGTAGAGAACCATTTCAAATACTTACATTAGTAGGATCATAGTTGCCATTGGTCCACAGTACTATAGACAGGACAGTGAACACCGTTTTCAGGATTGCATACTGAAGAGAGCCTAACTTCAGCAGGAATAACATTCGCCTGAACAAACCCAGTCCAGAGACAGACTAACATTACACATGTGTACCATGATAAGGTAATGTGCAGTCAATGCAGAATGACAGAATATATGATATGGAAATCTGACACAGGCTTGAGCTAGAGCCAGCGCAGTGATATGCAGACTCTCTTTACCTTGACATGGGGACGTCGGGTAAACATGGACAACAGCAGCAGCAGGGTCCTGTGCTGATCCAAAAGGGTTTACCAGAGAACTTCTCCAAAAAGGCATTGCTGCCACCCAACTCCTCAATCAACAGAAGCAAGATCTTGTAAATCACAACTGCAAAATAACTGTAAGGAAAGAGGTAACTCAACACACGTCTAAGATGTGCTGTTATGTATTGTTAATTATGCAAATCTCATAAAATATCAAATGAACGTAACCATCACAGGTAGAAAAATTCAAAAATGTATTTATAGTAGTGTGAAATGTGTGCCTGATCTAACCTGCTATGTTTGTGCAGGCAGCTAAAAATTCACAGTGGACAACTTGACTGAGACAAAGACCAGCTGTTAGAGCCACCAGCTTATAAGCTGCAAGTTGGTGGTTTGAGTCCCTGTTCAGATGTTGGCATCTGCTGACTGTTTTTGTACAGAATGCCTCACCAAAGTAAGCATTAGAAACAACTTGCATGATGGTAAATATAGATATAGATATATATGTTGATGCCAGGTTAATGCAAAGTATCCAAAAGTTCCATGCATCCAAATCCAGAAATTGAAGAAATCTGACCTGCATGGGAGGCCAAGCTTTTAATGTCCCAAACAAACATTAGCTACGTTTTTTCAATTAGCATAAATGCAACCACCAAGCCCTTTTGAAATAAGTAATAACTCAGCCACAGTAAAACAAACAAACAAAAAAGGATTAGGCTAATGGCTGTTTCTCAAGAGCAGGCTCACATCAGAAATGTGACGTATGGTGCTGCATGTTCATCTGGTCTGGATTTGTCCTGTTGCCTCAGGGACAGGACAGCTGGCTGTTTTTAATGCATATATAAATTCTGCATTATATCAAAGATTCTTTCAAGCTAATGTGAGGCAATCTGAAATTTAAACTAAAAGCTGGTCTTTCAACAGGATAAAAATCTTTGCACACTAATACATCGACTAGGGAACAGATTAAAAACCCCAAAAGAAAGCAAGTGGGAAAGCCAAGTCGCAGCTCAGATTTCAATCTAACTTCCATGGAAGAAAAAGTCTGATGGAGACTAATTATGCCAAACACTATCAACAAGTTTCCAGTAAAGAGTTTACTTACTTTTCCCAAGGATCACATTAGATCAGCAGATACTTTTGTTGAACTAATGCTTGAAAAAAGTGTTTTAAAATGTTCAATTTTTCATATTTATCTGTTGGTGCCATTTCAGAGTGGATCAAATGGCTCAATGGCGTTTTCTTTTTCTCTGTTATTTTGTGCAAAGTGTGAGTTTTGACCCATCATGTGTAATAATTCATTAAACTGTTAAACTGTAACAAAAAAAAAACAAAAAAAAAAAACAAAAACACTGACTACACTGGGAAATGTTTTGCAAGTGTAGTTAAAGGAAAACTCACCTGTTAGATGTCAGGTCTGTAATCATAAATGCCCTCGGGATCCACATAGCTAAGCATGACATGGTGGAAATGACCTGAAACGGTAAAATTGTTGTGTTTAAAAACATGCAGCTGCAACGCTTATAACGTTTGAAGACGTCTGTTAATGTACTGTGGCTTACTTTCTCCATTAACAAGTTGTTGAAACTTGTTAATGGTTGCAATCATATTTGTTTTACAATCAGTGGCATGTTATAAAACTTAAGCAGGCCTGAATACTCACTGGTGCTGCACCGTTTACCCAAATGACCAAGGTCTTCTTGGGGTAGGGTAGTTTTTTGTAAATATAGGCACACTGTTCCAGGTACACAAGCAGGGAGACACAGGACATCAAGGTGAGCATGAAGTACAGGCAATAGCCAAATGTATCTAGCTCTGATTAAAAAAGAACAATAGGAGACACATAGAAACAGCATGAATCAGACTTTCTTCAGGTTAAAATCTAAATGAATATAGTAGTGTGTATAACTTACGGTTGAGCATGTCAATAGCCAGCGGTCGACCCTTCAGACAAGCTGGATCAATGGTTCCATTTAGAGCTTCCATGGTAGGCAGACGCTTGTCTTAAAAAATAGACTAAAAATAGACTAACAAATATTAACAAGAGTAAAATTAAAAAAATATAAATAGTGTTGCAGTCATAAAAGTAAAACCTGCTTCCCCTTTACATTCCAGAGTCTTCAACACAGAGCTGAGTACCTAGCACTTAAGGGATTCTGAAGAAGTGAAGGTGGGATAAGAAGTGGCAGGCAACTTTATGAGAACGCATGAGCAACTGGTGATGCATTTATTCACAGGTTTAAGTGACTGTAATTAAAAAACACAAAGGTCAGAGTTTTAGTGAAAGGCTAAGATTCATTGTGCGTCAGGAAAAGTGAACTTTGGCAGGGTGTGTTATTTCCTTCTCAGTGCATAACGTGAGCTGTGAGCTATAGTTTTTGATTCTCGGCTAATTTACAGTATTTCGACGTTAAACTATTGCTTTAAAGGTTAGCTTTCATTACTTCAGTCTCAGTTTGGCTTTCTGGTGTGAAAGTTTAGGCTCAGCTATGGTCAGGTATGTTACGCAGAAATCTATGAAGCCATAGGAACATTTTATCTGAGCTTCTATCCAGTGCTCCAAAATGCAAAGTGATTCTTTTTTAACCTTTTCCACAGTACTATATATAATACTACTAAAGAAAGCCAGTACGGCATGAATGGGAGCAGAGAAAAACTAATGAGAAACGTTTAAAGTTGAAAATCCTACATAGGCTTTTCAAATCTATTACCTAGAAAAATTCCAGAGGGTTCAAATGTTGAGTGGTGAGACTATTAAACTTTATCTGTTATTCTGTTACAGAGAGGTGAATGGCACTGTGGTCGCTCAACTGTCTCTGGCTAATAATTGTCTAGTTTTTTTTCACCATGTCATCATATTTCTTTTGCAAGAAGGAAAAAAATGATGCTCACAATCTTGATTCATCTCGAATACACACATGCACACTTAAAGAGTAAAATTGGGCTGGGTACGCATGAGCCAAGTGAGGAAACACTATAACAGGGAGCCGTCTGCACCGGGAGCCGGTCACAGACCTCCAGGCTGGGCACACAGCAGGAGGGAGGCAAAGAAGCCCCCCAGCCAGGCTGAGAGGACCCCCAGAGCCCCAGCAGCCATGGTCGATCACAGCCCCGGTGCAGAGAGCGCCCTCTGAGGAAACACTGAAGATATGACACAATAGGATATATACAGGGTAAAATAAATAAGAACGGGATACAATATAAATATAAATAGAGTAAGAAGATTAAAAAATGAATAAGAATAAAATCAATAAATATTAGGTAAAGCCTAAATTAATAATAGAATAACAGGATAGAATAAATAAGCATAAAATAAATAAATGTTAAGTAAAAGCTAAATTAAAAAGGTGGGTCTTACAGTAATCAATGCGACTGGTAATAAAAGCATGCATCAGCATCTCCGTGTTTGCCCGAGAGAGAATAGGGCGGACTCTGGCTATATTTTTTAGATGATAAAATCCAATTTTGGTTACATGTTTAATATGTGGGATAAAACCAAGCTCAGAGTCAAAAATAACACCCAGGTTTTTCACTTGTAGCGAAGGACATAGTGAAAATGCCTCTAATTTAGACAAGAGTTTCTCTCTCTGAGCCTCAGGACCAACAATTAAAACTTCAGTTTTGTCCTGGTTAAGCTGTAAAAAGTTTTCTGACATCCAAGATCTTATATCTAAAATACAGTTAAAAAGGGCATCCATTGGTCTGGTGTCATCAGGAGACACGGAGATGTACAGCTGCGTGTCATCAGCGTAACTGTGGAAGTTCACTCCATGCCTCTTGATGACACTGCCGAGAGGGAGCATATACAAATTAAAAAGTACAGGGCCTAGAACCGACCCTTGAGGCACACCACATGTCATTTTATGGATCTTAGAGGAGCATGTATCCATACTCACCATAAAAGTTCTGTCTGAGCGATATGAAGTGAACCAGTTGTGTACAGCACCAGAGAGGCCCACCATGTGTTTCAGTCTGTTTAAAAGAATAGCGTGGTCTACTGTATCAAAGGCTGCGCTTAGATCCAGTAGCACCAGGACTGAGAGCTTTTGGGAGTCCCAGTTACATCTAAGATCATTTAAAACCTTTAGGAGAGCAGTCTCTGTGCTGTGGTTCACCCTAAATCCAGACTGGAATATCTCCAGGATCTGTCTATCATTCAAAAAATCATTAATCTGAGTAAAAACAAGTTTTTCTAAGATTTTACTTAAAAATGGTAAGTTGGATACAGGTCTGTGGTTATTAAAATCATTACAATCCAAATTGCTCTTCTTCAGAAGGGGCCTCACCACCGCTGTTTTAAAGGCAACAGGGAAGACACCCAACTGAAGAGAGCAATTCATCATGTATAAAAGCTCAGCTTCAAAAAATCCATAAAGTGTTTTAAGGAGTGAAGAAGGGATTGGATCTACAAGACATGTGGTGGGTCTCACTGTGGAGAAAACTTTCTTAAGGTTCTCAGCATTAACCAAGACAAAGCTGTCCAGTGTCTCCTCAGGTACAATCGAGCCCTCAGATGTGTTTAAAATCATATCGCGATTAGATAAAATATCAGATCTGATGGCGCTGATTTTTCCCCTGAAGTGGTCTGCAAACTGCTCACAGAGTGAGTCTGTGGGGGTTCTTTGCTGTTAAAATCAGGGTTAAATAAATGATCTATGGTGGAAAAGAGGACCTTGGGATTATTTTTGTTATTGTTGGTTATTTTGGCGAAGTATGAATTTCTTGAATTCCTTAATGTATTATTGTACATTTTAAGTTGCTCGCAAAATATTTGATGGTTGATAGTATTTTTATTTTTCCTCCATCTCCTTTCTGCTGCCCTGCAATTTCTTTTTTTACGTGTTTTACGTTAATCTTTTTGGTGGTGAGTGGAGCAACGGAGTCAAGGCTTTTCTTCAGTTTGCTGTTAAAATGATTAAAAATCAAATTGCAGGGTGCAGGTAAAATCACAGGGGAGCATTCGTCTAAAACCCTGGTAAAATTTGCAGCCACTTCAGAGGTTAGATAGCGCCTCCTCACAGTTTGCACCGAGGTCTCCCGCTGAATAAAACCGGTGATGTTAAAAAACACACAGTAGTGGTCAGAGACAGCCAAGTCAACAACAGAGGACACGCTGGTGGACAGCCCATGGGTGATGACCAGGTCCAGAGTGTGTCCTCTGTTGTGAGTCGGCTGCGTGACGTGCTGGGTAAAATCCAAACAGTGAAGAATGTTTAAGAATTCTTTTGATGCAGGGTCAGAAGGATTATCTATGTGCAGGTTAAAATCACCGGTTAAAATGATCATATTATATTTTGAATGTATGTTTGTTAAAAATTCTGAGAATTCCTTGATAAAAGCAGCGCTGTCTTTAGGTGGTCTATAAATTGTGACAGATAAAACTGGAGGGTTGCTGAAAACAATAGCGTGGAATTCAAAAGTGGTAAAATGATCAAATAAAATTTGTTTGGTGGTGAGTGTGTTGTTGGCTAAAGATGCAGTCCCACCACCTCTCTTACCACTTCTAATAGAAAAAGAGAAATTTAAATTTGGTGGGAACAACTGGTGCATCCAAACCCAGCCATGTTTCAGTTAAAAATAAACAGTCAAGTTTATTATTTAAAATTAAATCATTAATAATAAAAGACTTGTTCAACAGAGAGCGGACATTTAAAAGTGCCATACTGATTGAGACTGGTGGATTTTTGACAAGCTTATGCTGTGTTTGTTGGTCTGTGATTGGTATTGTAATTGTGAATCTACATACATTTGTTTTGGACTCTTTATTGAGTTTAGTTGATATTTTGGAGCATTAAGTGATAGTTGGTTTTTTTTGCCTGTCCCATTTGGTTCTTTAGCCGTCAGAATTGTTGTCTGAAGACCAACAAGGATACCCAATGGATTTACTTTGCCAAATGGATCATCACGACCTTGCCGTATTGGTCCATTTGATCAACCTTTGTTGTTATTATTTATTTTATTTTATTTTCAGTTGTTACAGACGGGACAGACATGACTGAGGGATAGGAAAGGGAGAAAGAAAGATGAAGGAAAAGAAAAACAGAAGGGAAGAGGGACAGTGAGAAAGGGCACTTAAAAAGAGAAAGACCAGAAAGAAAAACCTCCTGGATCACCTGTTGAGAGAAAAAGAAGAGAAAACAAGCAAAAAAAACAGAGCAACATACTAAACACAACAGCATCACGTTAATCTAGCTAAGTGTAAACAGCAGTAAATACTAAATATTGAATGTTGTTGTGTAGCAAGCAGGACCTACAGCGCACAATGTGCTTGGAAATAGCAGCCAATAAAGGTGTAGTTTATGTCTATGAACACTGAACACCCGTGTGCACACCTGTGTAGATCAGCGCGCTTGTATTCAAAAGGTTTCCCCATGTAATGGTCTGCTAGAGGGTGTAGAGAGCCATAGCCCTGTCCCCCAGGGCATGAAGCAGGCATGGAGGAGATCCAGGCTCCAGACATCCAGAGGCCCCAGAGTCCGAGAGCCCAAGGAGGACCACCGGAGGGGCATTAAGTGATAGTTTGTGGAAGGTGAGAAAGCAGAAGGGAACTGGCCACACTACCTGTGTAGAAAACCTTAGAACTGTTCACAGCTTACAGTGGGGTAAATGATTACTTCATTCCCTGCTGAAGTTGTAAGGTTGTTCAGTTATAAAAAAACCCCGAACAGTCTGTAATTTTTATGGTGAGAAACAGAATATCAAATATAAAATGTTCAGAAAAAACACATTACATGAAAGTTTTAAATTGGTTTGCTTGCCACTGAGCTGTGCAAGCGTAACTTGTCTTAGTACATGGTGGAGAAACCCTTTTTGGCAAGCACAGAGGCAAGTTGATGTCAGAGCGTAACTATTTAAAGCGCATTTGTTATTAAATTATTTATAGGACTTTGTAGAGATTTAGATACGTATTATGTGTCACACTTTTCATTTAGTCTTTTCTTATATGGTCCTGTAAATGCATAAAGGTTAACCTCAGGTCATCGTGAATGTCATGATGTCTGATTTTGATGAAACCTTCAGAGGCCTAAGATGTGTCTGTTTGCCAAATTTGGTTTCTCAACTCTTCGTGGTCTACGAGCTGTTTTCCAGCAAAGAAAAAAAAAACAGGTAGAAAGGTATTTTTTACATTATACTCGTAGTAAGGGGTACTATCAAGCATTGAATTGCTGGTTTCTGTGCTTGTAGATTGCTAGCATTAATTGATAACTTTCATCCAAGTATGCTCACTTCTGGCTTTAAAAAACACGGCCTTGACCAACATGCTAATGCAGAGTCTTAAAAAACTGGTGGCAGTGGGCAGTACCACTCAGCCTCCTAGTAGATGTACCTATGGCAGGGGTGTCCAACTCCAGGCCTCAAGGGCTGGTGCCCTGCAAATATCACCCTGGGTCAACACACCTGAATCAAATGATTAGTTAATTACCAGGCCTCTGGAGAAATTCAGGACATGTTGAGGAGGTCATTTAGCCATTTAAGTCAGCTGTGTTGGATCAATAACACATCTAAAATCTGCTGGACACCGGCCCTTGAGGCCTGGAGTTGGACGCCCCTGACCTATGGCTTGAGTTTCGAAATCTTACGTTACCTTGTTCACAAGTTATCGCATTCACAAGATTTTTAGAAAACTTGACCTCTGACCTTAATGGTCAAGGTCACTGAGATTAGAATTCATCCGAGAATTTAAGTAAAATAAATAAAAAATAAAATTGTTATTTATATAGCACCTTTCAAGACAGAATCAGAAAGTGCTGCACATAAGATTACAAGTCATAAGAAGATTTAAAAAAGACAAAATAAAACAGGCAAAAAATTAACCAAAAGCAGTTTTAAAAAGGTGAGTTTTGAGTTGTTTTTTAAAAACAGCTACCGAGTCCACAGTTCTTAATGTTTGGGGGAGAGAGTTCCACAGTCTCAGGGCCACAGTGGCAAAAGCTCTGTCACCCTTATTTCTCCTCTTAGTCTGTTTTATAGCAAGTAAGCCCTGATCAGATGACCTCAGGGACCTGCTGGGGACATAGGGCTGTAGCAGATCAAAGATGTAGGCTGGTGCCAGTCCATGCACAGCTCTGTAAGTCAAGACCAGGATCTTAAAATTGACTAAATTCAACAGGAAGCCAGTGTAACTGAGATAACAACGGTGTCACATGTGAGTACTTGGAGGATTTTGTCAAGATACATATATTTATCGACAGATAAGCTAACAGCAAAATGATCACTAAGTCTTTTTTTTTTTTTTGTTCTGTTCATATTTCTGGTACAAATATGACAGCCCCCCCATATAAAGGCACTGCTCTGGTATAGATTTCAATGCAAAGCTATTAAATTCTAAGTTTCATCACATAGACTTCACTGGAATCCAGTTAAAGCTTAACTGGTCATGACTAACATCTTGTAAGCACTTAAGGTCCACAAGTTCAATCATCTGCAGAGTTGTTCCTCAGTCAAGGGAACATTTTAAAATCACATTTTTGACAAAAACAAATCACACATTTGTTAAATAGGGATGTATAGTTGTATTACATTTATTGTTACATAGCAATCATTAAGCAGCATGAACAATTTCGTAATAAAATAAAAAGCATCTTTTTTTCAAACAGGCAGCAACTCCAGGTGCCTGTTGTTAAGTTAACTGACATCGGTCATTGAACTTCTGTGAGTCACTAATCATGTAGGCTAAAAGTAAAATCAGTCAATCATGTTTTATTGTGCTACACATCACATACTCCAAAAGGAAGGTAATATAAGGAAACAATGGCGGGCAGTAAAGAGTGAAGAAAGGTTGTGACACCTTTGGATCACTGGTATAAACTCCACTTCTATCGAGCTTTAGGCTCAAGGACATAATTGCCTGTTCTTTATGACTTTTTTTTTTATTGTGGTGTTTTTTTTATGTTCTGTGCTTTTGAAACTTAAATTTCTTTGAAAGTGGTGGACACAAACAGAAGACACTTCAAATAGATTCGTGTTAATATAGAAATACAAAGGATGTTAGTTCTGTAGATGAAGAAGGAAATCACTTGTATTAATGTCTTTTTGAAAATAAATAAAATGTGATTTACAAATAAATACATAGAAAGACAAAGCAATTAATTTATAAAACAGGACAAATTACAGATAATTATAGTGCAATGAAAAATCTACCTGATCATCTTGGAATTATGGGAGACCTGTTGGCTTTCAAGTATCCGGATTGAGATTAAACCATTTCAACAAGCATTAAACTGGATTTGGTCATTTAAGTTTTAGCATTTATCATCTTTATGTTTTTCCTATCAAATATATTATGAAATGAAAAATAAATATTTTAAAGTGTAAACAGAAAGACCTTCAAATATTTACAAATATGTAAACTAAATTTGAGACCATCTGATAACAGACTGCTGCTAATTGCATTGTGCTTGAAGTTCACCTTATAAGACACACACACACACACACACACACATTATTTCAGATGAAAATCAACATACAAACCTTTTGCTCTGCAATTAGTGATTAAGAGGTTGATTAATACTGATAAAGGATGACTCTCTAGATGAAATCTTAAACATAAAACAGACAAAGACAAACATTGGCTCCCGCATTTTGGGGATTATTTGAATGTCTTTGGTTTATCTTAAAGACATCTCCTTCCCTGAATCTCTTCTGCTTCAGACTGGTGCAGTCTATGAGGTCACTGTAGAGGCTCTTTCTACATGATAGCAATATTGTTGCTGTGCTCTTTCAAAGCACGCTGGATGAGGAATGGTCCATGTAATAAAAACAAATACAAAACATGTGGTTTGAGGCTGCATCAAAGCTTAAAATGAAGGTCTAGGATGACTCCCGTTGAGGTGATGATACTCCTGGTTTAAGGCATCGTAGTTGAGATATGTTGTCTACTGCTCCTTCTCTATTGTCACAGAGACAGTCTGTCCGCCATCTAAAAGGAAACAGTATACACAAAAGATGTCTCAGGATGGGTTGTTTATTGAGCACAAACAAAAGCAATTAGGACACAAAAGCATGAAATTGTGAGAAAGGGCATAAGTAACATACTCATTTTCTCTTTGCTGCCATCTTCTGTGTGCTGAACATTATTGCTAAGGACATGCGGGTTAGCTTCTCCATCAGCAGGACTACAATTAAAGTCAAACAGAAATTAATTCAAAGTAAATAAAATTGAAGCCTCTGATATTGAAGATTTGAAAGAAATAGAAAACTTACCCTTTGCCATTCTGCTGGAGGACACTGTTTGCTTGCTCAGGATCTATCTGTACCAATCTGGTGACAAAGGAATGCCCATCTCCCTGACTGAAAATACAGAGAAAAAAAATAAATATCTTCATTGTTTTTTTTGTTTTTAAATATATTTCTGACACTCCATGAAAGTAACTTTAATTAAAAAAGCTGGATAGGTCTGTTAGTACAAAACCAATTACCCTCCCATACTGAGTAGGCATGCACTAACACCATCTGCATGCGTACATCATTTATTCTGACTGATATGAAGTGGGTGAAAGTTTGGGCGTGCATCAGCTTTTGCCCCTTCACTTTGACTCTGTGATCCATTTTGTTAGTGACCATTTATGGAACTTATCGGACGATCCATTTTTAGTGACAAAGCATATCACATGAGAGTAGACTCACCTTGAGAAAACAGGGAAAAACCAGTACTTTGCCTGGTCTCCAAACACCTCAGCTACATTTCTGCTAAATCCCAGAGAAAACCCATTTTTATCCGGCCCATTTGTGAAAAAAGGAGCCCTAAAAGCCTCTAAAAATGGAGGGGAAACAAACAAACAAAAAACGACAAGAGTTAGCCAGTGGTGTTTTTTGTAGAAGTGGAATTAAACAAAGTATGTATTTATAGTATTAATTTACCTATAGTGGTCCTGTTCTTTCCCACGAGCCACAGATGGTATCCGAGAAGTGACACGATGCTGATGAAGAACAAGGCCGCCACAAAGAACAGAAACAAGATATGGAATTTGGCGTGGGTGTCAGGCAGCTGTTTCTTTAGAATGAAGGGAAAAAACAAAACACACTTTTAGCTGATTAATCGTGACAGTCCTGAGTCCAATTATGTGGAAAATGAAACAAATTGATACTACTTTGTTTCCTCAGTACAACAAAGTCTTGCATGGAAATAAAATACTGTTTCACTGCTGGACTATGTGACAGGACCCACTGTCTTGTGTAAAGTGTGCTGCAGAGAATCCCCTAAAAATAGCAACAGGTTGATACTGATACACGTGGTGTTCACACCACTAAATGTCATGCAAACACCACGAGGAGGTTCATGTACTTACGGTCCAGAATTTGATGAAATACTGGATGACTGTTGCACAAATCACTACACAGTAGAGTGACGCATAGGACAAAAACAGGACAAAGTACTTGTAGTTTGAGAATCCAACACAGTTATTCACCCTGAAAGAAGATGACACCACAACAACAGGAAGGAGAAAAAAAAAGGAAAGAAAAAAAAGAAAGGGGGTGCTGAATAACATTATGACAATAGCCATGGAAAATATAGCTGAGATTATGTATGTATGTATGTATGTATGTATGTCCATCTTTTTTCCCCTCCCCCAATTTCTCCTAGTGGACCCAACCTTTGCATAAACATTGTGATGTACCAACATCTATATGAGTTATACAAATACTTTATACAAACCCAGTAATCATATATATTTGCAAATTTGACTGTTTTATTGAGCACCAAATCTCAAATTAGACTGTTTGTATCACAATACAACATATCATAGTGTCATACCATAATGATCATAGAGTATGTATATTCAGTGTTGGGGAGTAACGGAATACATGTACCACTGTTACGCATTTAAAATACAAAATATGAGTAACTGTATTCCATTACAGTTACCGTTTAATAGGTGATATTCAGAATACAGTTACTTTGTTGAAATGAATGGATTACGCGGCGGTATTTTCCTGTTTCATAAGGCTATGCCCTCTCCACTTTTGGTTTCCACGCTGGTGGAAACCCAAAATAAAACACACATTAAGAGGCTCTAATGTCTGTGTCTCAATCTCGCGGCCCATGTCACCCCTACTTGCAGCCCGCATAATGACGTGAAGAATTTTTTTTTTTTTTTTTAATTATTCACAAAATTTATTTAATATGAAGGCAATAGGCAGAGTGTTACAGGCATAGCCCTAAAGAATGTAGCCTCATGGACAGTGTAGTCCGTGCTGCAGGAAGAATGGCCTGCCATACCAGTTATGTGTCTGGGAGCGCGAGGAGAGAGAAAAAGAGTTGAAAAGTACGAGCTGTCACCGACCAGAAACGAGAGATGGAAGCGTGTAAATATAATAATAACCACTGCAGCCAAAAAGAGTGGGTGACAAGCCCAGTTGTAAGTAAGCCATTAAGACTCGACTGTACACTGTGTTCGTGTTTTCCTCTCAAACAATAAGTTGGAGCAGCCTTTCAACGCCTCTCTGTCTCTTGCTAGCAAAGGTGACCCAGACAACAAAGTAAAGCTAGTTTTCGGCTACGAGCCCGACATATTAGCCAGAGGTCCCTTTACGGTTTTACACCTTTACGGTTCGGAGCCGCGGACCCGTTTTATATACGCGCGGAATAGTTTCTATACGAGATCGCTGCAAAAAGTGCAGCCTTACATGTCCACCCTACTGTTACTCATTTTTTTATATTAAGATTTAAAAATCTAGTTGGTATTGGAATTGGTATGGCGAATAACCTTCAGTAAAAGTAATAAATCACACAGCAATAGCACATTCATGTAGTTGTAAAAAGCACGATAATATATTAAGTAATCCAAAGTGTTCAGAATACGTTACACTCACTGAGTAACGGAATACGTTACAAAATACATTTTGGGGCATGTATTCTGTAGTGGAATACATTTTAAAAGTAACCTTCCCAACACTGTGTATATTCCCACTATGCACTGCAAAGTGGGGTTTGATAGTAATATTAACAACAGTAATAAGACTAATGTTCAATTAATGTTCAAGAATTTAAACAAAGAAGTTTAATCGCAAAGTAAAAACAGAATATCATACCAGGGGCAGTGATGGTCCATTTTCAGCACACACCTTGAAAAAAAAGCAAGAAGAACAATGTGCATCCTATCAGTACCATCCAGTATATACCAACATATTGATCTTTTCACTGACCCAGTAAACAAAAACAACACATTTGATAAACCCTTATTAAGATATTAGTTTTCCATATTATCACTTTCCTAAAAAAAAAAACCAAAAAAACAAACAAACAAAAAAAAAAAACACACACATTTAAAAGTATTCTGTAACGTTTCCTGAATTTCTATTGCCAGAAGAAACTACTTTAGGGTGGATGTTTTAAAAAGATCTTATTCAGGAATGTGTTGATAAAGTGTGGACACTTAGAGAGGACTCACATTTCACAGGTTGAACAGTGATGGCAGCGATCAGGCTTGATTACCTGACAGAAGTCGCAGTATCTGATGGCTAGAGAGAGAGAGAGAAAAAAAAAAAAATTAACTGTATACGTGCTGGATATTCTTAAAGCATATTCGTTAAATCCCCCTGTGAATCCAAGCGGGTCACATCCTGACTTTTAATTAGCAGGGGAGCCAGAAGAGAAAGCAAGGTGCACCTGAGTCTAATTAACCCTCCTGACACAGGCTTTTCCGTAAACACAGCACAGACAAGCCTAGTATGTATTAAACTGAGAAACAACCAGAGAAGACATGTGATTGTCATTTGTAATGCTTTTGCAATGTTGATGGCTGATGATGAAAACTTTTGTGCACTTCCTCTTTTGTCAGAGCAACATTTTGCTAACAGAGTTTTCCCTGATGGTGTGTAAAACAAAACAAAGCACAGTCACTTACTACACTGTATCTAAAGCCATACCTCCTCCAGTTGTGCGTGTGTACACGGGTAAATTCCTCGCCACTTTCTTCAGAATCTCTTGTTGGGCCTCAGCTCGCTCTTCTCTCTCATACAGCTCCTTCTCTGCCCTGGGTAGACTGAACTGACAACAGAAAAAGAAAAGTGTTCAGTGTTTTGTTTATTTCCTCTCTTCCGCTAAGCGAGGAGTGTGACAGAAGCAAACTTACTGCTTTTGAGGGATTGGCTGGTTTGGACCAGATAGTTTTCCAGTAAGCCCATATGAACATGGCGAGGAAAATGTGAAAGATAACCAAGTAGCTGACTGTTGTAGAAAAAAAGAAAAGAGGGATCCTTAGCGGGAGAGAAATAACAGCATCAAATATGAGTGAGTGAGTGTGTGTGTGTGTGTGTGTGTGTGTGTGTGTGTGAGGGCAATACTTACTTCGTTCAGCATTATTTGGGATTGTATCTATAGGAAGAAGGTAAAGTATATGTGTATATATTAGTTAGGAGTAATACATGACTACACATCCCCCACTTCTCTTTCTCTTCCTCACACCATGTTGCAGCAGCCTGGCACGGCCAGCAGTGACCCACCCACAACAGAGAGCTTTGTTTAAGCATCAGCAGGGATGTCCCTGTCCTGACCACAGCCGCAACACAGAGACATGCTGATACTGGTCTCATCAGCTCCCGCCTGAATCAAACTATTTAACTTAGCGTCTGTGTGTGGGAGCAGCACAAATCACACGACACACAACTTATTAAAAACTGCTGAAAAAAAATAGCATAAACACTTAGGACTTACTCAGGAACGCGCCAAATAAATTATGTTTACTAGAATTCAAGTTACAATTACAGAATCCACTCCTGGAAGTTAAATATGTAAAACGGGTACAAACAAATACAAATCAAATTCCCTTTTTTTTTTCTCCTGAAACGACAAGTTGTTAAAATGTAATATTGAAAAATCATTTTTAAACTGCTCAAAATATGTTTAATTACAGATAAATACACACTAATAGCATCAAAAAGTCACGGACTAGATTTTAAAGCTGGCTCGGAAGCACCTCATTTATTGACACCCCAAAACTATATAAAATAACAATAACAACAACAACAACAACAGCAGCTAGTAAATATATCTAGTAAACTCAGAAAGTTTTAACATGATTAAGCAACACACAAACGACAAACCCTTTCACAGTCAATCCACTTTTCTATTTTTATGATATCCGTTATTTGACCCATTACGTCTGCCCTAATGGAGTGATTAATTATTAACGGAGAAAAGTAGTTCCTCTCACTGGAGGGGAAGAAAAAAGTAGACAAACGAAGCTGTCATGAAGAAAAATAACAATTTATGTAAAATATTTCCATGAAAAGGAGAGACAGAAATATGTGTTAATATTCGCCAAACGTTTCATCGCATTACGGAGTGTGAAGCCAGATTTTAAATCTTCAACTAGCTCATCAAAGTTTCAAACCCTGTCACTGTCAACGCACGCGGCCGCTAAAGGTTTATAAAGGTGAGCGCACTTACAGACACACAGCTCGACAACGTAGGCGTAATAGGACCAGCCGACGACCAGGTTAATAAACAGGACAGGTACCCAATTCAGAGCCCGTTTACAGCACCTGAGTGCGTGAGAGGGCGCCATCTTTAATCCGTGTTTGACATTAGCTGACGGTGACGTCACAACCACGGCTTTTAAATGGTCCAGCCAAAGATGCATTAGGCTCAAGATACTTCACCGCAGTGCAGGCGACGAGGAACGGAACGTGGATGTTTTAGTTGTTCAAAAAGTGAAATTTAAGTATATTTTTAACGCGCCGTTCGTAATCATTCCTCTCAGCAGAGAAACAGTCATAATAAAACACAGTGGCAGCTAAAGTTGAGGTCTTCTTAGGGCGTATTGAAGCATGTCAGCCTGTTAACCCACAACATTGAAATCATGACTCTCACAATCTTTGGCTAGTTAGTTTCCTCGTGATATGCTCAGACTTTTGTATTTATGAGTAAGAATATGTTGAAAATAAACAAAAAACAAGCAATTTTAGGCCACTCATTAGGTTTAGTAAACCAGAAAAAAAGTCAAACAGAATAGGTCAAAGGTTTCATTTGTTTGTTCATTTATTATTTTGTCCAGCTGGGGGCAGAGAAACACAATGCTGTGTGAAGTTGTGGAGCACAGTTAACCATTGTTTTGGAGCTCGGTGTCTGTCCACCTGTTTGCAATTAAGTAATTTTAGTCTCCACTCCTAATTTGCTAGATGCCTTAATTGTCTTTCTCTTTTTTATTGATTCTTTTTTTCGCTTGGTGCTAGCTGGGCAAGACGGGTGTGTGAATAAGAGGGAGGCGGGAGTTTAAATACCTGGGGTTAGCCATTTAAAGCAATGGACAGTGCACAAAAGAACTGAAGAAGCGAATGTTGGTGAATGCAATTATCCTGTCTTATTCCCCCCCAGGGTGCCCCTCCCTGATCGTTTTTCTACCGGAGGTTTCTTCCTGTTAAGAGGGTTTTTCCTTCGTAATGTTGCCAAATGCTCGCTCATAGAGGCTTATTTGATTATTAAGGTTTTTTACTTCTTATTTACTTCTTTTTACTTTGGGAGAGTGATAAGAAGGAAATTGTTAAATAAATACATTCTGTGACTGACCTCTTTTATTTCTATAAAACTGCTTAAACCTTTATTTATTAAGTCTTCCTTACACCATCATGAAATTGCCTTAGTTTGCCAATACAAAGCAAAAGTTTCAGTGTAGTACATTACAGTTTTAGGTGGAGAACCTCACCGACACTCAAGATTTTTATTGTTTTGAAGATGAGCATGTGCTCCATTACATTTAGTGTTGTATGAAAGAAACACAAATGATAATACAAGATGACATCCAAACAAAATTTTAATGTTGTTTTTCTTTTCTTTTCTGTACACACACATTATGTACATGACGTTGGACTTAAATACACCCCTAATAAATTAAATATTTTCATTTTTAGTTGCTAGTTATAATTAATAGCCTCCTTTCAGAACATTTTCTTCCAAATGAATGGCAAATAGACTGCAAGAGGACAAATGAGGAGCTCATTGTGCATGCTTGCTGTTTATAGAGGCAACTTTCGGTGACGAGCGTGAACGTCTCCCCTTTTTAGTTGAAGAGTGGGAAGATGGAGAGGAAGGTGGGGAGGCAGTTGCAGAAGAGGGGGTGGAGTCAGAAGAAACTGAGCGTCTTCTGGTGGGACTGCTGCTTGGTGAGCCATGGGGCGAAGAGTAGGGTGACAGGGCCTGGAGCATACGGCCACTTCTCTCCTGAATTGCATGCTAAACAAGGGCAGACACAGATCAGATTTTCACTGTGTGTAATGCTATGTTCTGTTGCAGTGATTTAAAGAATGCCTCTTGTGATTCAGTTTATGAAGACGTGCTTGTTTTTGCTCACACACAGACTTTTTTCTAGTTAAGAAGACTGAAATTAAATCTTGTGCTACAGTTAGTGTGTGACGTTTTTATGGTGAGAGTGAACATACCCATGCTCCATCTGGTCCGAAAAGCTCCAGAAAGTTGCCAATGAATTCCCGTGACTTCTCTTCCCATTTGTGGATGAGGTCCTGGCTCTTCTCTTCCACCCTGTAGACAAAATGTTTCGACTTTTCCTCCACCGTACGGACTGTCTCTTTCATCTTGTCCACCTGGTTCTGGAGCCGGTACTTTTTCTCCTGAAATAAAGTAAGGTGCATTTGTGTCTAATTTTGTATTTACAGCCTTTTTTTTCCTTTTAAGTTTGATTAAAAATGAAATATTTTCTTACATTAATGAAGCCAACATTTAGCTCACGGGCTGTGTAGCCTCTTTGCAGGTTGCGTCTGACATACATGTCGTAATTACGAACGATACGAGTGATCAGATCGGATGTGGAGATGCCCTCCGTCCTCTGAGTGGCCACAAACATTCCTGACATGAACACACAAATACTTTAAATATGTGTAATTAATTATGAGAAAGAAGACAACTAGAATTTATTTTAACGTTGCATGAATCTTCACCTGCTTCCTTGATGTGTTTGTAGACGTCCTCTGATCCAGCGGAGGTGTAAGGTATATCATCATGGGCCACAAAGTCAATCTATGAATGCAACAGAACGGTCTACAGACAGTTTGGACACTGTATAGCTTTAACACTTTATGACATTATAGGAAGCTGTGTTTAAAGTTACTGTGTGACCTTTGACCTTATGTTTCTTGAGGAATTCTGGTGTAAGACTCCAGGGTGCATCCCGCACTACCTCGTCAACGTAACGGCAGTGCCTGAGGGCTTCGTAGCGTTCGTCCTCTGTCATCACCGTATAGCCCTTAAACTTGTGAGTGAGTTCATCGCTGCACACTAGGAACACAGAGATTTTCAGTGCTTGCCTCCTTCCTGATTTCTTTTTTCTTTTTTTTCCATATTTGCCACACTGACATGTTTCAGATCATCAAACTAATTTTAATACTGGACAAGTTAACCTGAGTAAATACATAATGCAGTTTTTAAATGATGTTTTCGTTTATTAATGGTAAAAAGCTATCCGACCTTATCTGGCCCTGTGTGAAGAAGTAATTTTTCCATAAACAATGAAGCATTAAGATCAGTCTTTCACTATGGAGGAATTTGGGTCCACTCTTCTTTGCAGAATTGTTTGAATTTGGCCACACTGGAGGATTTTCTACCATGAATGGCCCGTTAAACGTTATGCCACGGCAGATTGTTTCGGATCACTGTCCTACTGCATAACCTAAGTGAGCTTTGGGAAACAAACTACAGGGAGTGCAGAATTATTAGGCAAGTTGTATTTTTGAGGAATAATTTTATTATTGAACAACAACCATGTTCTCAATGAACCCAAAAAACTCATTAATATCAAAGCTGAATGTTTTTGGACGTAGTTTTTAGTTTGTTTTTAGTTTTAGCTATTTTAGGGGGATATCTGTGTGTGCAGGTGACTATTACTGTGCATAATTATTAGGCAACTTAACAAAAAACAAATATATACCCATTTCAATTATTTATTTTTACCAGTGACACCAATATAACATCTCCACATTCACAAATATACATTTCTGACATTCAAAAACAAAACAAAAACAAATCAGCGACCAATATAGCCACGTTTCTTTGCAAGGACACTCAAAAGCCTGCCATCCATGGATTCTGTCAGTGTTTTGATCTGTTCACCATCAACATTGCGTGCAGCAGCAACCACAGCCTCCCAGACACTGTTCAGAGAGGTGTACTGTTTTCCCTCCTTGTAAATCTCACATTTGATGATGGACCACAGGTTCTCAATGGGGTTCAGATCAGGTGAACAAGGAGGCCATGTCATTAGTTTTTCTTCTTTTATACCCTTTCTTGCCAGCCACGCTGTGGAGTACTTGGACGCGTGTGATGGAGCATTGTCCTGCATGAAAATCATGTTTTTCTTGAAGGATGCAGACTTCTTCCTGTACCACTGCTTGAAGAAGGTGTCTTCCAGGAACTGGCAGTAGGACTGGGAGTTGAGCTTGACTCCATCCTCAACCCGAAAAGGCCCCACAAGCTCATCTTTGATGATACCAGCCCAAACCAGTACTCCACCTCCACCTTGCTGGCGTCTGAGTGGGACTGGAGCTCTCTGCCCTTTACCAATCCAGCCACGGGCCCATCCATCTGGCCCATCAAGACTCACTCTCATTTCATCAGTCCATAAAACCTTAGAAAAATCAGTCTTGAGATATTTCTTGGCCCAGTCTTGACGTTTCAGCTTGTGTGTCTTGTTCAGTGGTGGTCGTCTTTCAGCCTTTCTTACCTTGGCCATGTCTCTGAGTATTGCACACCTTGTGCTTTTGGGCACTCCAGTGATGTTGCAGCTCTGAAATATGGCCAAACTGGTGGCAAGTGGCATCTTGGCAGCTGCACGCTTGACTCTTCTCAGTTCATGGGCAGTTATTTTGCGCCTTGGCTTTTCCACACGCTTCTTGCGACCCTGTTGACTATTTTGAATGAAACGCTTGATTGTTCGATGATCACGCTTCAGAAGCTTTGCAATTTTGAGACTGCTGCATCCCTCTGCAAGATATCTCACTATTTTTGACTTTTCTGAGCCCGTCAAGTCCTTCTTTTGACCCATTTTGCCAAAGGAAAGGACGTTGCCTAATAATTATGCACACCTGATATAGGGTGTTGATGTCATTAGACCACACCCCTTCTCATTACAGAGATGCACATCACCTAATATGCTTGATTGGTAGTAAGCTTTCGAGCCTATACAGCTTGGAGTAAGACAACATGCATGAAGAGGATGATGTGGACAAAATACTCATTTGCCTAATAATTCTGCACTCCCTGTAATAGATGCACATTCTCCTTCAGATAGCTGAAGAAGAAACTGATAGCAGAGAGCAGAATTCAGGGTTCCTTCAAGTCTTCCAGGTAGGTCTTGAAGCAGCAAAGCAGCCCTAGACCATCACACTACCACTACCATGTGTTGATGTTCTTTTTATGAAATTGTTAGTTTCATGTCCGATGTAACAAGACTCAAACCTTCCAAAAAGTTCAAGATTTCCTTTGTCAGTGCACAGAATATTTCTCCAAAGGTTTTGGGGGGGTCATCACAATGTGAGATGAAACTTTGTTTGATTAAAACCATGACCCTGCACTTCCCCAGATGTTGTTCTGGAGTAATTTTGGTATGCTGGACACTCCTAAGAAGGGCAACTGCTTTTCCGAGTTTTCTGTATTTGTGTATAATGGCTCTCACAGTGGTTCACTGAAGTCCCAAAGCTTTAGAAATGGCTTTGTAAATCTTTCCATACTGATACTTCAGTTTTTCACTAGTTAGTCACACTTACTTTAAGATTTAACAATGGAAGTATTTTCACACACAATCAGGAAGGTTTGGAGAATGTTCTTCACTTACTGAATGAAATCATCATTTAATAACTGCATTTATATTTATTCGAGTTGTCTTTGTTTAATATTAAAATTACTTTGATGACCTGAAACATGTGAGTGTGACAAATATGCAAAAAAAAAAAAAAAAAAGATATCGGGAAGGAGGCAAATGCTTTTTCACTGCTGTGTACACGTGACTCTTTGGAGGCCTTCTCTGTCTATTTTCATGACCCTGAAGGTTAAAGAGTGTTACTTTGTGCATGCGTTACTGTGGCGAGTGAATGAAAGGCATACTTTACCTCCTACTATAAGATGAGTGTTTGGGAACACATTCTTTGCCTGCATCAGAGCTCGAGCATGTCCCGAATGGAAAAGATCAAAGATTCCATCAGCGTAGACTCTCACGGGGCGGTTAGCTAAACATGAAGGATGGTCTTTAAATGCAGTCATGTCATGACATAAAACTGGAGCAGTTTATATTTTTGCTGTTACAAATATGGAATTCTAATGACACAGTGATGCTTTTAATTGTTAGTTAATCATTATTTTGCTGATTTGTCACTCAGTCAGATTCACAGCTGTGATCAAACCCTGAATCATCAAAATAACTGGCAGTTATGTAACAATGCTGATAATGAAATCACTTTTTTATAACTGATATCAGACAATTACAGCACAGCAAAACATCTTGGGTTAACTTTTCTTTTCCGAATTATCTTCCCTGTGTATTCAGAGTTTTTTTAAAAAGGTGGTGATAAGTGCAACCTGGTGTCCCCCTCCGTGCTTGAGCAATGGTGAGCTTGTCATGTGGGATATCAGATTCAAAACCTGTAGACTTGGCAAAATCTGCTGGCTCCCGTGGAGTCTGAACACAAAGACCAGATGGAGACATTCAGATACAGTTGGTGCAAAAAGTCATCTGTTCTCAAAATCATTTCAATTTTACAGGTCGCCAGAATACATTATATGACACAAAACTATGTGTAATTATTGACGAAACATGTTCCCTCTTGCTTCATTCCTAACTGCTCGTGTTTCAAGTTTATCCAATCTCTTGCACGTGTTCAGACTTCTGCCCAGAAGTGGATGTTATTGGTATAGTCATGTTGCATTTGATAAACACCGGGGTTCATAAAAACAGAAACTGTAAGACAGTATACAGGAACACTTTAGAAAATTAAAGCATTTAAGTGAATTACTTATAATAGAAATATATGAGATGTGGTAAGTTTGCAGGTTGTGCCTCCTCTCTGTATGATAATAACTTAAAGGTAGTTTTTTTTTAACCAATTTTAGCACATGGATGTTCAAAGATGCTATAGACTTTGTGTTGCATGCATGTCCACCTTTATCCTTTGGTGTGCTGAAAGATATACTTTAAACTCTTGATCTCTTTTTAAGTGTCTTTTGCTCCCTGAGTTGTGTTCAAATATATGATTGGTTAGTATACCAGTGCAAAATATTAATTTGACCTTGTAAACATTAGCAACATGCTCCTATGCTTCTTAATTTTTGTCTTGTATTCTGATCTCAGCCTTCATGGCTTATACACATACTGACGCACAAGCCAGCATATTTCCACATCGGACATAAATGTAAGAATTCAAATTCGAATAAATAATTATTGTTTTCGTGTTAAGTCTTTAATTCCTTTTGACATTAATGATTGCTACTGCAGACATGAGTCATGCTGTTCCACGGAGTTAATCGGTTAACTTATCCCAGTCATATAACCACAGTGGAAAAGATTACCTCAGTAATATTCAAAGCATGTTAAATAATAATGCAGTATAAGGCAGAGATATACCTCACTTCATTATAGTGTCCTCTAAATATATTCACAAAAACAAAATAAGAGGGGATCTCGTGGGGCTCCCTGTTGTTTATTATTTGAAAAACAGTGTGCAGTTGGTTCTCTTTGCTAATGACAGAAGCAGGCTTACCCTGCGAGGGCCTCCTCTTTGATTGTGCGCGGCAGCCTGTTGATGGTGCTGTCCATTGCCGCCACGGCCTCGTCTCCTGCGAGCCATCTGGGATGTTCTTTTTTCAGCCAACAATAACACTGCACAAGCCTGGTGCTCCTCTCTGTCAGCCCTACTACTGCAAGGGAAGGATCTCTAAAGCTGTGTGTCTGTTGAAGTATACATCCTATCACCCTGCCTGACCCTGATGACAGGATAACATAGCGGGCAAAGTTCAGGCCACAGTGGTAAAGGCTTTCAGAAATGTAGATTGCATTTGCAATCAATGCTGAGCTTGGAAAGACTTTCCCTTTATTTGTGCGGTGGCAGCAGCAGCATGATCCAGCGAGTGTTGATCCACTGAAAGTCCAGCTCTTTAACATTTTAGTACACATCTGTAAAAATATGCTTGCTTTTTTTTTTTTTTTACCATTTTTCAAAATTTTATTCCTTACGTTTTAACATAAAGAATAGCGGCTGCATACGTAACACTGTAATTTTTTCTGAGAAAGCCATTCAAGATAAACTATGAAGCTGTAATGGGAGGTCAGACACTACCAGCCTTTGGAACCAAACACAGGGGACAGTGAGTCCCGGCATTTCTCAGAGTTGTTAAAATTTAGCCACAGTGGCAGAAATCTGTGTATATCTTAAAATCAATAACATCCTGTCTTTCTTGTGCATTATAGCACACAATGCACATCCTGGTTTTGACATCAACTCATGCAGCTTTTTGGTGCTGAAGTGTTTCCCTATGTAACACACACAAACACGACCGTGGCTCAGGGGGTTGGGAAGCGTATCTGTAACCGGAAGGTCGCCGGTTTGATCCCCGGGCTCTCTGTCCTGGTCGTTGTGTCCTTGGGCAAGACACTTTACCCTACTGGTGTTGGCCAGAGGGGCCGATGGCGCGATGTGGCAGCCTTGCTTCTGTCAGTCTGCCCCAGGGCAGCTGTGGCTACAACCGTAGCTTGCCTCCACCAGTGTGTGAATGCGAGAGTGAATGAATAGTGGCATTGTAAAGCGCTTTGGGTGCCTTGAAAAGCGCTACATAAATCCAATCCATTATTATTATTATTATTAAAGCTGCACACGAAACATTATTTTCTACACAAAAATAAATAAAACTAAGACTTTTCAGGGAGGCTAGCTGCTAAAAAATGTTTTAGCCAGTCAGTGACTCTGTCTACTCTGTTTCAGTTCAAGTATATGAAAAACACTGACTAGTGTGATTACATAACTTTTCATTTAGTGCTAACATCTGGTCAAAGTTTCAGTTTGTCTAGCAGGCTACTTTTATGACTAATATTCCCATCAGACATCTGCCTTTTTTCTTTAACTCTGCTCTCTTTAGTTTCACTTTAACTTTGAGCTGAGCTGTTTTTGAGTAAATCCAATGATTTTGTACAAAACACATTTTAAAAGTAATGCACCTAGCGCTAAGCACTGGTGACAAGGCTGAGATAACAAGGCTGAAAGTCTCTTTGGGTGTGTGGCATGTTCAGGAGATACCAAAGATATGCAGTGATCTATATCTTTGTAATATTTGTAAGGTATTTAAGACTTTATCAAAAGGTCCAAATTATTTATTGTAGAACTATTTTTCTAAAGAGGAAACTTTGAGTCAGATAGTCGGTCACACAGTGGAAATTTAAGAAATGTTTCACCAAACCACAGATTGGATGATCAGCTCATACATATGTCTGCTTTTACGAATTACTGTACTGTAATCCGCAATAAAGTGTTGGGAAATCTTTAACTATTTTATGGAGGTGAGCTCATAATGAACAACTGGCCTTGGTTTTCCAGAAGTGACTTATGGAAAATCCCTTGAACATGTTTCACTTTCATTGTTATTCCTCCCTGATAAATCGCAGCACTTTGAAAAACAAATGCTAGATTTTTGGTTCCAGATCAGAATAATCTCAGTCAGCAACAAGCATAACCGGTGTGATCACACAGGAAGGGGGAGCGATTTCATGGGAATTTCTCACCTGTGAACACAATGACCTGGGGTAAGGGGGTGTGGTTATCTATGCGAAAGCATGCTGGGCGGGAGCATTGCTGTGCTGTTCCTCTCACTTCCTGAACTGAAGGCCTCCAAATATGTGGAGGTACAAACGCAGGATAACCTAACATTCAGGAGCTTTGACACACCACGTTACCCTGCATTGAAGGTAAGACTCTGATTACAATAAAAACATTTCATATTCTTACATTCTTTGGAGAAAGGCAGAACCTGTACTATACAAAAGGCGTGCTCTATAAATCACCAGTCTCAGGGTGTTCAAGGAGCAAACACATATTTTTCTGCTCTTTTCTGACTCCTGTTTGGTAGATGAGTAACCAATTAAGGATACAGTGTAAAGTATTCGAGAAAGAGAACCGTCTGTTTTGTTTGTGTGGTTATATTATGAACAGGATAATGTTTGAAATGTCTTTTTATGTAATAGTCTGATCTAGACTGATTAATCTATTTCAGTTTAAAGTGCCCGTGTAAAGCATGCTCCTGTGGCAGTATCTGATAACCTTTCTGCTGGTTACTGTTCAAATATGCAAAGGTAGGAAACAAATCATGAAAATGTAAATGGCTTTCTTTACATATCAGCTGTGTGTGTGTGTGTGTGTGTGTGTGTGTGTGTGTGTGTGTGTGTGTGTGTACAGTGTTTGCACACACGTACAGCTGTGGTCACAAAACATATGACAAAAATGTATCACAAGTTTTCAGTCAAGCAGCATTTGAGGAAATGCTGTTTCTTGGAATTAGTTAAGGGTCCTCTTCTAATTTGACTGTAAGTGGAGTCACTGCTGATGTGCAACTGTTACTGAAAAACACATTTCTGTACTTTTCTTTTCATCTTAGTAAATAACCATCTTGTCAGTGATAAAATCTTTAAACAATCGAATAATCTAGATATCATTTCAAGTTCTTACAAAGTCCGTGTCTAAAATATGCATTTGCTTAGCAGTAGATAGTTATATGTACAGAGGTGTGTCCTGAGCTTGGGTGCAGTAAGTTTCAGTGAGTCAGTGCGACATGAAAACTTGTAATGAGGAACAATGAACTACACACTGAAACCAGTAGTACTGATGTCACAAGATGACATCAGCACAATGTTGGTTTGAGATATTATACAAACACGCTTTCGGCACTAAGTGATCACAAAAAAATGGTTTGCATGCTTTAGTCACACTGATGTTAAATCTCTTATGAGAAACATGTGGCCAAGGTAGCAGCGATACAAATTCAAAACCCGTTAAAAATGCAGTATTAAAAGACAAGATCTACAACAGCAACAATATCTATGCTGGTCAGATCCATAAAGGTCCCACAAATTACATGAGACACACACTGGATATGAGGAATGGAAGTAGTCACTGTGATGTCAGGTTTGAGGCCTTGATTTTGGGGTTCTGCCCTGTTTTAAATCATTTGTAGAATTCACAATGAAGCAAGCAGCAGTATTTAACAAGTAACTCCTCCAAAAGGCTCCAACACTGAGTCAATGAATTGGAGATGTCCAATTCATTGACTCAGTATATGTATATATATATATATATATATATATATATATATATATATATATATGACACATGCCTCTCAAGATGGCGCAAAGTTTAGACGTATAGTATTTAGATGTTGTGCAATCTTTCCCATGCAATGTCTGCAGAGATCAATTACATAATATCTTATTTACCTGAATGCATCTGTCTTGTTTTGTTTTTTATCTCTCACCAGCTGAGAAATGCGATGAATTTACCGATCTGAATCTTGGTCACTCAATCATTGGTACCAGCCTCAAAGTTCGGTTGTTGCTATACACTAGATTAAATGGGACATGTGGTACCCTTATGTCCCACACCGACCTGTCTGCCTACCCCCAATTTAATGCGTCAAAACCGACCACCTTCATCATTCATGGGTATCGGCCCACTGGATCTCCACCGAACTGGCTCAATAAGCTCACTGAGCGTCTGCTGGTCAGGAAAGACATAAACGTTATAGTGGTAGACTGGAACTACGGTGCTGCGACTCTGAAATATTGGGAAGCAGTGAAGAACACACGCAAAGTAGCATCCAACATCACAGCTTTGATTAATATGTTGCAGGTATGGCAAGTTGTCTGATTTCAAATGTCAGAGTGTGTAGTGTCTAGCGATTCTAAAACTGATATTTTTTCAGGAGCACGGAGCCGATCTGAGCTCCATCCACATGATTGGTGTCAGTCTAGGAGCTCACATATCAGGCTTTACGGGCGCTAACTTGAAGGGAGAAATTGGAAGAATAACAGGTAAGAGTGGCACTTACATTGACGTCACTTCCACTTCCTGATATAGAATTAAAACCTGAAGTGGTATTTTTACTTGTTTTAAATCCCTCTAAAACAGGCCAATAGTAAAGCGAGCCTAATTTATGTTTCAGGTCTTAAGAACAATCTTATTTGACTCAATCTAAAGGAGAAGAAAACTTCTTAAGAACTTGTCCCATTGAGAAGTTTGCATGACGTTTGGAAGCTGACGTGCTTAAGGGTGACATTTTGTAGTGGCTCTTGACTGAGCTTTTAATTCCTAGATTTCCAACTTTAGAAGTCACTAATAGCAAAAGGAGATAAAGCCACTGGTGCTGAAGGGTTTAATAAAAGTTGCAGAGTGTATGAACAATGTGTTATTTGTCATGGTTGAGTTGTGGACTCAAAGGAACATACCGTGCTTCGGGTTTTGCCTGGGTTGGAGTCGCCATGAAAAAAGCGGCACAGTTTTGGTAAAATTCCCTGAGGAGAGATGACGTTCAAAGATCACGCTAATTCTCTGGAGGCTCACTGAGAATATCGGGTTTAAAACAGCAGGGAAAAACTGTCACATGAAAAAAAAGATACGTAGAAAAAAATGAGAAAAGGAGACAGCTATGAAGGTCAGCTGGGATAAGCGCTCGTCCTAGGTGTTGTCGGAATATTTAAGTGAGGTCAACATTCTGTTTTCGACTGATGTTTTCTACTGTGATGTTTGCAGCACTGGATCCTGCTGGGCCAGGGTTCAAAGGCAAAAACCCAGAGGACCGACTGGACTCTTCAGATGCACAGTTTGTGGATGCCTTGCACACAGACATGGATTGTCAGTCAATCACCTTATTTATTATTATGAAGAATTTCTTTTCTTTACACAAAACAGGCATACACGTTGTGTATGTGTGTCAATTTGTTATTGTTATATTACAGTGCTGGGTTTCAGGGAACCTTTAGGTCACATTGATTTCTACGCCAATGGAGGAGCAGACCAACCCGGCTGCCCAAAGACTATTTTCTCAGGTAAGATCAGTAAGTTTAAGAAACTTTTGGTATAAAGAACTGAACTTTATGTTAACAATTTACTTTCTCATCCCTGAAAAGGACAGTATTTTAAATGTGACCACCGGAGATCGGTGTTCCTCTTCATTGACTCTATAAATGCCACATGTACCAGCAGGACCTACCCCTGCTCGTCCTATAAAGACTTTCTGGATGGCAAATGCTTAACCTGCAGTCAGTTTGGTAATGCTGGATGTCCTATTTTAGGTTGGTGATGAAAAACACACAGATTAAATTTTCTGTCAACTAACAGGCAGTTACGAAAATCCAAATATGCACATTTTGCCAGTTTGTATTTTATTTCTTTAGATTTTACAGTGTATTATTCAGCACTGACACAGGTGTTTTAACCTAACCCAGGTTATGACGTCATAAAATGGAAAGACATCCTGCTGGAACAGAACCAAACAAAGGCCTACTTCAGAACAAACGAAAAATCTCCATACTGCAGTGAGTAACAGTTTACTAATGATCAGTAAGCTATAAAAAAAAAATCCTTAATTTCAATACAGCATACAATCTGATTGTCAGCCTGCACTGCCACCTAGTGGTAGAACTATACTTTTCTCAATGGTTTAACACATTTTAATGTGCCACTTTATTAGGTACACCTGTTCAACTTGTTATTAAAGCAAATATTTAATTAGTCAATCACATGACAGCATCTCGGTGCATTTATTACATTTGCCAGAGGTCAGAGTAGAATGACCAGGCTGATTTGAGCTGTTAGGAAAGCAACAGTAACCACTCTTTACGAATAAAGGTATGCAGAAAAGCATCTCTGAATTCGCAACATGTCAGACCAAATGGGCCACAGCAACAGAATCAGAAAGTCTTGGACCAAAATCTCAGAGGAATGTTTCCAGCACCTTGTTGATTCTATGCCATGAGGAATTTATTTGTTTATTTATTTTTTTATAAAAAATCTAAATGAACAGTTATGTTTATAACCCTTGAAATGGGGAATGAGACAGAGAAGCAAGACAGGTTAAGTGTGTTTTATAGTTCAAAACAAAAGACTTGAATTAAAAAATGTCATGTCTTTGCTCAGTGACAAACTACAGGATAGATGTGGTGATATGGAACAAGGATGTGCAGTGGGGATACTTGACTGTTAAACTTCATGGCAATGGTAAACAAGCACAGGCAACCATTGACCAGTAAGTCTCCTCTGCATATATAGCCAAGATTTGTCTTTACCTCCATGTTACTACCTTCTCTAACTAATGTATTTTTCCCCCTCATATTAGTAAATCCTTAAATTTCAAGAAGTTCACAGACACCGAGCTGTTGGCTGCGTTTGACAAAGACATTCAGTGGGTGGAAAAGGTGTCTGTTAAATTCTCCACTGGGAATGTATTGCAGCCCAAACGTAAGCTCAGAATTCTCCGAATCCGTCTCAAAAACCTGGAACCTAAAGGGAATAAAGCACAGGGGTATGCAAAAATTTTACCTTTAAGAAATGACACGCAGCATCAGCTGGTTTCTTTGTTGAAGCACTTCTTATATCTCCCAGCTGTAGATTTACCGACGTGTCTGGTTTTTCCCCTCACAGGCCTCTGTGTCGATATGACGTCCTTCTCGAGGAGAACAAAGAGGTCACCTTCAGGCCAATTCCCTGTGAAGAATCCAACTTCTAAAGGGGAGAAAAATTGCATAACATTTCACTGCATGTATGGAGAGAGATTCGGCTGATTCTACAGTTCTTCCAGAATTGTTCATGAAAAGACCAGCACTGCTAAAACAAAACAAAATAACACAATGTTGCCTCACAGTAAGAAGGTCTATGTTTGAGCCAACTGGCTCGCTGGGACTTTTATGTGCAGTTTGCACTGTCCCACAGTTATTTGGGGGTTGGGTTAACTGGTGATTGAGTCTAAGTTGGCTGTCGGTGTAACTTTGAGTGTGGACTGTTGTCCGTCCCTGTTGTTAATGCGATAGACTGGTTGGCCCCCTGCACCTCTGAACTGGATAAGTGGAAGATGGATGACTAGACCAGTAATGTGAATTAGACAGATTATCTGTCACAAATGAGTGAAAAAATACTAACATATTTACCTTTTTTGATAGAAAAGTAGGGCTGTCAACGTTAACGTGGCGTCACGATTAACGCGATTAACGCTCCAGATGGGTGAATTGTGTTAAAATGGGTGTAGCTCAGGTGGCAGAGCAGGTCAGCCACTAATCAGGAGGCCGGTGGTTCGATCCCAGGCTGCCTCCTGGCTGGGCAAGATACTAACCCCATGTTTGCCTACTGGTGGTGGTCAGAGGGCCCGGTGGCGCCAGTGTCCGGCAGCCTCGCCTCTGTCAGTGCGCCCCAGGGCAGCTGTGGCTACAATGTAGCTTGCCATTGCCAGTGTGTGAATGTGTGTGTGAATGGGCGAATGACTGAATGTAGTGTAAAGCGCTTTGGGGTCCTTAGGGACTGCGTAAAGCGCTATACAAATGCAGGCCATTTACCAAATTTTTTTAATTGTGTTAACCCGTTAACGTTGACAGCCCCTGTCGAACACATAATGTACGACTGATAGATTTTATTCCCTTTAGGCCTTTTGTTTTTGTTTTTTGTTGCTTGTCTTTGCTTTTATTTCTGTTTACTTTTTTATGCCAATATAAATTTTCAACATACATATATCAGTAGTAACTATATTTATTTTTAATAAACACACAATGCACATCAGCACCCAGTAAATTTACATTCTTTGTGCAATCAGAAAGAAAACAAGTGCTATTTTTTTTTCTTTTTACAAGCCTAAAATCTGTGTGCTCATCCATATTACATTATTATAAACAAACTCTTGAGTCTCTGTAAATGAACTGCTGCTTGTCATTTCTCATCCTTCTCTCTCTCTGAGTCACTGTCACAATGGATAAAAATGCAGTTCAATTATGCCGTAGTACATATTGCCACCAATCATTGTCTTAATGGACGGTGATGAGTGAAATCTCCTGGAAAACTCAAAATGTGAGATTACAGTTCCCCGGTAAGAATGTTTATGAATGCCTTTGGTGACGTGACGAGAAAAAAACAAGATGTTTGATGTGTAACTGCGCCGGTCATCTCCAGAAGGAAAGGACAGTTTGCTGCAGCCTCCGTCTTTATGTCTGCTTCCATCTTTGCACTTTCACCAGTGACTCAGTAAAAATATTAAGCCCTCTGGGTCAGCCCACTCAGCAGTCCAAAAAGAAACGGTAAATCAGAAATCTGATGAAAGAATAGTCGTCTTTGCTCATTTAGACATGTGCTTCTTCATTCGCTGAATTTCCATCTAAAACGGAAAAAGATTGGATTTTGAAAAAAATCAAATCATGATAAATCTTCCCACCTTGAAGTGTTTACGCCCATTGAAATACGATGTTACTAAATTTTATTATCCTCGGCCACTTTACCTGTAACGTTAAGCGAATCCTTTTCTCCTCATCCAGCTCATTCATCAGCAGTTTGATTTCTTTGCTGGAATAACACAATGTTGTTAAATTAGCACAGCAAAAACCTGACTGAAACTACAGTTGGTTGGTACTGATGCTGGGCTGGGAGTGTCAAATGCCCTCCAGAGTGAGGATGAGCAGGTAAACAGAAAACTGTGCAGATGTCTACAACTTATAGCTAATGTGCAATTAGGGAAAGACAGCCATACTTGTGCTGAGTCTTCATCTGTTCAAACTGGCCCTTCAGGTCTCTCAGCTCTGTCTGCAGTTGTTCCAGGTTTGGCGAGGCGTGCCCTTCTGGATTTCTGCTGGGCTGTGAGTTGATGCCTGCAGGCGGAGCTGGGTGCAGCACAGCAGAGATAGCCTTTGGCAGGAGAGAGGAGAAAGACTCTGTGGGCATAGTTTTGGTTTCTAATGCCTGTGGAAAACACAAAAGAAATATAAGAAGTTGTCATTTACTGCAGTTTAACAGCTGTGGATTGTACGACCTTTAGCATTTTATTTTATACACTGCTCGAAAAAATAAATAAAAATGAAAGGAACACTTTGAAAACACATCAGATCTCAATGGGAGGGAAAAAACTGTGCTGATATTTCTACTGATAAAGACTGCATGATGAATGATGATGCCACATTGTGAAATAGAAATAAAAATGATCAACCTACAAAGGGCCGAATTCAAAGACACTCATCACCCATCAAAGTGTGGTGTGCTGTGGGATCTTCCCTGGAGGAGGAACTGTCTGCATTTTCTCAACACATTGTGAAACACCACGAGGAACCCACAGGAACACTGCACCAACATAGGGTCTGACAATCCAAGGACTTGATAACTAACGGCTGTCAGGGTACTGCCTTTTAGCCTGAAGAGGTCTGTGTGCCCCTCCATGGATATGCCTCCCCAGGCCTCCTTGACCCACCACCAAACCAGTCATGTTGAACTACAGGCAGAATAGCGTTCTCCACAGCTTCTCCAGGCCCTTTCACGTCTTTCTCACAGCCTGCTCTCATCTGTGAAAAGCACAAGGGGTCAGCGATGGACCTGCCAATTGTGGTATTCTAAGGCAAATACCAGTTGGCTCCATGGAGGACGTTGGGCCCTCAGGCCAGCCTCATGAATCAGTTTAATTGTTTGCTCAGAGACATTCACACCAGTGGCCTGCTGGAGGTCATGTTGTAGCGCTGGCAGTGCTCATCCTGTTCCTCTTTGCACAGATGATCAGAAGGTTAAGGACCTTCTATGCTCCTTTCCAGGAGTAACTGCCTGTTTGATGTGCTTTCCTGGAGCAGTTAGACTACCTGTGCAACCTATGTAGTGTCCAGGTGTCGTCTCATGCTACTGGTAGTGACAGTGACCCTAGGCAAATGCAAAACTAGTGAAAAAACACTCAGGAAAAATGTCAGTGTCCTCCACCATGTAAAACCATTCCTGGTGTCTCATTGTTGGCCCTCAGTGCACCTGTTGTTAATTTTATTAACAGCAAAACAGCTGAAACTGATTAACAACCTCCCTCTGGTCAATATTCTAGAAGTTTAATTATCTTGATGCTATGCTCTGATTAAAAAGTGTTAATTTCATTCAGTTTTTGAGCAGTGCACTTACAGGCGGGATGGATCCATTCTGAGTTGTTTGTTGAGTTCCTTCTGGCAGCGAATTCCTTACTTCACTCTGGGTTTTCTTTCGTTCCTCCTCCATCATGAGTGTTACCTGTAAAATAAAGTCTAGTTTGAGACGTCTGATGAGTAAAATACATTAAATGGTGACATGTCGTTCTAGCTTTTGGTGTTTCTTAGTCCCAGAAGATGATTTTCAAAAAGGGGACCGATTCACTACAGGGCAAGTACCTTTTAACTTTGTTTTAAGTAAGGAGTCAAAGTAGATATCTTCTGCGTCTCTACTTGTCTCTCTGTGTGTGTATGGGGCAGCTCAGAAAAGTTAAATTTATCCCAAGGACAGAGTGACACAAGCAGACCACACCACACACTCTTTTCAAACACAGCACCAAGCTATAAACAAACTGGACGATTAAGAAATGGAATGGCTTGGCTTGTAGATGGCTTTCATTAAAAATGTATACTTCCCAGAGTCCGAAGCTCTGACTGTAACCTCTCATCTACAGCATGAGCTGCGTGCGCATTCAGCTTCTCCGTGATAGACACAACTGACACAAACTCCTCAGTGTCTTTGAGAGAAATGGAGATTACATGTTAAAACACACCTCACAGAGCTTGGAAGTCACTGAATGGTCATTCTTAGACATCTCGCTCCTTCTTTTGCACATTTTCAAAGTCTAGATTAACATTCTGCCTCAGACATGCAGCATCCGAGCACAGTAGCATTTCAATATATGTAACAAACAATAGTTGCAAGGCTTACCGGGAATGAGGGCTGAACTATAGCTGCCCATCGTGACAGAGAAGAATACAGTGAAAGACAGAAAAACCCTGCAGTGCCCTTAAGTCTACATCTACAAATGACAAATGGGAGCAAGTCAGTGGGACACAAATCAACAGAAACCTGTCAGCTCAGTGCAGTCTCACACCGTGCTGCTTCTTTAAAAGATCTGTGCTCTTTGTCATGAATCAGCCCAGCAGCAGAAGTATTTCTTTATCAGTGAGTGTGAGAGAGAGACTAAATGTGTAAGAGCAGAGGCAGCTGTTTCTCTCATGCCACAGCAGTGAACTAATGGGCAACACATGCTGGAGCCAGTGCAGAGTAGGGAGCACAGTGACAGATTAGTAAACGTACTAAACCAATTACCAGATTATTGTCAGTTAAAGCCACGATCCGGAGCGCACGCTCACCTTGTTTTTCCAGCTTCGCCGCTGAGATAAAGCAGCATCTGCGGTAACTCGACACCACCCATTGTAATCCACAGTGGTCTGCAGAGTATGCTGCGATGAAGAGTGGTGCTGTCCGGTCTAAGTTTAGAGCAGAGCCCCCCCATTCTGCTCCCAAATATCAGCGGCGTCACAGACTGACGGCTGACAGTTGTTTAAACGCACAAACGATGCAAAAAAACAAAAAATCTAGAAGGTTGACGACTTCAGTTTAATTCTCACAAGCTGTTTCAAAACAGTCGTTTCAAAACGCTAGAGAGGCATATCCACGTAAGGTTTGCAATAATGTCTTCATAAAAGGACATTCTTGTGAATGAGTTAGTAAAACGGTGAGTAAAAAAAAAGAAAGAGGAAACAGAAGAGTTTCCAAACTCCCTCTACACACATTCACACAACTCGCATAACACAACAACAGACTGTCCTCCTGTCACAGCTCCAGAGATCAGCTGTTGTCGAATGCTTGAAGAAAAAGATATTTCTTCAGCTTAGGTTTAAAAAGTGACCTCAGGCAAGCATCAAGCTGTCTGGGGTCACTTTGGAGGTCATTCCAAAGTGTCAGTGCCACAAGATGAAAGCCAGGACCCCCTTTTTGTATACCTTTCAGCTGTAGGATGGGTCAGGAATGATTAGGTTAGAATCTTGAGGGAGTATATGTACATATGCATTTCTACCAAGACCATTTAAAGCTTGAAACACAAGTACTATCACTTTACTTTGTAAGGGACGGAGCCGGTGCAGGACTGCTAACACTGGAGTAATGTGATCTCGGGTTTTTTTGTTGCAGTTAGTAGTCTGGCTGCAGCATTTTTACAATAGTTGTAAGAGATGATTCACTAGTTGTTTACAATGCTGTAGTCTAAGGTTAACAAAGGCACACATGGCTTTCTCTAGATCTGATGGACCTCTGGAAAAATTAGTATGAAAATTGTTCTGAGGTGGAAAAAATTGCTTCAGGACATGGCATTTGTCATAATGCCTAATGACTGTAATTTCACAGTGCCCCAACTTTAAAAGATGTACAATATTTAGCAGCTAATATCAGTAATATTTAACCATTTACATTAACATTTTAAGTGAAAATAAAGCCTATCAAATGTACAGCTTTAGGAAATGTGAAGATTTTGAACTTTTTACTGTATTTTCATTAGCTTTTCCTATCAATAAAGACCCCCAACCCCCATTGCCACTCAAACTTCACCAAGGTACAAGAACACTTTCTGTGAATTACTAAAATAAACCTCAGAGAAAATAACTTTTACTCAGTGTGATTGTTTTTAATGTTGCTCTTAATTTGTTCTGTTATTGTGTATTCTTTACGTTTGTACGGGATATTGTATGTTTTAAATGTTATATACTTATGTGGTACGTGTATTTTGACTTTTGTTGCCAGGTCTCTCTTGGAAATCAGTTTTTTAATATCAGATTTTTTACCTAGATAAATAAAGGACTAATACAAGAAAAACCCCCACTTATTTTCTAAATGTATAATTACAGGATAGTCTGTATTTTTGTAGGAAACTGGAGGAAAAAAAACAAAACAAACAAAAACAGGAAATCTACAGCATCTGATTTAAACATTTGTGGCATCGATTCCCAAAACCTGTATCCACCGAGGTCTTTGCACTCATTAAAGGGTTACACAGTATGAAAATCATTGTATTATTTTTAAATGTTGTACACTGTTAATGTTGTTTGGGAAAAAGGCTGAGACTGAGTGCTTAATCTCATTTTATTGAAAGTGTTTAAACACATTTTACAAGTAGTACCCAAGTGTCCACTGAGACTGTTTTCTAATCAAAGACATCTTATCGTGGGTCTTTATGGACAGTAAAAGTCAGATACTAAAGAGATTTTTTTTTTGTACTTAAATCTGAAATGTGACGCTGTTGGTATTAAAAAACAAACAAAAAACCCCAAACAAGGACTCCCATAATCACAAGCAGCAATTACCAAATCATCTGAAGAGAGGAAAAAGCAGGGCTGTATAATACAATGGCCTATGTTACAGACAATGTCAACCAAAATACTGCAGTACTTTTACAAAGAATAAAGTAAAACACCAAAATAAATTGAATAAAAAGCTTTCACGATGCAGGATGGGATTGTAGTGAAGCTTTCTGCAGTCCCCCTGACAGCAAAGAGCTTGATGAGAATTTTTCTCCATCCATGTTAGCTGAACGTAGGACCTATACAAGAAAAAGAAAAAAAAAATCTTTAGAATCTTCTTACGTGTTGCATCTGAAGCACGTATCAAACTTGAAGCCGCTGATGCTTCCCAACTCACTAGTGGTCATCACCACCGTTGCTGGTTGGGTCCTCGGTTGTACGGTGCGCGCTGACGCATCACTCTCATGTTACGGTATTTGGACACGATACTGTAACTCTTTCTGAACACTGGTCTCTGATTCGGGAAAGGACGCGGCACCAAGCTCTCCTTTTTCAAAAACAAACAAACAAACATGTAATGAAGAATTCGTTTTAAAGAACGAATGCTTCTTTTCCAACAAGAGAGATGATCTCTCTACTTACCATGAGTGGTCTTCTAAAATTCCCAGACAGTTCAGGGCCCATCCTCCGTGGACCACCAGTGAACTTTGTTCTCTGTAAAAGCACAATGGTAAAAGCTGAGTATATACAACATTTGTGTGATTGTACTGTAATCACAATACAAATTAGTTTTACATTTTCCAAAACATTACTGCTGTTTTTTTTTAAACTAGTTTCAATGTCAGGATGCTATAAAGTGTTAATAATAGTTTATCTTCATACCTCTGCAAGCTCAATATAGTCAGAGTTGGTTGATATGGACAAAACTTTTATCACAAAAGAGAAATCGGTCTGCATTACTAGCTGCAATAACCAGTCTATTCACCAACTCTTAAACTTATCAAAAATAAATGTTAAAATAAAATGTCCTTGAAAATTGGGAAACTTCTGATTTTTGTTTTAAATTTGAGAACAAATTAAATATCTAGCATTATTAATCATGTCTTGAAAATCTGAGAACAGCAGCTAACATCATTTAGGCTTTCTATAAGTCACCGCACACATTTACTTTTTCTACAATACAAGTATTTGGATAAGAATACTTAGCTTCAGGTTTAGCACATGTCCTTTTGCAGATAACAGAAACATGTCCATTATGATTGGCTGTTGTGGTGGCGTAACGACACCCTTAAGTAATGTCTGACATGTCTGAATTTAAAAGCCTACAATTTTCAACACTGACATTCTTTCCCTTTAATAAAGTACTCTGTTTTATAGCCCAGCATTAAATTTTATGATTTCACTGAAAACATCTACATTAACATGCAGACTATATAGTTTCTTTCATATTTGATCTTGCAAATATATTTAATTATAATTACTTTAAGTTATTAATGCAGACTGACATTGTTTTACACAAGTTTCTGATTATTACTGTACATTTAGAGCAGTCTGTCTTTATGGATGATCTTTTCTTCAGCACTGTTTCTTTCACTCACTTGCATGGGTCCGGGTCCGGGTCCTTTCCTTAAGGGTCTCCCAGGTCTGTAGCTGTCATGCATCATATTAACAGGCCTACAAAAAACAAATAGCCATCAGAAACCTGAAGAATACCTTATTTTTATGCTTCTGTGAAATCATACATTTTTCCCATACAACTAAAAGAGCATGAGGCTGTTACAGCAGTCTTTGAAAAAGACTGAACCTCCCAGTAAAGCAAGAACACCGCCTCGAACACTGGCATAGTTCTTTCCAATGTACCTAAAGACCCTCTTGTCCAAATATTCCTGTTTTCTGTCTTCAGGAGAAGATCTGGTATCACTTGACTTAGAGAGGCGTCTGTTTGGTGTGGTATCGGCATCTGAACTGTGATCTAAAACAAACAAAAAACATTTGAAGACACTACTTAAAACAGTTGACACCTTCAACAGATTATCAGATGAAAATTAAAATAAAAAATTAGAAATAAGACAAGTACACAAAAACCTGACTTACCACTCTTTGACTTTGGGCTACGGCCCTTTGGAGGCGAGCAGTCCTTGGAGGAGCTCGGTCCTGGTGGCCAGTGCGACAAAACGACAAGATCACGTTTCTCTATGGGAGAAGATCTGAGGAGAAAGTCACAGAGGTGGTGTTGAGAACACCAGTTCTGAACATAAATAACTTGAAATCTCTGAATAAAAACAGACCTCTAGTACAAACTAAAAGAAAGCCTGGCGGCTCTTAAGTAATGCAATTTAAACCAGTAATGAACAAAACTGTTTTGTATGCTGACAATTCAAAAAGCCACGCATCGCTTGGGTACTTACAAAAAACCCATGGAATGTCCATGCTCCTTTACTCCTATTTTTGTACCCTGAATCAATCAGTGCTCTCTTCATTTACTCAGTGATTGACAGAGGAGCCAAATGTTGGACGACGTTAAGAGATCAGATCAAGTCTTCTATCATCCCTCTTTCACAAGTGCAGGAAGGCAATGCATTTCCCCCCCCCCCAATGTCAGAATGAATTTCTGAAGGCTTTATAATCAGACCACACCATGTTGTTCCTTTAGTCATCTTCAGTTTTCATCATCCAAAGGGCTTCCCCATGCTTTAAAGGTGAGATTGGAGTCACCAAGTGATCTATAGTTCTGAAGGTAGAGGCACAGCTTGTTTTTTTCTTAGTTTCAAGAGATGATCTAAAGGTTGTCTGTTCACAAACAAGTCCAGGTTTAGAGAGGACTTGAGGCTTTTTAGTGCCAACAAAGGAGGCTTCCATCCAATCATACTCTTCTTAAATGTAGGGATGTTAGGTATATTGGAAGAAAAGGCTGGGATCAGTTTGCCAGTTCTGCCATCGATGGGCTACAATGGCACTCAGTTTTCCTCTTCCATTGTAGTTTAAACTTACATTTGGGTAGATCAGGGATATTCGACGGAGAATGTTGGTTTGGGGGGGGGGGGGGTTGGTTCCTGAAACTGACAAGGTAGTGTCTTTACAGGTTGGCATTCACAAGTTTGGGTTAGAGACTTTCGTTGCAGTTGCCTCGTAAAATGGCTCAAATGTTTTACTGTCCATGAGGCTTGTGATCCACACATTTATTATTTGATTTGGGTCAGACATCAGACGGGACAGGTAACCTGATAGTCCAGCTCACGTTCACGCTGATTTAAATAAAAATAAATAACAAGATGTGACGCAGATGCAAAGAGAAAGCTGATCTTGTATCTGTTCTCTTTTAGTATCCCATTAGGATTGAGGAGTCTTGTAATATCTTTCCATTCTTTTGCATCCATTGGTGTCATATCTATGGGCCTCACTGATATTGCGTACCTTTGTGATCTCAGTGCTTTTTCCAAAAAATTTAAGGTGTCATATCAAGACATTTCATATAAGGAAGGGTGATCTGATGTGATTTGTCCATGGCGTAGCTCTACAGTTGCCGATTTAACTTGTTGATGTGATTATCCCTCATGCATTTCATTAGAAAATTTTCAAATAATTCTCCAGAACTGACATGATAGTTATGTGGGGTATGTCAGAAAAGATGGGGTGCTATGAGACTGTTTCTTATGAAGTTGTGGTGACTGCAGAGCAACAGTTCCAGCGCTTAGATCCACTGCATGAAGTGCAAGTAGCAGTTTGGCTCCTCTTCATTGTGCTGATTGGCAATGATGTAGCACCACTGAGCTTCATGGTTACGTTTGTCCAAACCATTTGATTCTGATAAGCTGATCCAGTCCTTCTGCTGAAAATGAATTTGCTTCACTTCTGTCTGACACAGAGTGGCTAAAATGCCTGGAAGTTCCACAGTGTCTGCATACTGGACGTACACATCTGATGAAAGCTCAAGGAGAAAAAGTCCCGACTGTGGTAAGTGCTAGATTTTCGGAGGCTTTTTTGGTTGTTTTTAAAATTTTTGCTCAATTCCTTGTCTCTGGTTTTAAATATTTTATGTTTTCCAGACTCAAGCATTAGTTTGTTTACTGGATTATTTGAAGGGAACAAATTAAGGGTTATGGCTTAGCTAATTAATCACTGCAAATAAATGCTACTATGAACAGCAGCCATGTTAACCAGTGTCCCAGTTTATTTGAGATTTACTGGCTTTTTGGTCTCTGCAATCATCCTCCGTCTTGAAATTTCTTCTTGCCTCGTCTTACGATTTTTCTGTCTCATATCCTAACACCCTGAACAGCAATTAGTCATAAAACAATGTAAAGCTTTCAGATTTCTTTTTCTGCAAGGAAATACGCATTTTAAGGCAACAATCGCCGTACTTAGTGACAATCGCACCATTTTCAGGAGGCTGTGATAAAATTTCAGCCCAATGGAGCCTTCAGCAGCACAGTGACCTCGTCTTCTGATTTGCGCCATTTGTTTTGAGGTTATGGTGGGCTGCTTAACTGCTTCTTGATAGAGCATAGACATAATGTGTTTCCTTATCTGGAGAGCCGAGTTAGGAGCAGGGAGGTTGGATAGGAAGCTCTGTGCAAGATCAGAACTTGACAACGCGATGACCACGACTGCTGTGGTATGTATATTCGCCTGTTCTCCTTCATATATATATTAGTATTATATATTGTTCACCGGGATCTCTCGTGAACACACTTCTGAACACCATGTTTCCACTAAGGTGAAGCATGTAATTACAGTTTAGGCGATGCCAAATGCGGTCCTCTTCACGCCCATCATTTATCTTGTTTTGCATACAGCGACATATTGTTTTACATGAGAGCTGTTAACATCAATTTGCGGATGAAAAGGGCTTCAGAATATGCTGACGAGCACTTCTTTTGAGATCAAGTCAGCAAGTGCTGACAGAAGAATCCTTTGACAGCAAAGCTCAAACTCTTCATCAAGGGGGTTATTAAATCTTTTGGTGAAGATTTAAATTAGATCCTGTGTAACAGACGCATAAAACTTCTCTCCATCCCACTTGACAGGTAGATACTCTGATACATATGTGGTGGTATGTGAAAACATTTGTGGATTTTCATCAACCGAACCACTGCTGCACATTTAGCTCATCATGACATCTCCTTTTTCCACAGTTGGGACCCCCTTTCACATAGAGACATTCTTGACCTCCTAATCATCATCAAGCCCCTGCGAACAGTGCAACAAGGAAAATACCGTACCTGTGCGCGTTCATGGACCGACGAGACTCCACCTGCTCTTTTCCTGTATCAGAGTCTCTGGAAGACTTGTTGGCACTGCTTTCTTCTCTGGGGAGTGACTGTGGGGGTTTTCCCCTTCTTGTCTCCACTTTTCTCAGGGGTACTGCATTTAATTGGAAACGTTTCTTCCTGAGAGCAAGAACAGAGCTGGCATTTCCTTGTAAAGCAGAATCACCCAGGCGAAACCTCGGTCGCACATATGGGGGTATTCTGAGCCTCATGAGTGACTCTGCTTTGACTTGTCGGCTCTTAACCAGGAAACTTCTATCCCTAAGAGACAAGGGTTTTCCACCAAATGGCCTGGGAATGCTGAGCAGTTGCGGTCTCACTCTCCGGATCTGTTTTGCATTGCCATGCTCCAGTGCTGCGTCCGAGGAGGACATGCTGATGTCTGATATCCTCCTCTTGCGGGGTCCTGCCATTTGCCTCTCCTGAGGGCCCCTGTGGTAGGAGGATGAAGGTGATGGGCCTCCTTTCCATGAAGGGGATCTGTAAGGAGGTGGGTGAGGCACATCTTGTGCCCTCTCTCTACTGTGGGATCGGCTACCCTGCCTCTCCATGGGACCACGCTGGCGCCTGGAGTCTTGCTCAGATGACCACCTGCATATCCATCAAACAATAGAGAAATCATTATAATGACAGATCCATTGCCATTTTAAGTTGGAGACGGAACTTAACTCTTAAATGACAGAAGTAAACAGGTAGGAGTACGTTTTCAAAGAGTATTTACAGGTGTGATACTCCTCAATGGCAGGTATAACCACATTTACACAGGTCCCCCCATTAACCCCCTCTAATAACTATGAGCTGGGACATAGTAGAAGTAATCATTACAGCCCCTTTGACTGGGAGGACTGGCCACCTTCAGGCCTCTGCTTTAATAATTTTACCCAGCTGGGCTTGCTGCTTCACGGCTGTACCTCTCTGTACACGAGCCTCTCGCATGCATCTCTCTGGGGTTCCTCTGTGACCCCGAGGGCCCATGTTGCCCATTATGTGAGAATGATCCAGCCTCGTGCCAGCGCTTCACGTTGTGACCCGAGTGTTCCTGAGTGGGCCTTTCTCTTGGACTGTAATTCCCTCGAGGGTCTCGACTCCGCTGCTCCTGATGAGGAAAGCCTGACTGCCTTTTGGGGCCTTTGAAAGATCCCTGGTAGCCTGGTGCAGAGCCTGGCCTCCTATCAGCTGGGTGGCCACGAAAATGCCTTGGGGAAGATGATCTGTGACCAGAGGGGTGACCATGAAAAGATGGACCTCTCTGACTATGATGTCCTTGCGCAGGACCATGAGATGATGACTGATGCTGGACTTGAGGGGAGCGGGTTGGCCTAGATGGAGGCAGCCGTCTCTGGCTATGGTGTGGTTCCATTTTAGGATGGTACGGTTGAAAGGAATCCTGATTTTGGGACCTCCAGTTATTAAAACGTGGCTCCCTTTGCTCTCCCATCAGAGGAACTCTTCTGACAGGTGGGGGTCGTCCTCTACCTCTGGATTCCCTCCAGTTAAGTGGAGGCTTTGCTGGGTAGGCCTGGGCATCTCTTCGACTTCTAGAACTGGGGTTGTAATTGCCTTCATTGTGTCCAGTAGCATGACTATCTCCATAAGGTCTAACAGGACACAAGAAGCAAAAACTGGTAAGTCCCACCAAACACTTTAAATCATTTTTAAAAATGAAGTCCAGAGTTCACGTTAAGTCATTAACTTATAAACTTTATGATGAACATAACACCAGGTGATGCTAATGCAACTAGATACAACTGAAAGACATTACCTGGGCTTTAAGCGTGGTGGTCCAAAATGCGTTCGGACCATCTTTGGCAGACAGTGAATAATCTATGGACAAAAAGAAATTGAAATCATTGATCCTAATGAGATGTAATGCTAGACTCTCAAAGAGGCCTATCCTGACTTCTCGGCCATCCACATCTTGGTTATGCACTTGATGGGATTTAATAGGTAACTTTACTACTACTACCCCCCCCCCCCCCCCCAATACAAAGACAAGCAGACATGTGCAACATCTAAGATTGACAGATATATAGTTCCATTTACTTCCAGTTAAAAATGTAGTTTAATTATAATGGGACAAGTTGCCTTTTTAGGCTTGAAGTCCGGTTTTCATTTAAATCAATTGCAATTTACATATTCCTTCAAAACAACTACCCAAGATGGCTGCGCAGTGTCCATACTTGCTTCTAAAGAGGTTTTCACAAAAACTTAGAATCACACTTTCTAAAGGAATAAACACTAAATAGGATGTTACGAAGATATATAAAATAAAATAAAAACCCTGCAAAATAAAAAAGAGCGAGACAGGAAACGGAGAGGGTTTCCTTTTAGCGCCGACTGCTTGTCGTTTCTAACGAACATGTTTATATTCGCCTCAATTCCTCATGTTTAGAGCATCCCAGTCGTGAGAATGAGCAAGAAATTGCGATAACACCGCTATGAAAGGACCACATTTCCCACACCTCCTTTTACCAGAGCCTCTTGGCTCATTGTGGCGACCCTAATTAAACTCGACGGCTAAACAGTTTGCTACGAAAAGACAAAAACCAGGTGACCTCCATTGATACAGGCTTGATTGTATCACCGTAAATTCTAACTTAAAAACAGTACGCGTAGATAGGCTGGGTGGGTGGGTTTACCATGGTGGGCGCCGTTTTAGTTTCGTCTAAAGCTGACCGTGCTTCCATTTTTGGCATCAGCTCGCTTCAGCTGTTGGTGAAAACAACACCAGACAAGCACGAGTGAAAACCACCCCACGCCAGGCCCGAGTACATCGCCTCAATGTTTTGACTAGGTCAACATTTGGTTTTTTTGTTTGTTTTTTGAAAAAAAGAATAAACTAAAAGCGCATCTAATTGCAAAGTTAGCTGAGCATAGCTAGCTACTTGGGATATTTCGTTAGTTGGTAACGTCCCTACGCTAACCTTCCAAAATGACATTCACCCGAATCCTTTCATAGGAGTAACAACACGTTACACAAAATAAAACAAAAGGTTCACCAATGCGTGCAATTCGGCCATTTCGAGAGGTACTTACCTAAACGCAACGGAAGAGTGAAAGACGAACGTTGAGCACGACACAGCACTCGTCGTCTCACGGCCTTCTTCTTCTTCTTCTACTGCTTCTCCTTGTATTTTACTCGGCAGTTAGCGAAAAGCGTAAAGGCGCATTAGCGCCACCTTCTGTGTCATGACTCTATCGTAGCAATCATTTTAGTTTAAATAATATAGCATAAACTGAAGGATATCCTACCCACCGCAAGAAGTCAGTAAATAAATAACGCGAAACAGGCAAAAAAAAAAAAAACTGTTATCAACATGGTGCAAGTAAATAATCACAGTCATTGTTCATTTCAGGGTTTTGCAGACTGCTGAGTGCTTATGATCCTCAGCACCCGTGCTTCATATAATAGGCACACATGACCACAGAGCCAAAAAAGTCGAAATTCTCAGTTTTGCGCTTTATTGTTTCAGATATCCATGCTAATCATGCACAATGTCTACAGTAATTACATACGCTAGGTGACTGACACTGGTTTCATGTATGGCAATGAGCAAGCGTGAATACTTCTTTGATGTGGCATTGTGTATTATTAATTCATAACCATTTCCAGTCCTCCAGCTGTTTGAATATGCAAAATATATATAGATGTGTATATCAAACCATAACTCAGATATATGATTTATATTTCAATGTGGCTACTTTGCATAAGAATGTTATATGGCCATTGATTTGGGTTGTTTGACAACAAAAACTAAATGTCACTTCTTAACTGCACTGAATGTCGACATTACTGTCTACACCATGGCAGACATGATGCATTTCAAACCAAGTTTCAAGTATTACAGGTCACAGACACACAACTATCCCAGTGATCAAGTTAAGATAAACACAAAATAAGCACTGAAGTAAAGCAGCTGCTCAGTCCCAGATAAGGCATCTCTACTGAAAATACATTTTAACGCAATACAGAAAGTGAATGTCACTGAATTGTTGAAGAAGTGTTCATGATCTCAGATGTAAGGGGGGGGGGGGGGGGTGTCAGCAGTAAACAGTATCTTTGAAGCTACAGGCCAGATCATTTGCAAGTCGCTCAGCAAAGATTCCTGTCCCTGCGCCCTTCAGTCCTTCAGTCCAGTTCAGTATCCAGACATAGAGGGAAATTTCTGTTTCACAGATAAGTTAGCACTGGGTCCAACACAGCAAGGCACTCCTACCGATATCTTTTTAAATAACAAGAAGTTTAAGGCTGCCTTGCTTTCTTGATTTCTGTATATTTGTAGAAGACTGGTTCTGCTCTGCAACATACTGGTACTTTCTTTGCATTGGTGACATGACTTGTTTTTAGTTTGCTGCAACATTCAAGTTTACTTGGAATTTTTTAAGGTCATTTCCCTCCTCATTTGCATGCAGTTAGAAAGATTTGAAAAGGGAATAAAGGGAAAATATCAAGATTATAGTTTGCTGGGACAGAAAGTAAATAATACATAGTTGGAGTAGTCTGCCTGGATTTTAGTTTGTTACATAAATCCAATATCAATACACACACCAGTAACATTGCTAGCATTAAAAATAAACCTGTCATGAACATTAAATAGTCTTGCCTTCCCAGCAACACTTTGAATATCGTTTAAAGGCTTAGGAGGGTGTTTGGAAAGGCTACAGTCATCAGTGCTCTGAGCAGGCTTTAATACAACATGAAAATGAACTGGGAGCCAGTAAGGAATCTGTGCAGGGCAAGCTCTTCTCTAGCTAATGTATTTAAGTAATAGTATGTTTTTGAAATTTTTCTAGTATTCAAATCCCTGATATTTTTTTCCTCCATCGGGTCACACATCTACTGACTGTCTGTCATATGTGGATACTTGTCCTCAGAACAAGTACTGCAGATTCACAACAGCTGTAATACAGTCATTTGCTATGTTATTACTAAATAGGAGATGTTTTGTTTATATTGAAGGTCATATTGTACATTTTTAGGTCAATCTCTATGGCTCTATTCCCATTATTTTAATGACACAAGAGCACATATCCAAAATGTGACATCCTTGTGAGCGTATGTGTGCTTGTGTGTGAGAGACAGAGATGGAGAGGACAGAGACAAGGCAAGCAAGAGAGGAAGAGAAAGGAATTAATCGGCTACTTGATGCTTAGTTTATTCGAGGACGGAGGTGCCATCCCAATGAGCTTTGAGTCTGAGACGGGACTGACGACACCCTCAATGAGGTTCTTGTTGCAGTCACCGATGCTGCTTTCAGAGGACAGTTTAGCATAGGTGATGCTCCCTGTCAGGTCCATCAGCTCTTCGAGGGCCCGGGTGTTACTCATGCCGCTGCTCTGGATTTCATTGACAGGTGAGAACTCTGGGATCGAAATGAGTTCTTCCTTTGAGGCCGGGCTGAAATATGACAATGTGAGAAATCATATATATTACATATTTACACAGCCCCCCCCCCCCCCCCCCCCCCCCCACGCTCACATTTTAGTAATAAAGTGTTACCTAATGACTCACCTGACCTCCATTGACTGCACCTCATTGCAAGACCCTGTGTGCTTCACATCGAGTGGCTCCAGCTTGATGACTGGTGGTGATAGGTTTCCCATTGGAAGGGGTTTTACGGGAGGTCTACCAACCCCAAGCTGGGACCCTCCTTTATCCTTTCCCCCAGCTTTGTCAGCTGATGGCACATCCACGCTCTGCTCTTTGCTTGCTTCAGCTGTTGGAGCACTCCTCTTCAAGGCACTTCCTCCAACCTTTCCTCCACTATTCATCATAACACCCTCTCCCCTCAGCTTTGTGGGGTCTTTCATGATTTGGTCTGTGACATTAACACTTGCTCTGTGCTGCTGGTTTACATTCATTTCCATCTCTCCCCTCTCTTGCTGGAGTACACAGGCTTTGGCTACTTTAAGGTGGCTGCTAATCTCTTCCCTGGTTTGTCTTGTCTCAGATTTCTTGTCAGGAACACTGTGCGTCACGAGATGAGTGTTGTTTTTTACTTGCTTATGATTGTCCATCTGTGCTGCTGCTGTGACTGTGTCTGTCTTACTGAGAGCAGTGTCCTTTATTTTGACCTGAACTATGACCTGCTCTTTAACCTGAAAGTCAACCTTTTTGGTTGCTGGCTCTTTAACGTGAGCATTGCTTTGAATAGTCTTTATATTACCTGTGAAGAATTAAAAGATTTATCTTTTACAGTGGGCTTTCCTTTGTGTCGACTGTCCAGTTCAACATTAACATTTAATTTAAGTTTTAACAGAAGATATCACAGATGTCATTACCCACAGCATCGGCTTAGCAGGTAAAAAAAACAAAAGGACAGCTCAAATAAAGCATAAGCTCAGATTGTGCAGAGCAGCCCGCTAGAGACAGAGCTGAATAAATCTTCCAAGGGCATTTTCAAGAGCGGCTAATTTTACAGTCAGCTCCCTTGGCACTTCACTGAAAGGTGCCCTTTCAGCACCAGGAAGGAAGTCCGTGTCTCCTCATACGCCACCAAACGTTGCAGAAACACCATGAAAGATTTTAAATGCTTAGAAATGTGGCTTCATCAGCTGAGGGTCACACTCATTCTTCTGAATAATCAAAGCCAAAGCACCAGAACAAGCCAAATCATAAAAATGTAGATGCTGTGGCACATGCTCAAAATTAGCTACTGCAAATTCATTCAAGCTAAATCAGTGGTTCTCAAAGTGGGGTCCGGGGGAATATCCATAGCCATCGGGGTGACATTCAGGGTGCAACAAACCCTTCTCACTGCTGCATAGCTTGGTTGAGTTGGCTGACATGCTGAGTTTGGTTTTCTTGAGAGCTGAAACGGGATGGCCAGTATGCACTACGTCTCGTCAGATGTAAATGAAGTCAGACAGGAAGACAATTTTGTATTTGGATCCTAGTCACATTAAGGGTATGCTGAAAATATACAACTGTTTTGCACCTAAACCAACTGAAATGCGTTGGTGTTTAATACCAGGACACAGGCGTGGAAACACACAGTTGCAATGACACTCTGAATGGGACTGTTAGAAGCTTGTGGCTTATTGGTGCTGGGACTACGAGGGGACCCTTAGAAAATGTGCTCCCTTGTAAGGAGCAGCTGCCCTGGCACCCAAAAGTTTGAGAACCCTTGAATTAAATCATAAACCTTGCATGCCCTGATTGCTTCTTTACAGCAGAGCACAGTAAGCAGGACCAGCAAGCAAAACTTAGCAGATCAGCAGGGGGGGACTGAATAACACACTAACCTGGTGGCGAGACGCGCTTTGTCTCCACCTGTTCCTCCATCTGATTCAGCGCAGAACAGAGACGATCAAGTAAACATTTAAGGCAATCAGGACACTCAACCAAAGTATCACCAATGATAGAATTTAATAAAGATAACAACATGAGAAAGTTGTAATAAATTAAAGTCAAAAGAAAAAAATATCAAACAGTCAGCGGGTGCTTAAAGGCAGCAGGTCTACTGTATGAGGACAGAAGCTGTCTCTTACAGTACCTTCGACTCAGCTTCACCCTTCCTAGTTCTCTTCATAATCTCCTCAATTCTCTGGAAAAGAATATCAATATTCAATCACTCTGGGAACTTTCCAGATATTCAAACAGATATTTCAAGAGAAGAAATGCAATCTGAATACAGCAGTTGACTTGTCTGTGTCTACAGTAACCTTTTTTCTTTGTTGCCGCTCCTCTTCCTCTTGCTGTGTCTGCAGTTCTCTGTCTTGCCGTTGACGCTCCACATCCTCTTGAGCCAGGACTTTGGCTTTTTCTCTCTGTTGAGAGCAAGAAGATCCATACATAGCCAAAGACTGCAATGATTTATACAGTAATCCAAAATTTTTAAAGACAAGAAAGCTACAAAAATCTAAATGCAGAATAATTAGCAATAATAACAGACCAGCACTTTATAAAGACCACTGACCTCTCTGTCCATCTGGGCCTGTAGCTCCTTCTCCTGCTGTTCCTTCTTCCATTTTTCTTCTTCTTGTTTCAAATGAGCGTCTGCCTCACGCCTTCCTCTCTCTTTCACTTGCTGATTCACTGGCTCCTGCCGTTGCTGCTCCTGTGCAAGTTGCTTCCGTTCCTCTGGTAACCTGATCCACATGCATATGAATTTGTCATCAACATGTTTTACGTGTATTCCAGACCTTATTTAAGGTCATTCCAGATCAATCAACTCACCTTCCTTCTTCTTCTTGCTGCTCCCGTTTTTTCTCCTCCAGTTCTTTCTGAGCCCGAGCCTGGCGCCTACGCTCAGCCAGCAACCTGCTAGCCTCCTCTGCATTTGATGTGCCAGCAGCCACCTTGCCTGTGCATGGTGCTGCTTCTATCACATAAACAAACATGGAGTAAGACTCTTCCATATGTAGTAAAACTGAATGTAAAGGGGGGAAAAAAAGGAACTTATAGAATCCACCTTTTTTCTTGTCTCCATCCAGAAAATTGCTCTGTGTCATCATCTCTAAGGGATCTCCTTTGGAAGTCAGCTGGTTTCCTCTTTCAGGCGACTGACATTTTTCAATAGTGTCTCCTTTGAGGTACTTATCGGAGGATTTGGTTTTAGCGATTTCACTACTGGCCATATTCTTCTGAGCTGGTGGAGATGAAATTAAGCTGTTGATGTCAGCGCTCTTTTTCACTGCAGTGTCAGCTTTGGTGCGCTCGCCCTTTTTTCCCACCTTGTCATTTTCTGCTTTTCTATTATTACTCGGGTTGGGGCGCTGTCTTGTCGGTGAGTAATGGTACTGATGTGCATTGCTAGGAGACTGGGCGCGAATCCTAGGCACACAGAAGGAGATGTCCAGCTTAAGAATATAGTTTTATAACAAACTGAACAAAGTACTGCTCATGCTCAGAGATACATTTGCCCACCTTTTACCAACAGTTTAGCTTACTTGGAAGGGGTGGGAGGGGAAGCCAAATGTTTGGTGAAACTGGCAGGAGATTCAGATCTTCTCACAGGGGACCCACAACCTGGGGATGCAGTTCTTCTCTCTCTGCGCAGCCGCTCTTTCTGTAAGAAGTGTTAGCTTCATTTAAATCATAGCCTGTATCCACTAATGTCTCGTTCTTAAAGATGTTGTCCAAGGTCTAACCTTTGGGGTGTTGGGAGTGGACTGAGAGCCTCCCTGAAGTCCAGCTCTGTTGTGATCTACACGGTTCACCGAGGTGTGGAAAGGTGATCTGTGAGGGCTGCAGGGTGCTGCATGATGACAGAAATAAATTTTGGTGAATGATACTCACTGATAGAGAGATAAAGACACAGCAGTAGCAGTAAAAGTACTGGACAGCACGTGCTGCATACAACTAAAGCTTACACCCTTATTTTTACAGCAGAAAATAAGCTACAGGAGGCCTTCATTTTTTTTTTAAAACACTGCATTTCCTCTCTCTGATTAAAAGGAAGGCATCGAGCTTTCAGCTTAGGATAAGCAAAGTCTAATGTGGAAAACATTTCACTGCATCTGCATTTTTGTGATTCAGCCATCAGTCAGACATAATAAGGTATTAACACTTTCATTTTAGCAATTAACCCATGCACTACAGTGCACTACAGTGCAGCATGATGCAACCACACATGTGGCAATACAGTGGCTGTGAAAAACAGTGCAGAAACCCACTCCCAACATTTGGTTTGTGACTGCAAATGAAAACAGACAGATTTTGTGCAAACTCAAATTACAAAAGCAAAGGCCCTAAACACTGACCACCTTGCAACACCCATGTCATATTTTTTTTTTGCCATCTTTGCACCTTGTCATCAAGCTGAACAGTCTCTAAGGAGTGCAGTCATCTCAGTGTGGCTGTATCTGTGTCTATTTTTGTGCACATATTTTTATTCTAGGTCACTTACGATTAATCTCTGAAACCGCCTGCTCCAGGGACCCAAAGGCAGCACCACTTAGCTGCTCTTACTCTGAAAACCTAATTTCAGGTTATCACAATAAAACACCCCGACCCATCTACAAACTCTGAAACACCCTCCAGCATTTCAGACCCAGAATCCAGAGTTTAACTACAGAATTTAAATACTAATCCAGAAGTTGTTTTCTGGATTACAGGAATGTCCCTGCCACAGTGAAACACAGCAAAAAAAAATCATATACAAAGGCTTGATGATGATGAATTTATGGAGGAAACAAGTTTAAACTAACAAGATTCAGTCTGTGAAAAAGCTGACACTGTGCACTTTTATTTTCCTCTTTCTCCTGCATGGTGGTCTACTCGCAGATGTGCTGCAGAGTTGGCAAAGAAAAGCAAACTGAAATACTTCTGCGTGCTTTTATGTGAAAATTACGTTACATCAGATTAAGACAAGTATTTTAGGATAAAAGTTTAGAAACATGACAGCAAAACCTCTTTTTCTGATAACATCTTTGTCTTGATTTCAATCCCTGAAGGCATAGTACTGTGTTCACAGTGCTGTGCCTCTATGCTGTCTTTGCAAATAACTCAAATGTAAAAGCCACTGCAAAAACATACACAACGAGGCCTGCAAAACATACAAAAGCAAAGAAGCTATAAAACTGAGCAAAAGAGTAACTTAACAGGCGTGCGTTACAGAAAGAAAAAGTTGCCGGACACAAAGCACACGGTAACTCTTGGATGAATAGGTGGGGTAATGGATTTGGGAGGCAAGGGGGGCTAAACTTTACCAGATTCGCTGACAGCAGGAATGGGGGAGGCAATGCCATGGGAAAAGGCGGAGGCAGCAGAGAGAGGGAGTGGGGCATTCTCACAGTCACCTATAGGCAGCGGGCGGAGCAGAGCAAACAGAGCATTTGTGAACAGTTTATCTGAGCAATTCCTCATCCAGTTGTAGAGACCAGCAGGGATGCTGTGAAGCCATGTAACAGAAACATTTTTTTCTTTAATTTAAAGCTTCAATTTGTAGTTTTTGCATATTTTTGAGTGTATAAACATGGAGTTAGTGTATCAACTACTTTGCTTCATTCATTTGCAGACGTTTGAACAGACAGTTCTCTCCAAAATCAAACTGACATGTTTTTATTCTGGCCCATATTATCCATTGTCTTCCCTTGTGTAGTGCCAAAAGACACACACATAAAAGTGAGGTGTGTCTTTCCAGAAATCATGTTCCTGATACTCAGTAGAAATCCACAAACTTTGTTGCATGCAATTTATTTTCTGTCTATCAACCCACACCTGCCTACTGTATAGAAGGGTGTGTGTATCTACCTATGACGACAGACTTGCGTCAGTGTGACAGGATGCAAACATTAGCCCCCTCAGCTGAGCTCTAATATCAGCTATACTGTATGCATGCTTCTTTTGGTTGGCAGGTGTAGTTTAGTAGAAAGAAAATAGTTCCTACATGAAACAAGGTTTGGATTTTTTCCTGGAAAGAGACAAAGTTACATACGAATGAGGATGGGGGGACATTTGTCACTACCGAGCAGAGGAACTGTCCTTCAAAAAGATGCTGATTAGCGATACACCCGTGCTGTGTAATTCCACCATGTCTTTGCAGAAAAACAGGAAACCATCTCTGTTCACGCGCATTTCAGAAGCAAGGCTGTCAGCCATGATCAACCCTCTTTAACACACACATAGTGTTTGTCTGTGTTATGTTATCTAACAGAAATACAGCAAAATGTAGCTGCAGTGTCTTTTCAGTATTCTGCTATTTCAGACCATCCCACAATATGCTTCCATGCTTCTTTGTTCTCAGGAAAAAAAACCCCAGACTATTCTTACCTGCTCCTTGATGGTAGCCTCTGCTGCAGCGTTTTGTCCTCTGCTCCAGCTGGAGGCTGCGCTCCAGAGAGCGTTTCATCAGGGCCTCGAGACGCTCCTGAATGCAGCACAGCAGAGGTGACTTTTACACAAACATTACAACTTCACCATACTCACCGATCACAAACACACAACAACAAAATGCTGACCCGCTCCTCCTCGAGCTGCTGCCTCCTCTTTTCCTCCACTGCAGCTCTGCGGAGATCCTCTTTCTGCCTCTGCTCCTCCAGCCGCCTCCAGCGTTCCTCCACTGTGCGTTCATACTGCAGCCGAGCTCTGCGCTCCTTCTCCCTGATTAGCTGTTCCCGGGCCGCTGAGAGAGACAGAGTGTCTTTTTGCTCTTTGCTTGTTCATGCATCACACATACCATGACTTTTCTTCTCTTTAGTAAATTGGTTTGGTTCAATTTAATTTGGTTAAGTTGAGTTTGTGTCTCTATCCACGCCTAAGATGAAATCATGAAGTGAGAAAACCCGGTCATCATGAGGTCACCGCTGGCGCTGCGGGATTATCTGCGAGTAGGAGACCTACTTTTGCGGACTTTTCTACCTTAAACTCTCTAAAGTGACACAGCACATCGTATCAAAAACCCAGTGAACTCAAAGTGCATCCTCTAGCCCTTCTATAACCAATTAGACTGCAGAAGAAGGGGGGAAAAAATGAGTGACTGAAACTGGAAAGGAACAAAAAGCCAGAGGCCAATAGAAAACAAAACAAAAACCAGGACATCACCTACCCAGGCTTCTCTCCCTCTCCTCTCGCCGCTCCTTGGCTAAACGCATCCTGTCGTCTGTCCTCAAGTAACCCTCCAGAACTGAAAGAGGAAAGATATTAGAGAGCAAAAACAGGGCAGTGGCAATAAAAGAGAAAAATAAAACAAAAACAAAAGTTGAAACTTACTTGGTTTACCTCCATGGTTGCTGCTGACATTAGCAGGTAGGTGGGAAGGGGAAGCGTGCCCATTCATGTGTAGCTTCTTCTCTGTGTTAGATGGGGCTGGTTGGAGGGATGGAGGGAAAGGACACTCAGCTTTGCATAAAGTGGGGTGACATCAGTGCACTGCTACTTTCTCATCAGCAGAGGGAAACATTCATTCAGCTTGATTAGGGGCTTCTGTGTGGCAAAATGCTCAGTCAAGAAGTGCCAATACAAGCAAGACGGGAGGAAACTATCCTCCATGTGGGAGTCAGTCCACATATGCTGACTGTCGCTTTTTGTTATTGTTGTTGAGCGTTCACAAGCCGCTCCTCCATTCACCGATAACAGCAAGGCCCTCAAGCACGCTGCCCTAATATTCGCAGGCTTGCAGTCTATAAGCAATTGTGCAAAAGTCCAAATGATTGGAGAGTAAGTGAATTTAATCCAGATTAAACAGATTAATGGAAGGAAAAGTGTGATTTATGTGACAGAAGCCAGAAAGGATTACTCACTGTTTTTTCCAGTCCGGGCTGGAGAGCTGTGACTGTTTGTTGGAGATTTCTTGTCAGGAAGTAGAGTGATGGATGGCGGTGCCATCTTTTCACCTAAAGCACAAAACAAAGCAACACTTGGTGTGTTCATCTAAACGATACGGTCATTTTACTACATCAATGTCACAAAATCACTGTGTGAACGGAAAAGCTTGCCTGTGTACTTATATTGGTAAATACACTGGAGTGAACAGGATTTATGAAGAGGTTTTCTATCTATCTATCTATCTATCTATCTATCTATCTATCTATATCGATCGATCGATCGATCGATCGATAGATAGATGATAGATAGATCCATTTGGTCCATGAAAGTATGTTTATGGAACTGTGATGTCATATTTGTGACATATTTCTGCTGCTCTCTTGGCCAGATTTATCTTGAAAAACATATTTTTTTATTCTCACTAACACTTTCCACCCAAATAAACAAAGGAAATGTAACAGTCACTTTACCAAAAACTGATTGGAGCTTCTAACATGTGACAGTGATATTCCTTTTTCGTTCAAAGTAACTTCATGAGACATATGTTTGGGATATTTTTCACACATTATAGGCCAAAAACTCATTTATAACACTTTAAATTCCCACATTCTATTTTTGCACAACACTTGTGCACAGCAAAATAAACCACAGTCACATGATGTGTTCTCATTTTAAGTCTTTTCCCTTAATAAATAGATTGACACCCATAAATTACAGTAATAAGTCAGAATATAAACCCTTTTGGATTTTAAGATTTAGAACAAACACATTTTCTAAATGCTCAAGAGTCAAAACAAACACATTAAGAAAGAGTACTTTATTGATCCCCGTGGGGAAATTCCTCTCTGCATTTAAACCATTCACTCAGTGAAGCAGTGGGCAGCCATTGGGCACCCGGGGAGCAGTGTGTGGGGATGGTACCTTGCTCAGGGGTACCTCAGGGTAGCTGTTCAGGGGAATCGAACCCCCGACCTTCCGATCATGGGGCCACCACTCTACCTAGCTATCCCTGCCCCTTGATTAATGATCAAATATTATACTGTGAGATGACTATTGTCCTGAAATGAATCCTGAAATAAGTCAGTAGCACATCATCAGTGTAAAGCCCAGCCATGAAAATTTTTAATTCCACAGATTCACTCAATCGATCTGTGCGTCGCTGGCTGAACTGTCCTCACACAGCCAGTCACTTCACTTCATCAAGTGAATTACTTCCTTTCCAGTCAGGGCTTTTATTGCCTGCTGAAATCTGGCAGACAACACAGACTCCTTTTTCTGCATGATCTGACTGACATCAGACACGAGAGCTAAACGTTAATGCTCAGCTGACTTCATTAAACATATTCCTGTGCTCACTCATTGATTTGTAACATTTCCATGATGACATGAGCTCTTTTATAGGTCACAGGTAAGTCTACCTCTGAGTAAGGTGGTTGCAATTATTGACTGTAGCTTTTATGGCTTTGAGGGTAATAAAGACCAGGTTGTCTCTGTTTTATAGAGGAGCCTGTCAGATTACTCTTAAACATTAAAAATAAATTTGTGTGTATCTATCTATCTATATGTGTGTGTGTGTGTGGGTGGAAGCTGAAGAGCTCATGGAGATGAAGTTGCTTTAAAAGCATTTAGAGGTGTAAATATTCAGTCCTTTTCTCTTTCTCCTGTATGAAGCAGTGACACGGGCAAATCTTTCGTCATGATAGTTAATTTGATTATTGTGCATCAGGGATATTTCTCCTCTTTCACGGTGTACAGGGTGGAAGCTAAACAAAGTGAAAGCTTATTATTCAGCTTATTGCTATTTTTATTGCACAAAGTCTGAACAGAAATGACTTCTTGTAAAATCACCCACGGGCCTCTCTTGTACCTCCACCCATTTGGACCTTTTTTGAGCGTCGTCACAGCAAACAAAACAAAAATAATGGTAATAATAATAAAGAGCAACATGGGCTCAGCATGGGAGCCCCTATCAAAGCCCTAGCATTGATATCTACCCCCACACAGCTCACACAACGACAGAAACACACAAAGAAACAACGCATTTCTCTTGCTCGCGTTTACTCTGGATTAGTGATTTAGCTTCTTTTTTTTTCAATGAAAGTGAGGTCGGGCATGCACTTTACAGACATTACCGCCATCCCCACAGTGGCTATTAAGTGAGAGAGAGAAAAAAGACGCTGGAGCTGGATCATCACCGCACAGCGTCAGGCAGATAAAGCAGCAGCGCTAATATGAGTTGCGTCATGGATGAGTCTGCTTTAAATCCACGACGAGGAGTGTAAACAAACCCCACATACACCAGGCTTACCTGTGACTGCGCCGGATAAGGCGACTGTTTTCGCCATGGTAGCTATTACAGTCAGAACAGCCTACACCCAAATGTCATCCAAAGCGGGCTACAGTGATGCAGCACGGCGATCCGTTTCCCTCCAGCAGCAGTGATAATCGCAGCCACGGCGGACCAACACGAACACACAGCATTCAGCGAGGTGCCCTGAAGGTCGCTATGCGGCTGTGGTGAAACGTGGATGGAGGAGAGAGAAATGCTGCTGGGCATGAAGCGGCAATGATAAAGCGTATACAACCCCGTGTGCTCGCCAAACCACAGAGTGCGTCTGCACGGCGTGAGCGCGCACTCATACACGGGCCGTCACACATTACCGGCAGATGGAGATTTCCACTCAGTGCAAACAGCAGGCGGGCCCAGAGTGAGCACACTTTGACGCAGCGACAGATTGCGGGGAGACTATGTGTAAGCAATGTGTTGTTGTTGTTGTTAATTGTAATAGCCTCGTTTCAGCAAAGATCATTTATATTAAGCTAAAACTGCGTGTCACACAACTCAAGAAAAGGCTCGTTATTGTGACAGTGATGTTTATACAGAAGTTTGTTTTGTACGAAAGACATGCAGGACACAGTATCATCAATCTGATAAATACAGTGGCCGAAAACAGGTGGGTATGCAGTAGAGGTGGGAATGACCAGACACACAATACGTCACTCATGCTACAACTTTAATTTATATTATTTTTCAGCATTATGCAATATGATGAGCATTGCAATTTATCAACTTTCTTTTTTAGTTAAATTCTATCAACATCTGTTTAATCCCATAACAAAACTATCTCACTTGTATTGTTTTTGTTGCAAAATTACATTGTCAAGTGCACCATCGCTAAAACCTGCCATAAATGTTGTCATAAGACAGAGCCAGTCTGCTACCAGTCTGAGACTGAATGTGGTGAAGTTGGCAATTCCATGCAATCTGTTTCTGATAATACAGCAATAAACTGTGTCAAACTGTTAAAAATCACACATCTGTCTCTGTCTGGATACAGAAATTCACATTTATCTATTACAGTTCTTCTCAGCACCCTTCCTGCTCTATTGGAATAGAACAGCCAGTTGAGTCGGATCTCCTCACTTGGTGCTCACTGACAGGTTCATTCAGACTGATGGCAACATGTTGGCAACCTGTCTGCATTTATAAATCTGATAGATAGTATTTGCAAACCTTTGACAATTCTCTGGAGTGAGTGCAGAGAGGTCCCCCATATCAGGAAGATTGTTGTCGTGTCAAAAGTGGCCATGAGGGCATAACATCTCCAAGTTTTGGGAAACCATTTAGTCACCACAAGTTGCAACCAGTCAAAAAATGTGAAAAAAATCAATACAATCGCCATGCATTCACCAGTTCTTTTATAGATGTTGTCCTAGTGATTAAACTGTTAACTTCCTCTGAATCAAGAGATAGCTTTTTCACATTAAGTGTTGAATGGCTTATCTCTGGAAAGTGGAGCATCAGATGAGTTCTTTTGTTCAATAAAGGGCTATTCCTTTCTTTTCTATTCAGTCTGCTATTTTCTTTCAGTTATTGGTTCCTATGCATAGGAATCAAGAGGAAGACAACAAGGGTTGACTTCACAAGCCTTTCCTGTCCTGTGCGAAGTTGATCCAGCTCATAGATCAGGCCCCAATTGGTAAATACACTGGAGTGAACAGGATTTATGAAGAGGTTTTCTATCTATCTATCTATCTATCTATCTATCTATCTATCTATCTATCTATATCGATCAATCGATCGATCGATCGATAGATAGATAGATGATAGATAGATCCATTTGGTCCATGAAAGTATGTTTATGGAACTGTGATGTCATATTTGTGACATATTTCTGCTGCTCTCTTGGCCAGATTTATCTTGAAAAACATATTTTTTTATTCTCACTAACACTTTCCACCCAAATAAACAAAGGAAATGTAACAGTCACTTTACCAAAAACTGATTGGAGCTTCTAACATGTGACAGTGATATTCCTTTTTCGTTCAAAGTAACTTCATGAGACATATGTTTGGGATATTTTTCACAGATTATAGGCCAAAAACTCATTTATAACACTTTAAATTCCCACATGTCCATCAATGCCTCATCAGAAAAGTTCTAATATATTTTTTCTTTCTTTCTTATTCTTAAGTATCTGTAAAAGATACTTAAACTGAGATTTTTTTACTCAAGGACCCCATCACTGCAACGAGAGCAATAAACATGGTGTCATTGTGTAGATAGATATATTTAAGCCCATGTAGCAATTTTCGTAATAATTTAACACACTGTACTCAATAAAACACACCCCAGCTATCAGGGCACACAGATCAACTGAGTATATCAGGGTATCAGATTTACTTCGATGGAACCTGAGTTTCTCCTTCTTCGTCTTCTTCTTCTTCTTCTTTGGTTCTTGATGGCAGCTGGGTGGGTGCATTACTGCCTCCTGTAGGATTCTGTAGTCATTTAATGTCACTAACCATTCAACGACCCCTCGGATGCTCTTATTTAGCCCTGCCTCTTTAAAATAGCTTGATACTGTTGCTCTCCCTGCATCACTGTCTGCCCACTTCAGTATGCTTTCTAAATGAGGTGTAACGCGGTAAAGGACCAGGGTGCCTGACAGCAGCTTGATGGTTAATGAGCTAATCAGAAGTAGCTTCGACTACAGAGCCTGAGTGTGTGAGTAAAACACAGACAACAGAAATAGAAGAAGTCTCCATCATTTCAAGTGAAATTTCCTTCCTTTTGGTCAAAATTCACTCCTATGAAATGCAAACTTTCAACACTCTCCAGTTCATTCATGATTTCAGTCTGCACTCCCTTATTTTGTTTCTTGTCAAGATGGTCTTTGTCTTTTCTACTGACAATTTGAATCCCCATTGGTATTCAAAAATATATCATCTATGATAATAGAAAACAAGGTCGGACTTAATCCACTCCCCTGAGGAATGCCATTTCCCACTATACATTGAACTGATAGGTCAGTACCCTTTTTTTATTGTTCTTCCATCTAGTCCTTGGTCCAGTTAAACATCTTTCCTCCAATATTCAGCAAACACATCTTGATTAGAAGTCCCTCTTTCCATAGCATGTCATAAGCTTTCTTAATATCAAAGAATTCTGCAGCGACTGTCTCTGGATTCACTTGAGCCTTCCTTACATCATGCTCAAGGCAAACTACTGGATCCATTGTGCTCCTTTCTACCCTGAATCCACTCTGATACATTTCCATCATACATTTCATTTACTTTTAGGAATAAAGCTTTTTGTTGTATTTTATTTAGTCCAGAGTTTCCACATTTAGTTCATTATTAACCTGTGCCAAGTACTTATCACTTGTTTTCAGAAATTTCTTTCAATTGGCTTTGCAAAAATCCATTGTTATATTGCTGTCACATATTCTTTCCTTTTATCCCAACTTTTAACAGCAATATACAACTGTTCACTTCCCACTCATAGTTCTATATTAACTATATTGTTGAACAAAGGGGACACATCTCCCCCTTCATCCCTCTTCTCTGTGTCTACAGAGACTGCCACATAGTCATATAAAGTAAAAAAAGAATCAAATTTTGATTTAAGCCAGAATTACTGGACACAAATTAAATCCTGATATGATTTTCTTTCTTATCTCCATTAAATTTCTTGAATTCCTGGCATGAATTGTCCATCAAACTTCTGGCATTACATTGGGGAATGAGTATAATTAACAGAAATATCCTATACATATGCACTGCAGCTTTTGCTATTATTTATATTTTTGCATTTCCTTCTTTTGATCCAGCCATTTTCTTGCCTTCGCTTGCTCTTTGCTCCATACAGCCTGATGGATGGAGCATTTTTTAAACTCCCTTTTCACCACTTCATAACCCCAAAAAGCTACACTGTGGTTCCCTCTGCAGTTGCAGCATTTCCAATTAACTCCAACGATACATTTGCCAAACTCAAGAACCCCTCCAAAACAATAACACCTGCAACTCTTCTTACATATAACTGCCATGTGTCCAAAGTCTTGACATTTAAAGTATCTCATGGGCTTTGGCGCATATTCTCTGATCCCTTAGGCAATAAACCCAAAACATACTTCAGCATGGAGCTCTTGCTGCTGGAAATGAATTAGAATAGTTTCTGCCTCTTAAAAAAAAAAAAAAAAAATAATAATAATAATAATAATAATAATAATAATAATAATTATATATATATATATATATATATATATATATATATATATATATATATATATATATATATATATATATATATATATATATATATATATATTGTCCGTAGTGCTGCATTAACATCATCTAGCAGACCTTCTGAGGGTACTTCACGTAATCTTGGTAACCGGCTACGGGTGATCCAGGTTTCAAGCTTGGCCATGATCCTATTTTTCAGGTCAGTTCCTCTCGCACTCAACGGTCCTTCTCCTATCGCACTTGGGGCTACGTACCCAATCTCGGGTGGGGGTGATGATATCTCCCCCTGAATGGTAAGAACAAGATCCGGGCCATCAACACGTACGCCCTGCCCGTGATCAGGTACCCTGCTGGGGTAATAGGCTGGCCAAAGGAGGAGATAGAAGCCACTGACATAAAGACAAGAAAGCTCCTTACCATGCATGGAGGGTTTCACCCCAAGTCCAGCACCCTGAGGCTGTACGCTAAGCGGAAGGAAGGGGGCCAGGGACTGGTGAGTGTCAGCACCACAGTCCAGGATGAGACAAGGAACATCCAAGAATACATTGGGAAGATGGCCCCAACTGACCGAGTGCTCAGTGAATACCTCAGGCAGCAGAAACCCAAGAAAGAGGAGGGAGACGAGGAACCATCATGGAAGGACAGGCCCCTGCACGGTATGTACCACCGGCAGATAGAGGAGGTGGCTGATATCCAGAAATCCTACCAGTGGCTGGACAAAGCTGGACTGAAAGACAGCACAGAGGCACTAATCATGGCAGCACAAGAACAAGCTCTGAGCACAAGATCCATAGAGGCTGGGGTCTATCACACCAGGCAAGACCCCAGGTGCAGGCTGTGTAAAGATGCCCCAGAGACAATCCAGCACATAACAGCAGGGTGCAAGATGCTAGCAGGCAAGGCATACATGGAACGCCATAACCAAGTGGCCGGCATAGTGTACAGGAACATCTGTGCCGAGTATAACCTGGAAGTCCCGAGGTCAAAATGGGAGATGCCCCCAAGGGTGGTGGAGAATGACCGAGCTAAGATCCTGTGGGACTTCCAGATACAGACGGACAAAATGGTGGTGGCTAACCAACCGGACATAGTGGTGGTAGACAAACAGAAGAAGACGGCCGTAGTGATCGATGTAGCGGTTCCGAATGACAGCAATATCAGGAAGAAGGAACACGAGAAGCTGGAGAAATACCAAGGGCTCAGAGAAGAGCTCGAGAGGATGTGGAGGGTGAAGGTAACGGTGGTCCCCGTGGTAATCGGAGCACTAGGTGCGGTGACTCCCAAGCTAGGCGAGTGGCTCCAGCAGATCCCGGGAACAACATCGGAGATCTCTGTCCAGAAGAGCGCAGTCCTGGGAACAGCTAAGATACTGCGCAGGACCCTCAAGCTCCCAGGCCTCTGGTAGAGGACCCGAGCTTGAAGGATAAACCGCCCGCAGGGGCGTGCTGGGTGTTTATATATATATATATATATATATATATATATATATATATATATATATATATATATATATATATATATATCCTCTTTATCCTCTTTATCCTCTTATCATTAACCTTTACAGTTTTAATACAATTATTCCTCAGTTAGAAAATTTCCCCAAGGTCAAACAAAGGGAGACCACACTATGGCACATGTTCAAACAAAGGTTTATTCATCCAAATTATTTGTTAATCAAATAGATATATAACATCACCCCCAGAAAGGTGTCAACTCAGCTCTGTAGATCATATTACAGCAGTTAGAATTTTAGATTCAAGCTGCTCTTCATACTTTTGGCCACAAGATGGCACCAAAGAAGACTTTGCTGAAAAGCTTCGGGTAATGAACCCTTTTTCAATACAAGCTTCAGTGCTTCAGAAGGCTTCATAGTGCCATCACCACCGCACATCTAAAGTCTTCGTCCTTGTCAAATATAGGGGGGTCGAAGAAATTATATTATTAAATAGCCAATGATCAGTGTTGCATTTCCTACACTCACTACCAACCACACCTCTCCTCTACTTCTAACACAGCCCGCTGTCGGCAGTTGCGCTTTCTATCTGCCGATATTCAAGACAGCGAAGAAGCCCCGAGCCGGAAGGACACATCCTGACATTAGGACGGTTCTGCGGTGGGTTAGGTCAGGAAAGATGCTAGCCATCATCTCGAATGTGTTTAGAGCCAGTGCCCAGCGGAATGTAAGTGCTGTTTTTTCTTAGTTCTTTAAACGAACTTAGCTAAACATTGCAAAATGTAGTCTCGCGAAGAGCGCCAGTCGACCCAAAACAAAACTGTCATCGCTGTTCTGACCTTGTAAGCCTGAATGATAGCTTCATTAGCTAACACGGTAAAAGTTTGTGCACAGATTTAAAGTTTCAATGTCAGCGGACAGTCAGTAACTACTTAGTTAATGTTTAAATGAATGGAAATGGGAACTGTTAAAGGAAGGATGAAAGCTAGCATTAATAACAATCAGTCTTAAATACTGAGACAGCCAAGAAAACTCACTTTACTGTTCTGACATCACTTTAAAAAAACCGAAACATAAAACAACTGTATTTGATATTTTTGTGGCGCTTTATAATAAGGTCACAGAGGTAAGCGTTATTAAGGTAGTAATAGGGTATTAGCAAGTGCATAATTCATCATTTATATAGCATTACTCTTCCTTAGTATTCCATTCATAAATACAGATATATTATCATGACTGTGATTATGATTATTGCTAGCAGTCATGTAGTAACAGTGATAGATGTACACATTTACAGCATGTACAGCAATGATAGGTGTACATGGTCATTTATAAATGTTATAAATTACATACTAAGGAGGAGTAACAATATATAAAAGATGAATTAAGCACATGCTAATACCTTACTAATGCTTAATAGTCTGAACTTGCTGTTAAGAACTTAACTTAAATCAGATGACAACTCAAACTTTTGGAAACTTAGTTACAATCCATTTAAAGACTATTCAGTGAATGATTTAACTATAAACCAGGTCCTATGAAGGACAAATTATAATAATGGCTGGTTGGGGGAGGAAGCTTTGCAGTAAATGGGATGAGGGCTAACATGTAAAAGTCCAGTCGAAACATTTAACAGACTAATGGGAAGGCACTCTGTAAAAATGAGTGCCTTGGGAGTTATATGATCTCTGTAGTTGTCTCAAAATGTGACACGAATTACTTTTATAGATTAAAAGCTCTTGCATACTTGTTTCTCACAGGGGGCTGCAGTGATTATGTCAGCACGCACATATGCTGACTTCACGACCCAGGCTACCTTTGAAATAAAGGTAAGATTGAAATTGTGATGTCGTGAACACAGACTGGCACTTGGCAGTTTGACTCATGGGTATTTGCTTCTCTATAGAAATGTGACCTCTTCAAGCTGGATGAGGGCCCTGCCACTCAGGTGGTTCTGACTCGTGATGAGGGTCTGCAGTACTACCGCATCATGCAGACGATGAGGCGTATGGAGCTGAAGGCAGATCAGCTCTACAAGCAGAAAATCATCAGAGGATTCTGCCACTTGTATGATGGCCAGGTTGGATGATTTTTCTGATCTACAATGAAAGTTAGGGATGGTAGTTTAAATTTCGGAATATCTGGCAAGGATGTTAAACTTTTTGGAGGAGTGGAAGTTTTGAAGTGTTGCCCTGTGAAACATTTATTGATTACTCTTCAGAATAAATCTCCCTTTAGAACCAGACATGTCAAGCTGTTTTCTCATTATAGGAAGCTTGTGCTGTTGGTATTGAAGCCTCAATTAACTTGTCAGACCACCTGATCACGGCATACCGTGCCCATGGCTACACTTACACCCGGGGAGGGACTGTGAAGGAGATTATGGCTGAGCTAACCGGTGAGTTGTTGGTGAAGACATTAAATATCAGTACACAATGGGACTCATTTTGAATTAACTCCCCTGTGAAAAGCGGCAAATGTTCAGTTGCTGCTGGAGTAACTTGGCAGGCTTTGAATCTTTATTTTCCCAAAAGGGAAGCTGTTGAGCCCAGGACATAGACTATTGAAGTTATAAAATGATGAAACTAGAAATGTCTCCCTAATTGACTGAAGGCGGGACACATTTGTTGCTGGCCCTGCTTCAGCCTGGTTTTCTAGTCCCTGAGATTACGGTTCTAGGAAATTTATTTAGTCTGGCTGAACCTAGGAACAAATTTCAGTTGATGATGTACTTTGAGCTGTAAATGCTTTTGTTAATATCACCTAATATCTTTTTCACGCACAGGCAGAAGAGGTGGTATTGCAAAGGGCAAAGGAGGCTCTATGCACATGTACTGTAAACACTTCTATGGTGGAAATGGAATTGTTGGTGCTCAGGTAAGTATAACATTTGGCAGCTTTGCTTTAAATTTGTTACTTATCGTTCTGCCTTCCATGGTTTACGTTCATCTAATTGCATTACAAGATATTTCACAGGGCCATTGGTTTGAACTGACACTTGTACATTTAGACTTTAACACTGAAGTTTACTCAATGTTGGACTTCTCTAGGTTCCTTTGGGTGCTGGTGTAGCACTTGCCTGCAAGTTTCAGGGCAACAACCAGCTGTGTGTCTGTCTCTATGGTGATGGTGCTGCCAACCAGGTATGTGTAGCTTTTTTTTCTTTTTTCTTTTTACATAAATGGGTTAAAGAGCAACACGTTTGGATCTACACCTGGCCAGTATTTACTTTACTTTGCAGTAGGTTTAATCTTGTTCTGTGGGAATTGAGCAAACTTGTGCTAAATGCACAACATAACTAAATTCTGGGAAGTGTTAAAGGATAATAAATGGCCTTAGTACAAAGGAGAATCTAAACTGATGTAACTGGGCTTCTATTACAGGACACCCTTTTAAAGTCTTGTGTATATTTCACAGGGCCAGATTTTTGAAACGTACAACATGGCTGCTCTCTGGAAACTGCCTGTTATCTTTATCTGCGAGAACAACCGGTATGGCATGGGCACCTCAGTGGAGCGAGCTGCAGCCAGCACAGATTACTTCAAGAGAGGAGAGTTCATTCCTGGTCTGAGGGTAAGGGTCTGGCATGCTTGAGCACATTTCTTACATGTAAAGCTACATGTTAAGCTGTTGCATAGCTACAGACACTTGACAGAAGCTGATATCTTGCACAATTTGTTAGTAATCGAACAGTTATTCAATTTGGGTTTGTTCAATCAAAATTACAAATGAATGATTAACCTTGACTGTCTCGAACACAATGCACACTAGATGGAAGTGTGCTAAATGCTATTTGGAGTGATGTGTTCGTGAAATGTAAACACTTTCAAATGTGTTTGGTGCTACCATAAACTTGTAGAATCTGCATGTTGACCATGTCAGTTTATTACTTTTTGTAAGATAAGATTAAAGAAAAATACTCAGTAACTTTGTGTACAGGTGGATGGAATGGATGTTCTCTGTGTCCGGGAAGCAACCAAGTTCGCTGCTGATCACTGTCGCTCTGGGAAGGTACGTTTAAAATGTTATATTGACGTGTGCAGGAAATGCGACTCGGATCTGTAACTTCTTTGTCCTTTGCTCAGGGTCCTATTCTCATGGAACTCCAGACATACCGCTATCATGGACACAGCATGAGCGATCCTGGCGTTAGGTAAACGTTAGGCTACTTGATTATTTAAATTGATACAACTTAAAGTGGCTAAAGTTCTCACCTACAGTTTAATCTTACAGATTTTCTCTTCACTGTGCCTGTGCCCCTTACCTCTGCTCCTTAGTAGTCTCCATGTACCCCCTTTGTAGTGACCTGACAACAGCCTAGGGATGAATTGAGATTCAGTATCTTCTGTCAGATTTCTTTATTTGATAGGCTTCACACCTCAAAGTAATTTGAATTTCATTTGAATCTGCATAGAAATGATCACAGAAATTTTGAAGGCACTGGATTTTCCAAAATGAGCCTAAATTTGTCAAAAGTAATATTACAAAACATTTGAAATCCTCAAAGTGCATTTGATAGCAATAGTAGTGCATCCCTCCAACTTTCCTGCACCCTCTCCCCTTTTAGCTACCGCACACGTGAGGAGATCCAGGAAGTGCGCAGTAAGAGTGACCCCATCTCCTTGCTGAAGGACCGCATGCTCAGCAACAACATGGCTAGCGTGGAGGAGCTCAAGGTAGGAAATGCTTCAGATATAGAAATCACATTTCTGTGAGCCAACACTTCTGACAATTTGGAAGCCTCAAACAAGAGTCCTTGTTTTTGTAACTGGGTATTAAAAGACAGTCATACTGCAACAACTTAATAACCAAGTGAGTTTAAGATCATTCTGACTAAGCATACTGACATTTGGGTTAGCTTTAGTCTGTCAAGTGAAAGTGAACAGCATGCTTTAGAGGTGAGGTTAATGAAAGTGTCTGCTCTTTTACAATAGTGTAAAATTCTACAGCTGAATTTAAGATGAGATCCTCTAGGTTTCATCCCTTGTCTTTGAGGAAAATTGCATTCATAGACTGGAAAATGCATTTGAGACAGAACAATGCTAAAGTCTTTATAAACAGGTGGGAAAAATACATAGTCCCATGGAACGAGGGGCACAAGCTAGTTACCGCGCTAGAGTTATGCTTCTATGAGCTTTAGTAGCCTTCTCCATTTGAAGTAGGATGGTAAACAAAATATGTCTATTCTCTGCTTCTATTGGTTTGACCAAACGTTCTTTGCTGCAGTGTCTAACTGTCCTTATTTATCTGTAGGAAATTGATGTAGAAGTGAGAAAGGAAATCGAGGATGCAGCTCAGTTTGCCACCACAGACCCAGAGCCCCCACTGGAAGACTTGTGCAATCACATCTTCTGCGACATGCCGTCTTTGGAGGTGCGCGGCACAAACCCATGGGCCAAGCTGAAGTCTGTTAGCTAAAGTTCTTGATTCTCCTCCCTCTTACAATCATAACCCACCCAACCCCTTTCCTTAATGCACACGCCATGTACTTTAAACGAGTGCCTCATCACTAGAGCTTTTAACATCAGCAAGTAATCGACTTCTAGAGCTAAGTAAACAGTTGGGGCCATTTTTACAAAGAAGTGTTGGTTTAAACTGACACAAAAAGAATTGGAGATCAGATTCACTCTTCTATCTCAAGTCTTGAAATTGCTACAGTGAAATGTTAAAACATTATCAGTGTTGCCAAATTAAAATTTATACCTACATTTATCCACTTCACCATATTTAATTTTTAGCCAGAAATGTTTCGTGATTAAAATCGCAGTTTCTGGCAGACATCCTTTTATTAAGACTTCTTGAGGCATATTTATTCCTTAAATCTCTGTAAATCTGACTCCATGTGAATATGTAGTGGATTATTTGCTAATTGATCTGGTAATTTTTGAGGTGCTGTAAGTGTTCACTGTGTCAAACACAGGCTGTATGACCTTAACATGGCTTTGTGCTCTTTATACTTAAATGTACATGATAAAGAAGTCAACTTGAGACATTTGCATGTGTCTTTATTTCAATTGTCTTCAAAAATGCTGCAAATTGTAACTGTTCAAAATGTTAATCTACATGAATGGGTCTGGTAGATCTGAAAGCTGAATTTGACTCACGAGTTGAGCAGATGTCTGTGTTCACATGATCGTGAGGTCTTTTTCAGATTTGGTGGCTTGTCTCCAAACATTTTTAGAGGCTTGGCTTAAACTAAATGTGGGTGAACTAGAAATGAAATGATCAAGTGAAAATTTAAAACCTAACATTGGGTGGCACGCTCATGCAGCTGTGCCTCTGGCTTTGTAACTTGTGTGATCAGATGTAACGTCAGTGACTCATCAACAAGCTTCTATCCCTACTGGCTTGCTTTGCAGACTATTGATGCAAGTTTTTAAAGAACTCTGCAACTCTTTCAAGGGGTACTGGGAGATTAGGACTTTCTACAGAAACATATTGAACTGTTGGCTTCAATGTCTAAAGCTAAAAGTCTTAGTGAATCTGTTACAAGGTGGGGAATGATGTAAAACACTGTGGAAAACATTGAGTTGCTTTGATAAAGGGATTTTGTAATGCTATTTGTGTATTCTGTAAACAGAGTAAAGAGGTCAAGGTAACTTTTCAGTAATGCAATGCACCATGGTTAAACAAGTTTTGGCTCTTCGCCACTGCCAACTTAGGGAGGGTATTGGATCCTGTGTGAAATGCTTACAATAAAGTAATTAAGTCAACAGTCAAATTTGCTGTCAGTTGTCTTTTTTGCAAACATGGAAAATTTCTCAGCTTATAAAGCCAATAAAGCACAAAAAGTCTATTGAACCCTGCAAAAATCACAGGTCAAAAACGAAAATGGCTTAAAATTATTTTCTAAGATAAGATGTAATTTTTATGCCACACTGCCACAAATTAAGTGTATTGGTAATCATTTTTGTATTTCTGTAATGGTTACGGTAATCCACCAGAGTGCACAAGCTCTTTAATCCAAATGATATTTTAATGCTAATTTATAAATATTGATTCATTTCTAACTTCTCACAAAGATGTGAGTTCAGTTTCCTATTTGTCTAATCAATGAAATCATTTGTAGTTTCAACCATGTTTTTGACAGATTTCTAAAATATTAATCTTTTTTTATTTTTTTAATGACAGGTGGTCTGACATTTTGTTAAGCACTGTGTGTATCACCATCAGTTACAGTCTTGACAGGAAAAGATAAATTTGTGTCTATTTTGGAAAAAAAATGAGTATTTCCAGTCTGGCATTGTAACCTCATTTGGACAGGTAGTAGCTGCCAAAAGTATTGTTGCTGTAAAACCTTTAGCCCCAACACCTCCAAGAATTCCCGAAGCTAAGCAACAAGGACCTCGGCCTGGGATGTTGCTCTGCCATGCAATAGCCATCGCTAAAGAAAGTAAGTCGTTTTCCTCAGTAACTGTAGAAGAAGATGTGTACTGAAACTTTGATTTAAGGGATTTTTTAAAAAGCATTTTATAAACGGTATAAACAGCATTTAAAAAGCATTTTTTATAAGCTACATCATCTACAATCCTTTGGATTATTAGAAATCACATGTGTTTTACTAACCTGGTTGACTATCAGGCACGAAAGCAGACAGTCAGTGCATACCAAATATTGCAAGAGAGGGTAGGGTTGAGCTCCCGCCTGTCCCTTAGCTTAAGTCTGCTGTCTTCAGATAGCTGGTAAGAAACGCAGCAAGGAGACATTAAATACTGCACATAAGAAGTGCTGTACACTGCGGCTGTGTTATTTGTGTTGTTCCTCAAGTCATGTTCAGTGTTGTGTGGTGTAAAAACAGAATAAAGAAAAGACGAGGGTTAAAAAGTTTTCAAGCTCTGGCAAAGCACCACTCGCACATCCTGATGACTGATTAGATTAGATTCAGCTCCAGAAAACAATGGACCTGGAAGTAGAAGGAACAGGCTGAGCGCTATTGCTGAAACTTGCACAGACTACAAATGACTTTATTCATCAGGAGGTCAATCAGGCCCTTGATGCCATTGTTGGACAATTGCAGCCATGGTTGGGCCTTTCCTTTGGATTTCTCTGAAGCAGTGCTGGGAGTTTGCTGAGTGGCAGTGTTGTTGCCGTCTTGGTCCCTTGGGACATGAAAACCTGTACAGGAAGTTTGTATATCAGGTTATAGTGTAGTGCAATATGTAGTGAAAACAATTTTCGACTCCTGTTGTTCACACTGAGATAAAGCAGTAAATGAAGTAATTCACATCAAGTGAATTACTTCATTTACTGCTTTATCTCACAAGAATCTAAAATCCATCCATCCATTCGCTTCCGCTTATCCTTTTCAGGGTCGCAGGGGGCGCTGGAGCCTATCCCAGCTGTCATGGGGCGAGAGGCGGGGTACACCCTGGACAGGTCGTCAGTCTGTCGCAGGGCCAACACACAGGGACAGACAACCATTCGCGCTCACATTCACTCGCACATTCACACCTGTGGTGTGAAAGAATCTAGAATTTGAATAAAAAGTGCAGTTGTATTAACAGAAAATGTACTTTAAAAATATATCTGCGGCATCTGAATAAATCTGTAAACAGTAATTTCCCTCACACAGTATACTGTTGGTGCAGATGAATTGAACTTTAGAAGGCTTTAATCTCTAGCAGTGCATGAGATTGTATTAATTTATCACAGGAACACCTGTAAAACCTGAATCTGCAGAGTAACTTTTTACTGCTACTGTTAAATAAATGTACAAAACTTCACTCCCTTTATCACTCTAAAACTAACTGGTTTTGACTGGTAAGTCATACCTTGTTCCCATATAATACTTGTCCTTAGTTAGTTCCGTATTATATAAGATGTCAGTCCCAATCAAAGAGGATCAATATCAATCTTCTGTCACCTTCCTTGTATTTCCCCTTTGTATAACTGTGGTGTGAATCTTTGCTGGTCAGTAAACTTAATCACTCTCAGTGAATCATAATTTAAAATGAATGACTCTTCAGAGCAAAGCGAGGCTATGTATGAATGAGCTTTTATCCACGTTCTCCTCCCGCTGATCGCTTCTTCCACCCAGATGATACCATTGCAGCTTGTCTCACTGCCTGTTCTGTGTTTTGTATGTTTTAAGTGTAATGTGCTCAAGGTTCCTGATAACATGGTCCAGTACCTGCATCCTGTTGGAGAACTGTAGGTATCAGCCTCGTCTCGGAACAGAGACGCCATCATCTACCTGCTCAGTCGTGTCTACACCCATCTGGACCAGCCAGCCAGCACTGTGACGGTCATGTTTTTTGACTTTTCCAGTGCTTTCAACACCATCAGGCTGACCCTCCTGGGTGATAAGTATTAGCGATGCAGGTGGATGCTTCTCTGGTGTCCTGGATTGTTGATTACCTGACAGGAAGACCACAATATGTACGTCTCCCACAGTGTGTGTCTGACAAGGTAATCAGCAACATAGGAGCACCACAGGGGACTGTCCTCTCCCCCTTCCTCTTCACCCTCTACACCACAGACTTCAGCCACTGCACAGAGACCTGCCATCTTCAGATGTACCGGGCTGTGGTTGACTCCTTTGTCACGTGGTGTGAGCAGAATCATCTGCAGCTCAACGTGGCAAAGACCAAGGAATTGATAGTGGACTTCAGGAAGACCAGGAAACACTTAACCCCTGTTTCAATCCAGTGGGTCAATGCTGACATTGTGGATGACTATAAATACCTCGGTATACACATTGACAATAAACTGGACTGGGCTAAAAACACCACAGCACTTTACAGGAAGGGCCAGAGTCGTCTCTATTTTTTGAGGCAACTGATGTCCTTCAACATGAGTCTGTTGTGGCCAGTGCATGCTGGGGGAGCAGGCTGAGGGTCGCAGATGCCAACAGACTCGATAAACTGATTCGTAAGGCCAGTAATGTTGTGGGGGTGGAGCTGGACTCCCTCAAGGTGGTGTCGGAGAGGCGGATGTTGTCCAAGATAAAGACAATGTTGGATAATACCTCCCACCCACTCCATGACATGCTGGTCAGTCACAGGAGCTCGTTCAGTGAAAGACTGAGAGTACCGAAAATCACCACTGAACGACACAGGAAATCATTCCTGTCTGTGGCCATCTCCCTGTACAACACATCCACTTAACACACTGTTTACTGCAACAGCTACACCCTTCTTGCACAAGTTCTTTTTCCGCTATTTATTAATAAGTGACTTTTATGTACATATATGCCTGTATAGATTGTGCTATTCTTAGTTAGTGTATTGTCTGTCTCTGTTAATGTTTGTTTATAATGGAGCACTGTAACGAAAAATAATTTCCCCCTGGGATCAATAAAGTATTCTGATTCTGATTCTATGTGCAGATGTCTATGTGAATTATTGTAATCAGCCTCCTTGAATGATTTCATTCAACTTTACTCAACTATAAAGCTGTGCTCTTACGCCCAGAGCTTGTTCTGTCCTTTAGATACATTTGTTGACATTTTTCCATATGCAGATCAACATGTGAATTTAGAGGCTTTCGCATTTCAAAGCCCTTCAAAGCCCAAAGTCTTCAAGAAGTCTGTGTATTTGGGCTAAATAAAGTAGAAAACAGCGAAGCTGAATTTCCGAGGACTGGACATCGAAAGTGTTTTTATGCTTTTTATGATAAATTTTGTATCGACTAAACCAGAAGTGATCGATACCAATGAAAGTTTTCAGTCTTCTCTGTGTAATTCTATTTGTCAGCTGTCTGCTCAGCAAGGCTGCGTGAGAAAAGAAGCTCTTGTGACCTCAGGGACCTCAAACATGTGTAAGATAAACGCTATGAAAGTTTTCTTTACCTGTCTGGTGCAATGAATAGCTGTCTCCCAGTACTCGGGACGCTCGTCATTGTTTTTGTTTGTCTTTTTTGTGTGCAAAGGTTCTGCAGTGTCATGGCTGCTTTCATGGACACCTTGGGTCCTTTGTCCTCCTATAATATAATCATGATCTTCACAGCTGTAATGATGATGGAGTTGAGGCTGCTGGGGTGCTTATACAGCTTCACTCCCACTGCCATCAATGTCAAGAGGCAGTACTATAAGTAATCTGGAAACTAAATTGTTTTAGTGTCAAGTTTCAAATGCATCATACATGTCTGTATGCTGTCAACACAAACAGTAATAAGCAGCATCACTTTCAATCCTATAAATGGCATTATTGTTACTTTGACCTTCAGATCAATCTAATGACCTTTAAGGAGAGGTCAGAGGTCAAATGTGGCATATTTTAAATCTGTATGTGGTCGCTCTAAGTTACAAGGCTCTTTATCAGTTCTTGACCAATAAAGCTTGATTTTGAAGACATTGGTGGATGTAAGCCAAACTTTAATGGACTGTTAACATTACCCCACTCCACACCTCGACAAAAATATATCAAAATCCATTCAAAACATTTCGAACTATCGTTTTTTCTAGATGAAAACTGGCACTGTGTGTGCACGCCAGTGATACACGCAGTACGCCTGATGGGCTAATTAATTCCAGAAGATGGCAGCAATGCGAAAACAAGGATGTCAGCTACTGGAAAAACCTGAGCGAAGAAGAAGAACAAGGAAGACTGCTCCAATCCTGCAGTAGGTCTGAGGCGCGTTGCTGCTGAGTGGCTACGTGCTGTTAAAGGGACGTAACAATGGAGTCTGCTTTCCACACTGATATGAAGGAGCTTTTCTGTGCTCTGTGCACCGCTCTGCTCCTCCTCGCCACGGTCACGTCTGCAGAGGAAAGCGCTCAGGTGAAAAACCCCCAGTGTCAAAGTTACGCGGGAGGACACGTCTATCCCGGAGAGGCTTTCCGTGTGCCCGTGTCCGACCATTCCCTCCACCTCAGCAAAGCCAAGAGTGAGTTTCTCTCATGCTTTCATCCAGAGAGTGCTGCTAGATTAGCATTTGCATATTTAAAGTGTGCACTGATTTAATTTTTTTTATTTTTTTTTTATTTTTGCTGCTTTCTCCTTCCTGTCAAACTACGACTAGCAGCTTGTGCATGTTGATGTAGCAGGCTGGTGCTGCACAAAGCACCCATGTTATGGTTTAATTTTGCAGTTATTGTTAAAATCCCCAGGTGATATCTTTATTTAAAGTTTAAGCCTAACCTGAACTCTCATGGTTTTTGTAGGACACGTCATACTCTGAAAATCTTGGCATGAGCACCTCTCCCCGCCCCTCTGACACATGACTGTGTGTGGCGCAGTACCTACACTTTTTAATACAGACCTGATAACATAAATAACACTACTTTCAAAATAATAAAAGGGGACCACTAAACTCATGTGATTATGTATGGGAGATTTACTGTGAAGATGTCCGAGTCATTGTCATTACTGCAGGTTTTTCCTCTTCCATATGGAAACATGAGTTTGTAGACTTTACCGGGCAAAGTGCGTAATTTTGCGCCTATTCCACAATTTGCATATTTATGACATGATGCAAATGTACTTTTTAAAAGGTTGGGGAAACCTTTTATCGGCTGAGACTAAAGAAGTCACTTGGATAAGTGACTAAACGTTTCTCCCACTGAAAACACTAAAAACGTCCAGATTAACAGAATCAACCTTTTGGGGCTTATTCCACTGGTTAAATACAGTGCACTGCTAGTTGTAGTACGAAATGCGTTATATTATGTCCAAACGTTTAACTTGGTTTTTCATCCTGGTTTAGTTTCAAAGCCTGCACCCCACTGGGAAGGAACAGCTGTCATCAATGGTGAATTCAAGGAGCTGAAGCTGTCGGACTACAAAGGCAAATACCTCGTTTTTTTCTTCTATCCCCTGGACTTGTAAGTACCATCGAATGCACGTTACATTATCACTTTGCACATTCTGCTGGGATTGCTGCACAGCGTTGTTCTCAAGTGAAAGCATTTGTTTTGTCTTTTCTGCAGCACATTTGTCTGTCCGACTGAGATCATTGCATTCAGTGATCGTCTGCACGAGTTTCAAGCCATCAACACGGAGGTGGTCGCTTGCTCAGTAGATTCCCAGTTCACACACTTGGCCTGGTGAGATTGCTGTTTCCATCACAATTTAATGGCTGAAGATCAACCCTAATAAAAACAGATGATGTTGTATTATTTTGCTCTACTACTTTAACCTTTTGTATGTACTTTTGATAGACTTTTATTCATTTTATGATAATGAAGACTGATGTTTTTTGCTTTCTGTTTTTTACAGGATCAATACTCCCAGGAAGCAGGGTGGACTTGGACAAATGAAAATCCCTCTGCTGTCTGACCTCACTCACCAGATTTCAAAAGACTATGGTGTCTACCTGGAGGACCAAGGACACACACTGAGGTGAAGTTATAGCCATCATCAAAGTTTTATAGCTTAAGCAGCTTAAAGAAATATTGCTTATTATGTAGCATTGTTATGGCTCCTTGCTGTAAGTTAAAGGTTTTATTTGCAGTTGTAAAACTAATGGTTGCGATCAGTGTGTAAATGATAGATGGACTGGGTCTTATACAGTGCTTTTCAACTTTACCTGAGCACTCAAAGTTCGTTATACAACGTGCCTTATTCACCTTATGCAGGAAGGCTTAAATAGTTCTAGAACCACAAATGGCATATATGAGGCAGAGTCCTGCTGCTGACATTTAGATAATTTACCCCCATGGAAACATTAACAGGAAGCATTGAGCAGCCACTCATGCTCTATTCTAACTCATCCATGTCTTCCTCAGGGGTCTATTCATCATTGATGGCAAAGGTATCCTGAGGCAGATCACTATGAACGATCTTCCAGTGGGAAGATCTGTGGATGAAACTTTGCGGTTGGTCCAGGCCTTCCAGTACACAGACAAACATGGAGAAGGTAAAACGATGGATTTTATTATTGGCAGCTGAAATGTCTGACTGTCCTTCGTTTATGCAGAATACCTAGAAACAAACAGCTGGCTGTCAGCTGAGTCTTTGAGCTGTTTCTTCTTTAAATTCTGACTAGTTCTGTGTTATTGTTTTCACAGTGTGTCCAGCAGGATGGAAACCAGGCAGTGACACAGTAAGTATCACTGGGCCAGTGACTAATATGGATCCTTAGGCACTAACTGCTATTGTCTTCCAGCATATTTAAAAAAAAAAAAAAATCAGACAGGCAGCAATGTATTTGTAAAAACTGATGAGCTGTCTCAGGCTGATTGCCATAAAGAAGACTGTATACAAAGATGGATGTAGTTTCTGAGTCTGAAAAGTGAAAGCATGATGGAAGTGCTTTAAAATTGCATTGTTTCTGTTTAGCGGCCAGCAGGGGGCAGCACTAGTTGCAAAAAAGCATCTGACTGTGTAACAGGATTAGAAAATGATCCTGCTGCTCACGTGAACAATGATCTCAGTCTATAGTTTCAAGTCTTCTTAATGCATCATGATTTGATTTAGTAAATTATGGTCCCATTTAGAGTAACATAGACCTTATTATTGACAATTAGGTATACTATGAGATACATTGTCATTGTTTTTGCAAATCAGACCCACCACTTTTTTTTTGTTGTTGTTGTTATTCCTTCAAAAGAGGTTTTATTATTTATTTGTTTAGTTAAAACAGTTCAGTTTGGCCTCGATGGTTTACCTTAAATTATTACCCAGCAATTACACTGCAAAGATAAGAATTCACCTTTTGCTAATTTCTTCCATTGTTAAGTGGGAATTGCACTATGACTAGTTTATTATCAGAAATCTACATTATGTGTCATATAGGTCTTCTTACATGAAATGTGCTGCACACTAATTTAATGATTTCTTTTCCACAGATCATTCCTGATCCTTCAGGCAAGCTGAAGTATTTCGATAAACTGAATTGATGTATTTGTTTTCCCAGTCTCTGAAATCCAACACTTACACTTTAAAATTTCCAATAAAATGTGTTTTCCTAAACTGCTGTGTGTCTGGTCTCTTAAACCATGACGGTGTTGAAAGTGATGTTGAAAAACTAGTTCATGCATTTATTACTTCTAGGCTGGACTATTGTAATTCGTTACTATCAGGATGTCCTTAAAAACTCCCTGAAAAGCCTTCAGCTGATCCAAAATGTTCTGCAGTGACTATATATCCAGTGACTCCCAGATTCTGGAGATACAGAAATGAAACTACTCGTTTCCTCTCTGCTGTCTGTGCTTTGAATTTGATACAATGTAAATATGTGATGAACAAACATTTTGCTGTAAAAAAACAGCCCCAGGCTGTCCAGCATGTGCAGTGAATAATGCAGGTAATGCCTTCAGCATTTACTTAGCATGCTGAAAACTCATTTAATCATTCTAGTTTATAGCTGCAATATGCAAACTTCACTGTGACCTTTGGGCAGCATGATGGCCTGTTGGCTACACTGTTGCCTCAAAGCAAGAAAGTCCTGAGTTCAAATTCAGTCTTTTTGTAGATGCACTTGTTTTTAAAATGCTTTTAAGGACTATTGCAGCAGGGCCCTGCTTGCTTGGCTTTGCAAGAGAAACAAATGCATGCAAAAGTATCAGTGCCACTGTGATTTCAAGGGTAAAATTTGCTCTCGAATGAGTAAAACAAACTCAAATGTTTCATACAATAAGGTAACTGAAGTTTGTTTATCAGCTGCTGGTTACTAACTTGATCACCTATAGATAATGTTCATCCTCAACCACACCCCTCTTTTTTTTAAGCTGTTAAAAGCAGGTTATATAACCTGTTATATAAACTGTTTTTCTTTTCCCACAATGCAAATAACAGCATCTGAATGCAAAGAAGCAGTAAGTTTTAGCAAGGGAAGAACAACCGGCTCAATGTTATGGGTTGATTTTGTATGTAAAATATTTTACACTCATTTTCAAAAGTGGGTTATTCTTTACTCAGCATAACAGATGTGCTTGGCTTTTTTTTTTCTTAGGTCTGGTTAATATTAACCTTTTAAACAACATTCAAATGTCGTCCAGTCAACACAAAGATAAGGGACGAGCAGAAAAGGAAAAGAAACAGGATGTAATGAGCTGTTTGCCCATATATGGGTCACCTTTCTTTCTGGGATGTTTAAAAGAGAAGCGTCTGAAGCTGCTCTGCCACTCTGCAACGCAGCCAATGCAGTTCTGTGTATGTTGGTTTCCCCATTTCATTGTCGGGGGGTAGACTCCTGAGGAGCGGATGAAGAAACAAATTTTGCTTTTGTTTACATTCAGAGGATTAGTGAGCAAAGGGAAAAGGGGTAAAAAGAGAAAATGGCCAGTTTTATATTACGGACAGCTGAACCAAAGGATGTCTCAGATATCCTGCGACTCATAAAGGTAAACCATATGTGAACTGATAATACTTCAAGCCTTTAACTGGGAGTATGCTTAACTAACAGAAATATGACTAAATGACCTTGCCTTTTAGGAGCTTGCTAAATTTGAAGAGATGGAGGAGAAGGTGATGCTGACAGAAAAAGGTGCTGTGATTTAGCTTCACGATGAAGTTTGCATTGATCTGGAGTTTGAGAAAGCTTAAAGATTTAATAATGTTATGGTTTTTTTTGTTTTTTTCAGATCTGCTTGAAGATGGCTTTGGGGATCATCCATTCTACCACTGTTTGGTTGCTGAAGTCCCAAACGATAAGAGCTCAGAAGGTAAAAATGCGCCTCTTAAAAATATTCTCATATTTCTCAGGAACTATTAATGTTGTTCACGGGTCTGATCCACTATTTAATCCCCTGCTCTGTGTTTTCTTCAAGGGTACACTGTGGTTGGGTTTGCTATGTACTACTTTACATATGACCCATGGATTGGAAAGCTTCTGTACCTGGAAGATTTCTTCATCATGCAGGAGTTTCGTGGTATGTTTGATGAAAAGTTTTATTGCAGTGCTAAAGGTTAATGACTAACAGAGGAGAGACTTCTTTCCTACTTTGCGGGACAATTTGTACTCATTGCCAAAGAACTTTCTTAATTGCTCCATGAACACGTAATCTTTCACCAGGTCTTGGCATCGGTTCAAAAGTCCTGAAGGTGCTGAGCGAGGTACTTTTAACATTGCACACTTCAACATTTTTCTGGTGACAGAGTCACCTTTATTTCAGCTGCATTCACGCGTGCACTTTTCTTTTCTCCTTTTTCCTAGACGGCAGTGAAGACCCGCTGTAGCGCCATGCATTTTATAGTAGCAGAAAACAACACCAAGTCTATTGAGTTCTACAAGAGAAGAGGTGCAGCGGATCTGTCCTCTGAGGAGGGGTGGCGTCTTTTTGCCATTGAAAAGAAAAATCTGCTGAAAATGTCTGCCAAATAGAGTTTGCCACTCTTAAACTTGTACTGATGTCTGGTGATAGCAGTGAACTTTGCTCTATGTGATCAGTGACTTGGAGCAGCCTCAATAAATGCATTTATCAATCAGCTGTTCCCTTCTGATCACAAACCATGTCTGGGACTTTTGAGGTCATTGCTAAATTTACACTGATCTCAGAAGTTTGATGAATGAACACTGAAACGTGATAATTACATAATAATCTACCACAGCTGGAAAGTTTGTGAGACTTGAACAAGCATGCTAATAAATACATTAATAAATATAGATTTTGTGTGTTTGGGATTTTCCATCACAACCTACATATCATCCTGTGCCTCTTTGCTATGTTGCCTTTCCCAAGCTGACTAATATTATAGTGCTTTTTTTAAATCATATGCACATTGTAATTCAATCAGACCTTAGAATTATAATACGGCATTAAGAGTTTCTGGGATCATTTTACTCATTAAATGCTGAAATGTCACAATATAAGAGAAAACAAAAGGCCCTCTTACATACTGAGTAATTTTAACAAAAGTGAAAGTGTAGAAGTGTGTATGCATAAAGATAAGTATGGAGAAGCTGTTACTATTACTGATTAACTGCAATAAAAACCCTATCAGTAGATAAACGGCAACATATTTAAAACTGATGGATGCATTTCAGATATTTTCTGTCTAATTTCTGGAAATTTTTAACTGCACTTTAGTTTTATTTTCTTTTTAGATCACTTTTAATGGAGTTCAAAAGAAGCGCAGTTAACACACTATTTGGGAGAACATAAACTACCCAGGTACAGTTGTGCTGCAGATGTGGGGAAAAACAGCTATACTTGTAGGCTTAACAAAACTGCAGAAGTGATAGGTTCATTCATAAAATAGGGCAGTCGTCGGTTTGTTTAAATGTTGAAGCAATGCTCTCTATCTTGAGGTCATAGTTTAATTGTCCTTTTATTGTGATGCACTCTGTTGTTTGGCGCGAACTGACGTAGTCCTCAGTCAAATTATTTGCTGATACACCGAGCCATGGAGCATAAACTAATTAGAGTTACCGCTGCAACGCACGCTTTCACACGACCCGCGTTGTTCTTTAGATTATGGCCTGTTTGGTGCCTGTCGGGCTGATTTCCACCACAACCCTTCCGCATTTTCCTGCTGCTCTCGGGCTGTGACGTGTCGTGCTGACGGCGGCCTCGGAGCTGGAGGAGCGGGGGGCTGTAGCATGACAAGATCTGGCTCGAGACGTCCTGCTTTGCTTTCAGCGGTGCTCCTGAATCAACCCCTAACCCCTCCTTCTCTTCTCCTCTCCGGCCCGCCCAAATAACACAAAATTCCCGACTGAATCCTGCCCGAGTCTGGGGGAACCAGGCGGCCTGGGAAGCCGAGGAGCGGACAGAGGCATCCCTGCAGCACGAATCTGGTACGCGGCTCGTTTTTGTGCCAAAGGCGTCCGATTTCAGAGCTGTGTTTGCATTTGTACGTGCCCGTGGCCTTTTGTTTTTTACATGCATGTTGTATTTTAATTTATTTCTTTATTTTTTCTGAGAGGCCGCAAAGGGTTGGGCCTTTTCTTTTCTGGGCCGGGGCCTCAATAGAGGCCGTAATTGGCAAATCAGGCCTATCCCGTTAGCTAGCGAGCCACCCGGAAAAAAGGGATTGTATATTCGTCTGTCGTAGTTGACCATCGGCATTTGTTATCGATAGCTGACGGCTGATATGCAACGCACCATTCAGCCTCAGTTTCGTCTGACACCTTGTCGTCGCCGAGGAGTAGTTTAATAAACGTTAAAATTAGCATTCGTCCAGCAGTTAAGCTAACAAAATGGCGGACGCTTGTGTGATGGAAATTGGTTGTAGAAAAGGTATGTGTGTGTGTGGGTTCAGCCCTCCTCTCGCTAGCTGGCCGGTACAGAGCGACATAAGTGTGCACTTAACGAAAGCCTCGTTTCTTTGCATCTTTATCTTTTCGCATCTGTATGTGTGCGTGCAATCAGCCTTTTCTAAACGTCTGTTTGCACCGTGACAGTCGGGCTTTGCATGTGTAATCAGTGCTAATCTTCCTCCAGTGGTCAATTGAAGACATTGCCGTGAATCACCTCATCGGGATTTGTGTTGTGCTATAGATTTCTCGTAGTGTGTCCGATCGCCCGAGTTTTTAAAATTAATTATTTTTTTATGTGATGTCGGTGTCTTTTGAGCACAAGTGATGCGGGGTTGTGCCGCACATCTTCCTCACACCGTTGTCATATTTTTCCACCTGGAGGTGGGGGGATGGTACATTCAGTGGAAATTAAATGGCAACCCGGTTGCATCGTTTTCTGTTTACACCTCAGTGTTCCCTTGTGTTAGTTTCAGAGAGATATCTGTGTTGTTTTTCTTGTCCTACATTAGCTCAACTTTACCTCCATTTTTTGGGTGGGGAGGCGAAACGTGTCTTTGATTCTGTTAACTGTAGTGATGCGGGCATGACAATAATGGCACTGGTCATTTTAGTTTCTGTCCGTTATCGCATACACGAGCTAACAGTGTAAAGCACATTTTATTTATTTATTTTTTTTTAATTTTGTGGTGTCCCTTTTAAAAATAGGTTAAAACCACAAAGCTGAAGTCGTGGGGTTTATGTGTGTGTGTGTGTGTGTGTGTGAGAATTAAAGGTCAAATAATTTGGATCTTCACAAAGAAACACTGCGTGAGCCAAGGCAAGGCTACAGCGCGATTTTAACCAGGGTTGTTCTTGATAAAGTTCGATTCAAAAGTTGGTTTATAGAGTACTGTGAGGTAACAATCAAGTCTTTGAAGCCTGATTTGGATGCTTGACGGCTTTTAATGCTCCAGGGCAGAGAAGAGCACACTTTCTATGGGACAAAACGAGAACTGAGGTTAGTGAGTGTACACCATGTTTACAGTATCAAGCCCACAGATGTCCATACATGCCCCGTTTGCTGTAAAGTGAATCTTGAAAGGATAGGCATTAACTGTTATGGTGGTAGCAGGGAATTGTGCAGCAAAGGCCAGTGATGGAGGAGTGTGGGTGACTGTAGAAAAGCATGGACTCAACCAAAGTGGGGGGAAAAAAGATGACTTTTAAAAGTTGATTTAATATACTTTATGCTTCTCTGTTGAGGGCTTCTGAAGTGGAGCATATCATAAAAAGTTTGAGAACCACTTTGTTAAGGAACTGCTCAAGCTACAGTACTTGTACAATGCCAGGCCACTGGTCTGTATCATGTGATTCACGTTACAGTGATTCAACAAGTTATACTAAGTCTTTTTTTGAAAACACGCTGGATGCCAGGCACATTAGGGGCTTCATGGGGTAGTGTGGAAAAGAAATGACACCAGCATTGTTGGGCTAACATTTGGCGATGTTGGCCACGTTTGTATTAGCAGCTCGTGTGGTAACTCTGACAAATTGAAATGGATTTAAAGCAGATTTGGGACATAAACATATGATTTTTTTTTTTTTTAAATCTTTTTTTTTTTTTAGTTCCAGTGGCTTGAGGCTGTCAAAGCAGCAGTGCTTTCATCACATATCGTGTGTGTGTGTGTGTCCTGAGTAACCTGGAGTGGCTGCTCTGAGTGTCATACAGAAAAGCATAACCGTACACCTGTAAAATATTGTATAAGAAGGGCAATGGTGTGTAACAGCATTACAATATATAAGTAACCTATTATCTGCATAATTTTCTGCCTGTGCTTACTTGATACTAAGCTGTCTATCATTTGGTTTCAGCTGTCCAGTAACAAATGCAGTGCGAGGACAATGGATGAGGATGTCACCAGGCTTGCAATACATTCTGAAGAGCCTAAAATAATATTGCACGGATCGGGTAATTAGCAATGCTTATACTTACAGAGTACGTCTTGCTGGTATGAGAAGTACAATAGTACTAGCAGGATTTCTTTCTTTTTTGTGGATAGCCAGATAACTTTAAATATTTGAGTGAAAGTGTTGTTTGGAAGGAGATGACATGACCATCCAGAGCAAAGTCATATTATGACTGTATGACCATTTAAATCATTATCACACAATAAACCCTTGCTCTTCACTGTTATCTGGTTAACCATGCAATCCTGCTTCTTCTAGATGAAGGTGGTGCCGGCGGGCAGGAGTTTGTTGTGGAGCTTCAAGAGACTGTGTTGGTGTCAGAAGGCGAAGGGGAAGGCATGGCAGTTCACAGGTTCGCCCCAGACGAGCTTGTGATCCAGGATGCTGTTGAGGATGTGGTTTCTGAGTACGTGCACTGCGATGAAGATGAAGATGTTGCTGTAGAAACCTGTGTGATGGCTCTGGACGGTGAGGAGGAAGGTGTTGCCATGGGAGACATCCCTGAAGATGGGCTGGACCCAGAGCAGCAGGAGGACGATGACCAAGATGGCTGTGGAGATTATCTAATGATATCCTGTAAGTTTACTAGACTGTGCTGCATTTACACTTAGCATACATGTCTTTGGTTTGTTGTATTATTATTATTATTATTATTATTATTATTATCTGTATAATATCTGTCGCTTGGAGAGATGGAAAATTTATATGCATTTGCGGTGCATTTAAAAGGAAACATCCATGTAAATGACAGGACGAAAGGTTTAAATCTACAGTGTAGGCTAACATGCACCTTCCCACCTGCAGAAACGTAGACCTCAACAACTAATGTAAACACAGTTTATAGATTAGCACAGTGATAGTACCCCTGTGAAATTAAATCAATGGTTTTAACCATATGTAGCTTGCTCATTGTGCTGTGGCAGCCCAACTGCCATGGTGGTGGCAGATGGCTGCCCCTCCCTCAGCCTGGTTCTGTTAAAGGTTTCTACCTGTTGAAAGGGAGTTTTTCCCTCCCACTGTCACTCAGTGGTTGCTCATAGGGGATCGTATGATTGTTCAGCTTTTTTTATAAATAAAACTGAATTGAATGTAAATAAGCAAATCTTTCTCATTTTCAATGTGTTTTTGAATGTGTCAAGTTTTCCTTGTTATTATATATTGTACAAGTTGAAGCACTTATGTGTTTGGCTTAGTTTGCCTTAGTTACTTTGCACATCCAGCTACATAACTACTGCATGTGCACACCCCTGCTGGGGAAAAAATATCACACTTATAGCCACATAATGAGCTGAGGTGGTCAGTTTGTGTTTTTGTTTTTCCCAGGCTTATTTAAAATTACAAAATTGTGGACAGACACACTGTACAACTTCTTTCTCTTGCATAGTAGTAGTTTGCATTGAAACAAAACAAAAGATCAGTTTTTTTTGTTTTTTGTTTTTTTTGGGGGGGGGGGGGGGGGTGGACTCATTTACTCTAATTTCCCTGAGTACCCGGAGATTTTCTTCATAAATGCTATGAAGATGTTAGTTTGAAAAGGTGGAATTGAAGGGTTTTTTGTTGCTGTTGTTTTTTTTGTTTTTTATAAGCGATCATACTAAATCATGATAAGTTTTGATCTTTAGATTTAATATTTAGATAAGCTTCTTAAACGATTGAGTACCTTATTTGCACTCATTTCATGTAAATATTTCCAGTATGTCATAATTAAACTGCTACAAAGTCTCTGCTGGTGACTCTGTTTAATCAAGTCTGATGTGTGTCCCTTTGCTAGTGGATGAAGCTGGTAAAATGGTGTCTGAGGATGGAACAGAGGTGACAGTGGAAGGAGCTGTGGAGGACCAGGAAGTGGAGAAAGATGAGGATGGACAAGAGGTGATAAAGGTCTACATCTTCAAGGCTGATTCTGGGGAAGATGACATGGGTGAGTGGCAGTTAGCTTTCTGTTAATAAAAGAATCATGATAATAAATAATACTGGCTGAATCCTGCAGAAAGCCTTTCTATTTGGGTCTATTTTTCAGAAAGTAGAGAACTGAACTTAAGTTTCATTGTGCAGGAGAATCTGTTGACATCAGTGACGGGGACACAGAGAACGTAGCGTTAACAGAGTCTTCGGGCCATACGCTCAGAGAGAAGATGGTTTACATGTCTGTCGGGGATTCTCATCACAATCAAGGAAACCACGGTGAGTCATCTGGATGCAAGGAGCGGGGACAGCTGTCATGAAACTGAACGTCACCAGTTTTTTGGTTTTGTACCTGTTGGGCTCATCTACAGGTGGGTCCAAGGTGACTGATGAGGTTTATATGGAGGTGGTGGTAGGAGGCGAAGAGCCAGTAACTCACGACCGCTCGTATGACAGCGTGTCTCTAAGCAAGGACTTCATGCCTGTGGCCTGGGCAGCTGCTTATGGTCAGCACCCTTGTCTATTAAATTGCTTTAAAAACCACACTGGAAGCCTGTGCATCAACCACGTCTCTTGGTGTCCTGGTTAAGCTTTACACGCACCGGTTTTGTTTGTTTATATGCCAAAGACGTGCCGTTTTTCTCACAGGTGCAGAAGATAGTGAGAGTTGTGAGAACCGGAACGGTGCAGCCAGCGCGCTGCTGCATATCGACGAATCGGACGGGGTGGACGAAATCAACAGACAGCGCAACAAGACCAAGAGGCGGTCAGAGCCTCGACAAGTCCAGACAGGTGAGAACGGCACAAATCAGACACAGACTTCTCAGGCTTGTTTGGATAAAAATGAGGATTTGTCTAGTCTTTTTAGGACTGAATAGCAGAAGAGATGATGAAAGCAGCGGCTCTATCAGTAACAATTAATTTTGAGATATATTATAATAGTGAGGTTTTTTTTTACACCAGTGCCCTTTTTTTTTTTTTTTTTTCTTCTTAAGTAAATTAAGAGTGTGGTATAACTAAGCGTAGTTGTTATTTTCACATTGTTGGCTGTGCATATTTCTACAGTTTGTACAGCACCATCCAAACCAGTTCAGTGTGTTAGAACAGCGGTCCCCAACCCCCGGGCCTCGGACCGGTAACGGTCCGTGAGTCGTTTGGTACCGGGCCGCGAGAGTTGAGGCTCAGGTGTGAAATGTATAGTTTTCAGGGTTTTTATCGGTTTTCAGCGTCATTTTGTTATCGTTTACTTGGTTTTCCTGGGTCTTTTCACGTGTGTTATGAATAAATCTTCTTTTTTTCGGTACTGGTACTAGTTTTATTTTGTTGTATTTATCCGCGACACCTTAAAGGCCGGTCCGTGGCGCAAAAAAGGTTGGAGACCGCTGTGTTAGAAGCAAAAACTTCTTCTGATCTTGTTTAATAGTTGTTGACGAGCAGCTTCATTGTGCATTACCGCCCACTCCTGGCAGTTGTAACACATTACATCCTAAAAGGCAATTATGAGAAAAACTGAGAAAATATGCAATTTGTATAAAAAAATAACTGCATTATTTATTTATTCTAAAATCATGCCTGTTTGTATTTGGCATTAGCACTCAATATAATACATAATATGATTTTTATTTTTTATAGTGGTTAGCACAGTTTAAAAGGGCTCATTGTTTATGACTTTCCTGCTAGCGGCAGTTAACTAGTTTATCCGGTTTATTGTACTGATGGGCTGTTTTGATGACACCTCTTTATTTAAATACGATTGTCTCTGAGCAGTAAAAGCTGGTTGACATTGAATTCAGATTTTATTTGTACACTAAGCTTGATTAAAAGCACACAATTACTGTGTGCTGCTGCACAGTACATGTTCTACTTTTGTTGCTTTAATTTTCAGTTCAGTTCATATTCAATATTGTACAGCGAAACATTTAATTTATATATATAATTTCACCAGTATTGAAATACTGAAGATAAACACTGTTCTTCAAAAAAAACAAAAAAAAAAGCTTCTGTTTATGAAGGAAATGACCAGCGATGTGGTCATTTCCTTCTCCCTTTTATTTATTTATTTTTTCTCAAATTGAATTTTAATTTTTTCTCTTTCTCTCCAGCCATTATCATCGGTCCATATGGTCAGCCCCTCACCGTTTACCCCTGCATGCTCTGTGGTAAGAAGTTCAAATCACGAGGCTTCTTGAAACGCCACACCAAGAATCACCACCAGGATGTTTTGACCAGGAAAAAGTACCAATGCACAGACTGTGATTTTACCACCAACAAGAAAGCCAGCCTCCACAATCACATGGAGGTGCATGCTCTGAGCAGCAAGGCCCCTTTCGAGTGTGAAATGTGTGGCAAGGAGTTCCACCAGCAGGCGGCACTATTTTCTCACAGACTGCAGCACCACCACCGGGAGCCCAAGAGCCAGCCACCTCCACCTCCCACCAAGATGCATAAATGCAAGTTTTGTGACTATGAAACTGCCGAGCAAGGGCTGCTCAATCGACACTTATTGGCAGTTCACAGCAAAAGCTTCCCCCACATCTGTGTGGAATGTGGCAAAGGCTTTCGACATCCTTCGGAGTTAAAGAAACACATGCGCACTCACACCGGCGAGAAGCCTTACTCCTGCCTGTACTGCGACTATAAGTCAGCCGATTCCTCTAATCTCAAAACGCACATCAAGACTAAGCATAGCAAAGAGATGCCATACAAATGTGAGCGCTGTTTCCAGACGTTTGCAGAGGAGGAGGAGTTAATGCAGCATGGATTAACGCACGAGGAGAATAAGACCCACCATTGTGCCCACTGTGATCACAAAAGTTCCAACTCCAGTGACCTGAAGCGTCACATCATATCTGTTCATACCAAGGACTATCCCCACAAATGCGCCGTTTGTGGGAAAGGCTTCCACCGGCCGTCTGAACTGAAGAAGCACTCGGTATCCCACCGTACTAAGAAAGTCCATCAGTGCCGGCACTGCAACTTTAAAATCGCAGACCCCTTTGTTCTCAGTCGCCACATCTTGTCAGTCCACACAAAGGAGCAACAGGCCTCACCTGAAAAGAGTGAGACCAAGAGGACAGAAACGCACACTCCTGCTGTGACGCCGAAAAAGTCCGGGCCCAGCGGGTCGAGCAGCTCTGGTCCGCCGGCAAGAGTTAGCGCGGCCAGCTTAGCCAGCAGCGTGACTGTAGTTATTGGCAAAGGACAAAAAGAAAGGCGGATTTACCAGTGCCAGTACTGCGACTACAGTACCGGCGACGCGTCGGGTTTCAAGCGCCACGTGATTTCCATTCACACAAAGGACTACCCGCACCGCTGCGAGATCTGTTCGAAGGGCTTCCGACGACCCTCGGAGAAGAACCAGCATATCATGCGTCACCACAAAGATGTGGTGCAGGCAGAGTGACTCTGACTGAGCCAAATACTGTGCCACAGCAAAGAACAATGTTGAAGCATCCGTCAGACCCCGACCACCGCGCCCTCGGCACGTCGCCATTCACATTGAAGTAGTGCGGAGTGTGTGTGCTGCACTCGGTCCATTCTGTTGTTTTGCTCTTTTTAAATCCTCGGCCTACTGTTTGTTCAGATATGTATACACGTGTAGATAACATTAATGCTCTGTCAGAGTTAGCAAACCAAGCCCCTCTGTAGACTCGCACTTTTAACTGCATGTCCCTTGGTGGTGACAGTGTGCATGGCAGATTGTGCAGATGTCTCTTTGTAGATACACTTTTTTTTTTTTTTTTTTTAACTTTTGCAAATAGCAATCAGTTCTCAATCAGAATGGTCCTAATTATTTGTCTTAAAAACAGATGTGTAATTTTAAAAATGTTTGCATAATTTTCTTAAAATGTATTTAACAGCAGTTTGGATTAACAACCTGTTTCCAGTAGCACTTGGTAAAAAAAGCGCGTGTGTGTGTGTGTGTGAGTGGGAGAGAGAGAAAGAAACAGAGGGAGCTTGAGGGACAAAAAAAGCAGCGCAGCCGTTGTGCTTCCTTTGCTCTGACCCGACCACTTTGTAACATAATGCTTCCTGGTGCGTTGACTAAACTCACAAATACAGGCAGAGGGGGAGTCACTCTAAGCTTCGTCGGCAGGGGGTTTATGCTCATTGATTTGCTACAAAAACACAGTGAGAAACTGGATGCATCATGTTGGTGAATAAGGTTTCACACGTGCACACAAATCCGAACGCTGTCACTTGCCCTCAATGCTTGGTTATCAAATGTCCAATATTTCTGTTACAAGTCCAAAAGCGTACTGTACGTTGTTCAGAACAAGTGCCCAAAGCTGTAGAGATGACACCCTCACTAACAGTATTATTTTTATTTTTATTTTTTTTAAATTAACGCATTAATGCTTTCTCGGAAGTGAAATCCTTTTAATTTGACATGACTTTTTCTTTTCTTTCTTTTTTTTATTTTTAAAATATGTGAAGAGAGGAAAATGTTTCCTCCTCAATTTCTTTTGAAAACTGATGAACTGTTCATAAAAAAATTTTTTTTGTAACAATTGACATATCTTTTAAATCACTGAAAAAGGGTAATCTGCAAGTATCAGTATGCTACCAATGTTAGACTGGGTTATAAAAAATATGCCAGATCAGTGTCCTAATATAAGTGTCTGGTCTAAATGAGAGTTGAATAGTATATCTGGTGCTGCTGTTATAAAACTAAGGACTGAACTCTGATTTCTCCTACACAGATGTACTTTTGCCTGTAGAAAGGGAAACATGTATATCTTTTTAGATGCAACTTCAGAAGACAGGTGCTGGTGGTGTACATGTACTTTTGGCTTTTTACATTTTTTTTTTTTTTTTCATTTTTTTGTTATCACCTGTGATTATCTGTTTTATATTTATTTCATTTACAAGTTGTTGTATAGTTAAGTGTAACTAGACTTCTATGGGACGTAAATTATTGTTTTGTATACAGATCTGTACAAAGCGTGTAGATGTAAACACTTGATTAAAAAGGAGATCTCAACTGTGTTGTTGTGGATGTACTTCAGCGTATTTGTTAAAAAAGATAATAAAGCAAAGTATTTTAGCTGTTTGGGAGTTTTTGTTTGCCAGCAAATAGTTGGATTCAATTCAGTTTTATTTATATGGAGTCAAATGATAACAACAGTTGTCTCAAGGTGAAAGGCCCTAGAATAGCCCCAGGTTTGGCCAGGTGATGCTCAAATGGAAGGAGTAATAAGGGGATCATTTATTTATTTATTTTTATAAAATCTGAATGTTTTGGAAGCATGATAATATTTTCACCCAGTCTCCAAGTAGAACTGCCTGAACTTGCAGTGAATACAACTTTACCGAACACAAGTGTAGAATGAGACATTTTGCCTTTTCATGCAATCTGTTAACAACAAAGCTTTGGCTGCCCTGTTGTTGATGGTGTAAGTCAGGTAGTGGTCATCATACTTCACATCAGCTATGCACAAGTCAGAGTGTCCACAGACTTTCAATAATAAAGCCAAGTAGATGATGTAAAAATAGGAATGGTTAAGTAGTGCATTCATAATCAGTTGTATGTGTCAACTATGTGGGCACCTCAGTCTTGTTGGGATGAAGGAAAGTTGTGTAACATGTACCATAAGGGCTTCAAAGACATCGTTTAAACAGTAGTCGTCTTATTAGTTATTACGCATCTCCTTTTAAATATTTACAGTGGCTTGCAAAAGTATTCGGCCCCCTTGAACTTTTCCAGATTTTGTCACATTACAGCCACAAACATGAATCAATTTTATTGGAGTTCCACGTGAAAGACCAACACAAAGTGGTGCACACGTGAGAAGTGGAGCGAAAATCATACATGATTCCAAACATTTTTTACAAATAACTGCAATGTGGGGTGTGCGTAATTATTCAGCCCCCTGAGTCAATACTTTGTAGAACCACCTTTTGCTGCAATTACAGCTGCCAGTCTTTTAGGGTCTGTCTCTACCAGCTTTGCACATCTAGAGACTGAAATCTTTGCCCATTCTTCTTTGCAAAACAGCTCCAGCTCAGTCAGATTAGATGGACAGCGTTTGTGAACAGCAGTTTTCAGATCTTGCCACAGATTGGATTTAGATCTGGATTTTGACTGGGCCATTCTAACACATGGATATGTTTTGTTTTAAGCCATTCCATTGTTGCCCTGGCTTTATGTTTAGGGTCGTTGTCCTGCTGGAAGGTGAACCTCCGCCCCAGTCTCAAGTCTTTTGCAGACTCCAAGAGGTTTTCTTCTAAGATTGCCCTGTACTTGGCTCCATCCATCTTCCCATCAACTCTGACCAGCTTCCCTGTCCCTGCTGAAGAGAAGCACCCCCAGAGCATGATGCTGCCACCACCACAGTGGGGATGGTGTGTTCAGAGTGATGTGCAGTGTTAGTTTTCCACCGCACATAGCGTTTTGCATTTTGGCCAAAAAGTTCCATTTTGGTCTCATCTGACCAGAGCAGCTTCTTCCACATGTTTGCTGGGTCCCCCACATGGCTTGTGGCAAACTGCAAACGGGACTTCTTATGGTTTTCTGTTAACAATGGCTTTCTTCTTGCCACTCTTCCATAAAGGCCAACTTTGTGCACTGCACGACTAATAGTTGTCCTATGGACAGATTCCCCCACCTGAGCTGTAGATCTCTGCAGTTCGTCCAGAGTCACCATGGGCCTCTTGGCTGCATTTCATTAATATTTTTCAACACACAGATGGTTGAATCTGTCTTCAGTTTACCAGGAGTTGGAACAATTGCACAAGTGCTGCTTATTACTTGCAAATGTGCCACAATTTCAATGGAAATAAAAAGGCTTTCCAGTGGTGTAAGGTTTATTGCCACAGAGCATTGTTACAAAAAAGAAAGTTTCAACCAAAAGCTAATTTTCTACTTTTTTACATAACACTGTTCTCTTCAGGACTTTCAGATATGAAAAGTATATTTATGTGGATTCACGTCTGTTTGCACCATTTAGTTATGAGCTGTTGCATCTGTGGATGCCAAAGAGAATCCTCACCCCACTTTGCAGTTATTTATTTGTAAAAAATGTTTGGAATCATGTATGATTTTAATTCCACTTCTCACGTGTACATCACTTTGTTTTGGTCTTTCATGTGGAACTCCAATAAAAATGATTCATGTTTGTGGCTGTAATGTGACAAAATGTGGAAAAGTTCAAGGGGGCCGAATACTTTTGCAAGCCACTGTAAATATGTTTCTTTCTTCACCCATATCACTGGAAAAATGCTTACCTGTTGACAGCGTAACCAGCCCACAATACAGCGTGTTATTCGGCTTATTTTACCCCGCTGTGCTTAGTTGGGAGCACCATTTTTTCCTGAAACTAAAAAGAAAATTACTAAGCTGCTCAGATATGTGTAGAAGGGCTTTCTAAACACTAAAATAATAAATCTGAGGCCAGATCTTTAAAATATTTTTGTTATGTGGTTCAAATGCAGATTTTTCTGAGTTTAAGAAGGACTTCTTTTACTATGACAGCATGACTTTTTACTTCTTTCTTTTTCAGATGTTCTATTAACAGGAATAGTGAAGTGCACTGAACATACCACTGGATAGCATCAGAGGAGTTTTCAGCACTCATATTTTAAGCTTAGTCAAGACCAGATATTTAAGGAGCGGCTATGGCAGCAGTTTGTTGCCTGATTATTGTCTCCTCTACAGCATTAACTCATGCACGCATCCCTGCAGTATTTATAAGTTTGCAAGTCTGACACAGAAAGCAAATAATTTATTTTGTCCTGAGTGAATGCCCCTTAAAACTCACCTATTTCAGACTTGCAATTTATATAGCAAATCTGCAACTTGATAGTGTTAAATAAAATGATTTTCTTTTAAACTTGAAGCTTTGAAAATCGTTCCTTTTTCCATTAGGACAGAAATTAATATGACAAAGACTCTTTTCAAATTTGTTTAGGCGAATAGAAAATATTTTTAAAGATGTATATGGAAAACATGTTGATGCAGAAACATTTATTGAAGCTTCTGAGCTATTTGTGTAATTTTCTCCTAAAGATCTTGGGTAGATTTGGCCTTTAGATTGGGAATTTAACATCTCGTACAAAATTAAAGTTTTTAATTTAAGTTTGGTAGAATTCTATTTCAAAGAAAAACAAGATTCTCTGCTAAGTTAATGACATCACACTCAATTTGCTCTATCAGATCAAAGGAAACAGACCAAAGGGGCACGTGACATCATCTCAAAAGTCCTTAAATAGGACCGCAGCGTGCTCTCAGTATGTCTCAGAACTGTGCGACTCTTTAGGAACACACCACGAGCCAACCTTTAGGAAAACGATTTGAAACGTTCAGTGTATGCAACGAACACAAGTCCAAACCCTGATCAAGTAGAAAAAAATCTTCATTGTACATTGTAAGAGCAAAGACAAGAAGAATGCAGAGTATGCAGCAAAACCTTGATCCCCAGGAAGGAACCTCATCGGCCGCTGTTCGCCCTAACACAAAAGCGAAGCAGCCAAACCCAAAGCAAAGAGGGAAAAACCGGGCACCAAATGAGGTGACTTCATCTGCCAAACCAAAGGGTGAAAATAAGAATAAAAAGCAAAGAAATGCAAACCCAAACCCCAGAGCCAGAAACCCTGGACCCAATCGAGGGCATGGGCCACATCAGCCCAATCCCCACTTTAACCCCAATAATGGGCCTGGGCAGCATTGGTACAAGCCACCGTTTTTACCGAACCGAGGGCCTGTGCATCATCAGCCTGACTTTAGAACCAATGATGGACCATCTCAACCACAGCCTAATCCTCACTTAATGCCAAATGATGGCAAATGTCCATATAGTGAGACCGATGAAATGGCTGCACTGAGATTTCACCTGCAGGAGGCTCAGCACATGAGTAAAACCAATCTCTACAATATGACAGCAGCGAACCACAAAGCCTCTGCGGCTAAATCCCAAAATGATTGGCTTCGCCTAAAGCTACAGTGCTGCAGAGGAAATGCTGAGAAAACCATTCTTGAGCTCCAAAAACAACTGGAACAGGCTCGCAGAAGCAGACCCGAGGAGAATCTCACCCCTGATGTGCGTGAGGCTCCTGTTCAAGACAGCAACACAGCTGTCACAGCTGCAGAGCTGAGTGTGGACGCTTCAACACAAACTACAGAAGCTCCACACACAGACTCTACAGAGGTGAAAACTGTTCGGGAAGCTGAGTTGGAGGTCCAATGTAAAAAACAGCAGGAAGAGATCCAACAACTCCGCGAGCAGCTCCTCAAAACACAGAAAAACCTAGCAGAGGAAGTTGCAAAACGTAAAGAACAGGAAGAAAGAGCCCCCTGTGAGTTCGCTGAGCTCATAGTCAAACTCTGCCTCAGTGAGGCTGTTTGTGAGGCAAATAATTTGGAGGTCCAAAACGTAAAAGAAGAGCTGGAAAAAACCAGAGCTTTCTACCTGGAGATTGTAGAGAGGAAAAACCAGGAGAACACAACAATCCGCAAACAACTCAAGCAAACAGAAGATGAAAAGATCATTCTTCAGGAGTCGTTGCGGTCTCTGCAAGAGACAAGAAAGAAGGAAGAGACCGAGTCCAACGTTGGCAATCAGGATCATTCTCCAGCCAAAAAAGAGACCATAGATCAAAAAGAGACCAGCGTTACTGAAGCAGAAAATTCTCCAGCCCAAGTCGAGACACTCCAGGAGAATAAGCAAGAAAAAGAGGAGGCCAGTACTACCAAACCAGAAAATCCAGAGGCCCGAGATGACAACATGCAGAGAGAAAAGCCAAAAAAGAAAAAGAAGCGCAACTGGTTTCTGAGACTGTTCACTTAAGTGACTTCAGCTCTGTCTCCTATAAAATCAAAGTTATATACAACTAAATATTAACAGTTACTTCAACTCCCTAAACATCAATTTTAAAGCATATTTGCTTTAATATTTAGTTGTGTATACATTTGTCATCGGCTCCACCCCTCCCAACCGGTCGCGGCAGATGGCCGCCCCTCCCTGAGCCTGGTTCTGCCGGAGGTTTCTACCTTTTTAAAGGTAGTTTTTCCTCCCCACTGTCGCCAAGTGCTTGCTCATAGGGGATTGTTGGGTTTTTTCTTTAATTCAGTTCAGTTCAATTCATTTGTATGTAAATGCTGTTGAATTGAATTGTACGGTGGCCCCTAGAGACAAAGCACGTACAAACTCCAAAACACTTACAAAATCCAAAACACGTGCAAAATCCAAAACACATGCAAGCTCCAAAACACTTACAAAATAAAAAACACATGCAAAAGACAAAACACGTACAAAATATAAAAAACATGCAAAATCCAAAACACATACAAAATCCAAAACACGTGCAAACTCCAAAGCACTTACAAAATCCAAAACATGTGCAAACTCCAAAACACTTACAAAATAAAAAACACATGCAAAAGACAAAACACGTACAAAATACAAAACACATGCAAACTCCAAAACACGTACAAAATCCAAAACACATGCAAACTCCAAAACACGTACAAAATACAAAACACATGCAAAATACAAAACACGTACAAAATACAAAACACGTACAATATACAAAACACGTGCAAAATACAAAACACGTGCAAACTCCAAAACACTTACAAAATACAAAACACATGCAAAATACAAAACACGTACAAAATACAAAACACGTACAAAATACAAAACGCGTGCAAAATCCAAAACACGTACAAAATCCAAAACACGTGCAAACTCCAAAACACATGCAAAATACAAAACACATGCAAAAGACAAAACACGTGCAAAATACAAAACACATGCAAAATACAAAACACGTACAAAATACAAAACATGTGCAAACTCCAAAACACTTACAAAATAAAAAACACATGGGGTCACGTGATGCGTCGAGCTGAGCAGACGTGAGTTTATGAGCTCTGCACTGGACAGCTGTAAAATATTGGTATTTTAGCTCATTTTTGCCAACAAGTTGCCTCGAATATCTATATAATGTCTCTAGACGAGTTTTTCGCACACCCTGGATCAAGCAAAAAGAGAGAAATGAGCAAACGTGGAGTCAAAGCAAAAGCTAGCAGTGACCTGGTAGCTAGCAATTGCCCCGAAAAGGAGACCATGTGCGACGCTGAGGATGCACGAAGTACACTGCGGGATGACGTGATTGTGGACAAGGTGACTTCTAACATATCTAAGTATATGGATATCAAGATATCCGAAGTCATAAAGCCAATAAACGAGCTCACTGAGAAATTCGACAATCTGATAGAAAGAATGGAAACAGTGGAGCAGCGGGTCTCGGACTTGGAAGATGTCACGGCTACAAATGAGCCACGTATTGCCGCTCTCGAGACCCAGCTTAAGAAGGCCATGGAGCGTCTGGAAAGCTTTGAGAATCAGAGCCGGCGGCAGAACGTGAGGATTGTCGGGTTAAAGGAAGGCGCGGAGGGTAGAGCACCAGTGGACTTTTTAAAAAAATGGATACCAGAAGTCCTGGGCCTTCAACAGGGTGCCATTACAGTCGACAGAGCCCATCGCACTGGACCACCTATGAGGCTTACCGGCACGGAGGGACCGCGTGCAGTACTGGTCCGGCTTCATTACTACACCGATACACAGAGGATTCTCCAGGCTGCCAGGGCTAAAGGTACCGTAAACACAGAGGCAGGAAAAGTATCCTTCTATCAGGATTTCTCCGCCGAGGTGGCTCGAAAGAGAAAGGAGTCGGCGAATGCGCGTAAAGCTCTCCGAGAGGCGGGGATCAAATATTCCTTCCTTTATCCAGCCATCATTAAAATATTTAACCCCGATGGCACCAGCATCTCCCTCGCGACCACCCAGGACGTCAAGGACTATGTGAGCAAATTGCCAAGACCTAAATAAACTGTTGGTGCACGACAGCGTCATTGTAACGTAAGTTACAAACTCGAGGCTTACAGCATTAAAGTATTGATAATGAGCTAAGGTATAGAGACTTTGATTTTTGACATAGACTCCAGTGCAGGGATGTTACGCGTTTGTGGCCTCCCACAGCTGTACTTTAGAGTAGGGTACATCTAGATGTGTAATTTATTTTTTGTTATTTTGTGTTATTTGTGTTGGGGAGGGTTGAGGTTTCCAGGCTTTGTGTTCAGGTTTTTCTGGGAACCAGTGTTCTTGTTTTATGCTCAATTATTTTGGTTAATAGGCTCAGACTGGTCAAATGTAGATTTGGTTAAATATGTAAACAGCACAATATATACATTACTTTTCCTATATGTCAGTTAAGATAAGTACTTGGAATGTTAAAGGGTCCAACAATGTGGTGAAAAAAAAGTCCATTTTAAATTCTCTGAAGAAAGATTTGACTCACATTGCGTTTTTGCAAGAAACCCATTTGACAGATGATGAACACAGAAAATACTGTAGAGAATGGGTTGGTCAAATTTTTTTCTCATCCTACTCCACAAATAAAAGGGGGGTTATTACCCTTATACACAAAAATCTTCCCTTCAACGTTATAGCCACTCACAAGGACAATGAAGGAAGATATATATTGGTTAAAGGGATGTTGCATGGGGAAACTGTTCTCCTAGGTAATATATATGCGCCGAATGCACAGGATGGCGAATTTTATACGGTATTATTTAGTCAATTAGTGGACATGGACTGTGCTAATATAATATTAGCGGGTGACTTTAACTGTGGTTTATGCCCTAAAATGGATAAATTTCCCCCACAATCTATCTTGACCAAAAACTCCAAAGCCCTTTGGCAAATTATAAATGAGCTTGACCTTATAGATGTTTGGCGACACTATAATCCACTATCTAAGGAGTACACTTTCCATTCTAACCCTCACTTGTCAGCATCTCGTATAGATTATATTTTTATGTCCAAGTGTATCAGTCAGTTAGTTCAGCAGGTAAATATTGGTCATATAGGTCTCTCTGACCACGCTCCTGTTGTCTTAACCATTCAACCCATGAGACATATTGAGCGCTCTAGGTCTTGGAAGATGAGCACACTGTCTCTTTTGGATGAGAAATTTATACATTTCATAACAGAGCAAACAACAGTATTCCTAGAAATAAATGATAAAGAGGAGATAGACACGAGAACTTTATGGGATAGCTATAAGGCTTACATGAGAGGGATGATTATTTCATACACAAGTCATAAAAGGAAGCAACGATTAACAAGGCAGTTAGAGATCGAGAATAATATCAAAAAGCTGGAGAAACAATACTATGTAACAAAATCAGCTGAAACATTAAGTGAGCTTAATATTGCCAGGACATCTTTGCGTAATTTGATAATGCGAAAGGCTGAAAGAGATGTCCTTCTTGCCAGACAACGGCTTTTTGAATCAGCTAGTAAGCCTAACCGCTTTCTGGCTCGTCTTGCAAGGAATACTCCATCAAGTTCCTTTATCACAGCTATTGTGGATGTGAATGGTGAAAGACAAGTAGGAAACCGTCAGATTAATGAGTGCTTCAGAGAATTCTATACAAACCTATATCGATCTGAGATGGACATAACAAGGCTTAACTCAGGCTTCTTCCTAAACGACTTAGTATTCCCTCAGCTTTCTGAAGATCAGGTAAGCCTGCTGGAGTCACCCATAACAATGATAGAGGTGGATAAAGCTATATCTGCACTCCAGTCAGGGAAATGTCCTGGGGCAGATGGTTTCCCAGTAGAATTTTTTAAGGTAATGAAAATGAAGTTAAATAGTTTATTATTAAGGGTTTTTAATAAAGCATTTGAAGAATCGAAACTCCCAGAATCTATGTACCAGGCTAATATAACATTGATAGCTAAAAAAGATAAAAATCCAGAGTCATGCTCATCTTACAGGCCTATTAGCCTTCTTGGTGCTGATAATAAGATACTTTCAAAGATACTGGCTCTTAGGCTAGAAAAAGTAATGTGCTCTATCGTGCATGCTGATCAGACAGGTTTTATTAAGGGGAGGAATTCTTATAATAATACTCGACGCCTATTTAATATTATTCATTTTTTAAATTTTCATCAGATCCCTGGGGTTGTTGTTTCTATGGATGCCGAAAAGGCATTCGATAGAATTGAATGGGAATATATGTTTGAAATAATGAGAAGATTTGGGTTTGGAAAAAACTTTCTGGGGTGGATCAAAATCATATACAAATCGCCAATAGCATCTGTGTTAACTAATGGCTTGTTATCTTCCCCATTTTCACTGAGCAGAGGTACAGCACAAGGTAGCCCATTGTCACCACTATTATTTGCTTTGGCCATCGAGCCCTTGGCCATGGCCATTAGACAAAATCCAAGTGTTCTTGGAGTTAAAATTGGGGATAGACAACATAAAATTCTGCTTTATGCAGACGATATTCTTCTGACACTGACTGACCCGGTTAACTCTTTACCCGTTCTTATTAGGTGCATCAAGGACTTTGGTCTTATATCTGGATACAAAGTAAATTTTGATAAATCTGTTATAATGACTTTGTGTAGTGGAGGGGATAATGAACCTTTATATGTTAAACCCTTTCATTGGGCACCATCAGGTTTTGTATATTTGGGAGTTAAAGTTACACCAAATGTTGGACACTTATATAGAGAAAATATTAATGGAATGGTTCAAGATCTTCGGGAGATGCTGACAAGATGGAGATCACTTCCGATATCATTTTTGGGAAGAATAAATCTCATTAAAATGGTAATCCTACCGAAAATATTATATCCCACAGGCATGTTGTTTGCAATCTTGAAATCAGAAGATATTAAAGTAATTAACAAGGCTATGGTGGATTTCATTTGGGCAGGAAGAAAACCCAAAATTAAATTGGAGACACTACAGTTACCGAAAGATCTGGGTGGGTGGGGAGTGCCAAACATAGAAAATTATGTCCTCTCAATACAAGCGAGGATTCTTTCTTCCTGGATACATGAACATTCTGATGTGCCATGGCTAAATATTGAGGAAGTATTATGTAAACCATCCTCACCTGTTAACTTCTTAGGGAAACGTCTAAATGACTTACCTCACGTAATAAAGCATAACCCACTGATATATAATGCTATGTGGACGTGGGGAAAACTGAGAAAAATTTTTAACAGTAGTCTTCCGTTTAATATCTTGTCAACGTTTATAAATAATCCAGACCTTCTGCCGCAAAACATAGGGTCAAGCTTTGTGGGATGGCATAAAGTAGGTGTAAAGAGGTTTTATGACCTCTTTAAACATGGTGAGTTTAAATCATTTGAATCCTTGAAGTCCCAGTATTCTATGTCAAAGACTGAGTTTTATAAGTATTTGCAATTGAGAAATTATGTGTTAAAAAATGCTAAAACATTACGAATCTCAACTGCCTCTTTTCGGTTGGAGAAATTTTTTTTGGATAATAGGGAGCATAAACATTTTGTATCAAAGTTTTATTCCGAGATTTATGCCCTAATCGAGGATAAACTGGCATGGTTGAGAAAATCTTGGGGGACGCTGCTTAAATGTGAAATAGATATACAGGCATGGGACAAAATCTTGCTCCTTCCATCCAAAATCTCTGTTTGTAACCGATTTAAAGAATTGCAGTACAAAATTTTGCACAATGTGTATATTTCTCCATATATTTATAGTAAGTATAATATGGGAATATCTCCAAACTGTCTCAAGTGTAAGGTCAGAGTGGGCACTAGATTCCACTGCTTGTGGGAATGTGCTATTATTCAGTCATTTTGGAAAGAGGTCTGCGCCAATATTAGTACAGCCATTGGTCATCAGGTGACAGAAAACCCATTAATGTGTATATTGGGATATATTCCTGTCTCACTGGTACAACATGAGCATGTAATTCAATCACTGTTAATGTTGGCCAGGAAAAGCATTATGTTGAGATGGGTGGGGGCTGAGCCTCCCTCCATTTCTCTATGGAAGTCGCTCATCATTGAAGTTATGACTCTGATCAGGCTGGGACATTATATTGATGGGAGCTCCCGAATTTTTGTTTACAAATGGAAGAGACCACTGGAAGCACCTATAAACTGGATCCTAGAGGACAACAGTTATGGACATAATGTCGTAATATTCTAGTGCTGTGTAGTGTTATTATTTTGGATGTGAACCAGTCTTATATTTGTTGGGGAAAAAAAGTTAAATAAAAGTTTAAAAAAAAAAATAAAAAACACATGCAAAAGACAAAACACGTACAAAATACAAAACACATGCAAACTCCAAAACACGTACAAAATACAAAACACGTGCAAACTCCAAAACACTTACAAAATACAAAACACATGCAAAATACAAAACACGTGCAAAATACAAAACACGTGCAAAATACAAAACATGCAAAATACAAAACACGTACAAAATACAAAACACGTGCAAAATACAAAACACGTGCAAACCCCAAAACACACGCAAACCCCAAAACACGCGCAAACTCCAAAACACAACGGAAGTGCTCCAGGACGCTAGGGGCAGTGTTGAGCTTTTGTTACCTAGTAACTACACAAGCCAGGAAGTACCAATGACCGGATTTGGGGTCTGCAGCCTTAAAGGCCGCATTTTAAGGCTGATTATGTCACAGCGACACGACAAAGACTGTCCCAATTCAAAGGCTGCTCGAAATGCGGCCCTCAAATGTGTCCTTAATTTCCCTGAATTTTAAGGATGGGTCTGTGTAGCCTTCATGGCCCAACATATCCCAGACTTCATAGCGCGGCGGTGGTTTGGATAATTTTGCCGAAAAAAAACGGCGGAAGCAGAGCGGACGAAGAGTAAACTAACAGAAGTAAGTACTGAATATTATGTCACTTATTTATGCGCAAATGTTTTTATAATGAAGAACATTAAAACATTACTGTTGGCAACATGTCGGGAAAGTTATGTGACATTAGCGACGTTTGTACTAACTTGGTTTTAAAGCCTTCACTTCAAAATATTCGCCGTTCAATAGCTGACTTTAATCTTACAGAGAATGTGATGATTTTATGCGTAATTAAAGTCAGTCATGTCAGTCAGCTGACGGTTCACTCCTTAAGCTGAAAGAAAGATGCTTTAATCACAGGAGTCACACATGTGTCCACTGTACCATCTGGGAACTCTTCTTGTTTAGCACTCGTAATGACACAAACACTAAATCCTCCTTCTCTGGTGCTGTTTTGTAGTGAAGAAAATATAATCTGATCAAACATTATTCAGCTTTAAATATTGTTCAGCTTTAAAGTTACTGTGCAACTGTGTAATAAAAATGTGCTCACAGCTTTAAAGTTACTGTGCAACTGTGTGCTCACGACTTTGGCCTTGAGAGCGATAAGAAGCGATCGCCTCATCCTGCAGGCGAAAGATATCTGCAAGCGAAGAGACTAGAACACTCAAGGCCGCTTTCCTTTTATGGAGTTGTTTTTCTGCTAATGCAGCACTTTCCTCACAACCCCCTCCTTAGGTTTTAGAGAATATATACCCATCCTCACAGCAAAATATTAGGAATCTCTTGATGTGAGCTGTTTTTGAGAGGTTGTCTCTGTCTCAATAAAAGTTCACTGATTCCCCCATCTGCTGCAGGTGTCCGGTTGTCTTCATTCTCCGCCAGCCTGGTTAAGTCAATTCCTCCTTAACATCTAAAAGAACCTATTTAATGAAGGAAGACGGGTTCACTTTGTGTTTAATATTATTCTATTGCTGTTGTTGTTTTTTTTATATCCTTCAATTGGCGTCACGGAACAGGATCCGCTCCAGGCCAAACTGGAACGGGTGGGAGGACATCGGCCGTGGTCTGAGTGAACGGAGTTTGGACAAAAGCTGTGTGCACACAAAAACAAGGTAAGCAGACCTTTTATTTCTGCTATATTGAACATTATAAAAATACTTAGTGTCCAAACTCCTAGTAATTCATAACCAAAATTGTCTGGCTTACTTAAGGCTTGCTGAGAATCAGACAAGTGAATAAGAGATAAGTGAATAAGAAATAAGTGAATAAGTGAATAAAGATAAGAGTGAACTGAGGTCTGACCACGGTTGCGGCCGACGGGTCGCTCTCCGGTGTCGGATAAATACCTCAGCAGGTCTGGGACCTTGAAAGGGTTTATTAGTAACGCCTTTCTAAACAAATTAAAAGGTTAAAGGCCTTGAGAATATTTTTTAGTAATATTCTCTAAACTACAGAAGGGTTAGGAAGGCCCAGAGGACTTTATTAGAAAAGATCCTCTAAAACTTAAAAAAGAGAAGTACTGGTTGGAGTCCAAAAGGAGAGGTCCCTTTGATCAATAGGAGAAAACGGATCTCTTCTTAAAACCCCGATGATTTTAGTGTTTTAAATGTTTTGATGTTCTGTTTGATATTGGACACACATAAATACACGCTGAATGCTTGCTGTGGAACACTGGGCAGGACAGTTTGGTTCTCCGTGTTCACAGATTACACAATTAAAGGAACTAGGTTCCTCTTTTGGTTAAAATAATACACCACACATAGAATTTTTTTACACATTTATTACATACATAAGGAGGGTAATGAGTGACTGCAGGTAATGTATGAAGTGTGAATGAGACGTGTGAACAAGGTGACAACCAACTAGCACCCCTATCAGGAAGCTCTAGGCAAGGTTACCCGCCAGACTCCGGTTTGGTAGAAGCTTGGTAACACCTGAAGGGATATTTCAGTGCTGACTCACCTTTAAAGCAGCGCCCCAGCTGATTAGTGCCTAACAGAGGCAGAAACCCAGCTGGCCCAAATTCTCCTTTAAAATCAATAAAAGAACACTCCTCCATTGACAGAAAAATGGATGGAGAATTAGATCGACAAACTAATGATGATGGTTGGGGTCCCGGTGTTATTCTTAGCACATTGGGAGAACAATTAACATGTGTTGAGACAGTCATCAACTCCACACACCAGCCTAAAGAAGCAAAAAAGCAGAAAGAGTCATTGAGGAAAACAGCTGAAAGGTTAATGAAAGAAAAGGGAAAGAATGAGGGGAGTAGTGGTAATTGGGGAATAATTTGGCAGAATAAGGCTATGCAGGCAAAAGAGAAAGAGGAAGAAGCCAACTCAGCAGCAGCAGGTGCAGGTGTGATAAGCGGGGTGAGACACAGAAAGGAAGCAGATAAGCACGCAGGCCGCAAAGCTAAATTTAATCACTGGGTGTGTTTATGGGAAACTGCAAAACCACACATGAAGAAAAATAGGTCTCAGCCACCTCCCTATTCTGCCTCAGTCCAGACTCCTCCCTCGGCAGGCATATATCCGGTACTTAATATCTCTGGTGGAATAATGACTATTGGAGAAGAACCGCCCGTAGCTCCAACTCCCATAGATACCAAGCATTTTTGCCCAGGAAGCTCCTCTCTGTCGGCGACACCCTCAGCTAGTAGTAGAGCCCCCTCTTCCATCTCCCATTGTTCTGGAACCGGATCTGAGGGCCTAACTGACCCATTTGCGAGCGCACCATTTGCGGTTCGAATGAACAGACAGGAACCCACTGAACAACAATTAACTGATCTAGAAGCAGCATTACGCAGCTGCTTAAATGAACGTAGGTCAGTGGTCCAGGTGAATAATCGTGTTGCGTCAGCCCCTCTTTCCCGGTCCAACCCATTTGCCAGCACTCCCGTCGCTGTTAAAGGAGATCTGACCGCTACTGCAAAAACTGAGCCTGGCACTTCACCAAATGTCACAGTTAACATGTCTTTGGTGGGCCGTCAGGATCCGGAAACACAGATGAGTTTAGCCCACGTTTTTGCTGACACTGCTACCCCACCAGGCGGGGGAAAAACTGAGGATACTGATGATGAACTCAGTGACCTTAACAATACACCCCCCTCTACCCCTCACAGTTTAGGATATCAGACTAGATCTAAGGGCCCTGTGCCTCAGCCTCCAGGCATGTTTCCCCTGGTCCAGACTAAAGCGCAACGTAGACCAGTGTATCAACCTTATTCATTCGGAGATGTCCAGGCCCTAGTGGACAAACTCCCTGACATAATGGAGGGAGGGAATGCCTGGTTAGCTGGTTTGGATAAATACACAGCTGGACAGGACCTCGCACTGGGAGATTTTAGAGCTATTATAACTAGGTGCACATCCCGATCTCAGGCAGCGGATCTGGAACAAAATGCGGGTACTACCACGCATGAGAACGAGGTGCCACTAATGCAGGCCTTGAGGTTTATTGGACCGGCCCTGCGCAAACAATTCCCACCCAAAAATCAAGGCACCTTACAGAAATTTAAATGGGAGGAAAAGCAAAATCCCACCCATTATCTAAATCAGGCTGTTGAAGACTGGGTGAACCATACAGGTCATCACCCCAGTAGGACTTGTTCACAGAGCATGTGGTTTAGAAGGGCGGTGCTGAGGGGCATTCCGGAGTCAGTAAGCCAGAAAATGGAGGATAATCCTGATTTGCAGGACTGTGACTTTGCAATCTGGAAGAAACATTTGATTTTTAATCTTAACAAAGTGCAGATTAAGTCTGATGATAAAGCGGAGAGCGTCGAAGATTTACAGTTGCAACTGTTGAAGGTTCAGCTGCAGAAAGCGAAAAACGACCTGGGTGGAAAAGGTGACAAGCCTAAAAAGCAGCTTGTGGCCGCTGCGGCTCCCCCTCCTGGTCCAGTTGCCCCTGATTTGTATCCGAACCCGTGGCCAGCTGATCCACAGCCCCCCCAGTATGGTGCTTATCACTCACCGGCCCCTTATGGGCAGAGAGGTTCCCCATTTGGAGGAAACAGAGGTGGTTTCAGGGGAAGAGGTCAGATGAGAGGTGGTAGGGGAGGCCAGATGTATGTTTGTTTCCGGTGTGGACAACCTGGACACTGGGCTAAAGCGTGCCCTTTGAACCCGGCTGCTGGAAGAGGCAGGGGAGCCCGTGGTGGGCCCTATCAGCAACATGGCCACAGAGGTGGACCTCGTGGTGCTTTAGTTGAAGTGCCCCCGGCCCCACAGATGCCTGTGATGGGGTGGGAGTACTACGAGGGTGGTCCCCAGCTATAGGACACCCCACAGACTGCCCAGGACAGTGAAGGGACAACGGCGGACCCTATGCTGTCCGTAACTGTAGATAAAAGAAGAAGCAGCTTTTTAGTGGACACTGGAGCTACGTACTCCACCATTAAGGATGTTGCTCGTGAAAGACTTACTGACAGAGTGACTACAGTGGTGGGCATATCTGGGGAACCTAAAACTCTGCCTTACACCGTGCCTCTCCCCACAACGGTTGGAGATCAGACTTTGTTACACAGCTATGTTTGTTCAAAACAGGCGCCTGTGAATTTACTGGGAAGAGACTTGTTGATTAAATTAGGAGCCACAATACTCTGCTCTTCACAAGGCCTAACTGTGACTCTCCCTACTGGTGTTGTGCTTCCCTGTTCTAATGGGCCAGAGGGAGGTGGTCAGTTTCTGCTGCAACCCTCCTCCTGTTTAGCGGACTCTGCTGACATCTACTGGGCATTATTGGAAGTTGAAACACCTGCTGAACCAGGAGTTTGGACTGCTTTTCAGCAATGGCGGCCGTGGCTCTCACTCCTGCATCCTTATGTCCCTCCCCCTGACCCACCTCATGTTACACTGTTTTATGACAGGCATGACACCACCTGGTACCAGCACATGTTCCAGGAGCAGTGTGAGGGGCGGGCTTGGTCTTTGAACATGTCATGCATTTTTGCGGCACCGGAGGGAGTGGCAGCAGCGGTTACTTTTACAACAGATCAATTACAGTGGTACATGATGTCTGATGAGGCAGCTCCCCATGTGTCACTGGCCTTACATCCTGGACACCAGGCTAAGGAGCTGGGTGGAATGGTTAAACGTTCCCTTGCGGCCACTGACTGGACACCTACAAAACTCCCACAGGTTTTGTTTTCTCCATCTACCAACACATACCAAATTTTAAATGATTGCTTTAATTCCTCAACACTGCAACATAGAGTGGTCAGCGGGTCACATGGCAGAGAACACACAGACCACTGTGATGCTGCGCCTTTACTCGACTCTCTTCCAGATTGTTTGTGGTCCCTTGGACCCACAGATGTAGGTTTAGTTGATGTGGAGCCAGTCTCTTTTCAACTGTCATCTGCTACCCCTTTGTGGCAGCCTCAGTACCCACACAAACCGGAGGCTGAGGCTGGGATTGCAGAAACAATTTCTGGTTTGGTCACTGCCGGTGTCCTGGAGCCCTCCTGCTCTAAGTGGAACACGCCCATCCTACCCGTTGAGAAAAAAGGCACGGGGAAGTTCAGAATGGCACATGATTTGAGAAGGATTAATGCCTTACTTGGCACTCCTACTTTGCCTGTGCCTAATCCTTATGTTGCCTTGACCAACCTCCCACCATCTCATGCCTGGTTCACCTGCATTGACTTGGCTAATGCCTTTTTCTGCCTCCCACTTCGTGAGTCACTGCGTGACATTTTCTCATTTACATTTAGAGGCCGACAATGGCGTTACACTCGCTTACCACAGGGATTTGCCCTCTCCCCAGGTCTGTTTAATCAGTGTTTGAAAGAACTTTTACAAACCTGCCCACTACCATCTGACTGTATGTTAATACAATATGTGGATGACCTTTTGCTGTCTGCTCCCACGGCTGACATCTGTTTGGAGGCCACCAGAGTGGTACTTCAACACCTGGCCAACACAGGTTTTAAAGTGAGCAAAACCAAACTACAGATTGCAAGAAAACAGGTTTCTTTTCTAGGCCGCATGGTCTCACAGTCCGGTATTTCCTTGTCCCCAGAACACAGGAACTCCATTTTGCACCATCCAAAACCTCTAACTGTAAAAGACATGTTGTCATTTTTGGGCCTGACTGGTTACAGCAGGACCTATGTCCCAGACTATGTTGGCCTTACTTCCCCTTTGCGCGCTTTGGTAAATGAACAAGGCATGAGAAACCTCTCCGCTCCCCTCTCATGGACTACAGAAACAGAACAGGCGTTTATAAAGTTAAAACAACAGCTTTCTGTCGCCTCTGACCTTGCTGTGCCAGATTATGCTTTGCCTTTTCATCTTGATGTTTCTGGAACTGGAACCCATATCAATGGTATCCTGTTCCAGAAAAAAGGGGGAGAGAGAAAAGTGTTGACATATGTAAGCGTAATGCTTGACAACACTGAAAAACGCCACCCACCGTGCACACAACACGTTTCTGGACTTGCAAAAATCATTCAGAAAACAGCACACATAGTGATGAACCACCCACTAAAAATTTTGACATCACACAGTGTGGTGGCCTACGTCTCTTCACAGGCCTTCACACTCACGTCACTCAGGCAGAGACGCCTCAGTACCATTTTGGAAGCACCACACATCACCTACTCACATGAAGGCATAAACATGGCTGATCACATGGGATCAGGGGAACCACATATGTGTGAAGAGGTTGTGCAGGTACAGGAGAAAATCAGGCCAGATTTGCAGGCAGAACCTCTAATGGATGCAGAAAAAGATTGGTTCACAGATGGATGTTGTTTCAGAACTGAAAGTGGAATGTTGAAGGCTGCATGGGCAATAGTGGAACAGACAGACATGAGATGGAAAACAGTGAAGGCAGAGCAGTTGACAGGACAACAGTCTGCACAGAGAGCCGAACTGAGAGCGGTGATTGAAGCCTTAAGGATGGGAAAGGGACAGAAAGTGAATATATACAGTGATTCAGCTTATGCTGTGGGAGCAGTGCATGTGGAGCTCAAGCAGTGGCTAAGAGCTGGTTTTTTGACAGCCAGCGGAAAGCCTATTAAACATGAGATGGAAATGAGGGAATTAGCGGAAGCACTGTTGTTACCTGTTAAGGTGGCAGTGGTAAAATGCAAAGGACACAGTGCCGGATTGGATTTAGTGGCATTAGGTAACAAACAGGCCGACTTAGTAGCTAAGCAGACAGCTGGTTACTTACCCTCCCTGATTATGGTAATGGACCCAGAAGCCACACCCCCTCCAGAAAGACCACCCATACAACTAGGCCTAGCCACAATCAGAGAGTTACAGGACAAAGCCAGCCCCCAGGAAAAATCATTATGGGTAACAAGAGGGGCCACAAACACAGACGTCTGGCGTGGCCCAGATGGAAGGCCCATTCTACCGCCAGGGGTCAGACAGACAGCAATGGAAGAGGCACATGGAGTGGGGCATGTGGGACCTGCACAAATGATGAGAAATTTAGCCGTCTGGTGGCACCCTTATTTAAAAGACATGACAAAATACATGGTTAAAACCTGTAAGGAGTGCAACCAATTTGGAATCAAGCCCGCCTTCAAGCCAATAGCAGGGTACTTCCCCATCCCACTTTGCCCAGGGAAAGAAATAATCATTGATTACACAGACATGGTGGACAGAGTAGGTAGTTACAGGTACCTGCTGGTGGCTGTGGATGCATTTTCAGGTTGGCCAGAAGCCTGGCCGACAGCAAGTGAAAACAGTAGAACTGTGGTGAAGTGTCTGATTAATCATTATATACCACAGCATGGGTTTCCCGAGGTCATAAGGTCGGACAATGGTTCACATTTCAGGAACCACGATCTGCAGAGGGTTGAAGCCGCATTAGGTTTGAAACATAAGTTTGGCTCAGTTTACCACCCCCAGTCCCAGGGGAAAGTGGAAAGGATGAATCAAACTCTAAAAACTAAATTGGCTAAAATCTGTGCACAGACCAAATTAGATTGGGTTAAAGCATTGCCTCTTGCATTAATGTCCATAAGATGCTCAGTAAATCAAACCTCTGGTTACACTCCATTTGAGTTGGAGCATGGCAGGCCTTTTCCTGGCCCCTCCTCTCGCCTGTTAATGTCGGATGAAGCTGATTCAGACCTCGATCCGAGGACATATTATAACATGCTCCGCAGTTTTGTTGCCCAGTATTCCTCACAGGTCGCTGAAAGAAACCAGCAAGAGCTGAAAGAGGCGGCTACACCTGGAATGGACTACGTCCTCCTGAAAGTCACAAAGAGAAAGTGGGCTGAGCCTCGCTGGACAGGCCCTTACCGCATAACAGAGCGGACCTCCCACGCTGTCAGGCTCGAAGGTAAAGGTGACACCTGGTTTCATTACACACAGTGCGCTGCTGCCACCGAACCAGGAAGAACCTTGAGAGAGGTGCAGAAGGACCTGTCAGAAGGAGCTGCAACAGCATCACCAACCACTTGAGGGAGCCAAAGCTCAACCTACAAGCCGGCTGGTTACAAAAGGGGGTGTTCTTCACACTGAACTAAACATTTTTATTTTTTTATTTTTAACATCTTTTATGACTTTGCTTTTATATTGGCTTGAGTTTTTAAGATTTACATTTTACATTGCAATAGTTTTAACCGCTGAAAGCTCATTTAAAGTTGTGTCACTGATACTTTTTGTTGCTCTTTAACTCCTAGAACACGCCCTTGGCGAGGTGGGGGAAACTGGACCACCTTTCTCTGCCCCATCATCCTCTATTGGACGACATCCAAGCTAAGTAAACATGTCTTGGCCCTTTCCCCCTGAAATGACAGGCAGGCAAAGATGTTGCGTCTTTGTTTCCTTCCTGGCCCTGGGTCTCATTCCCATTGGCATAATCCTGATCTGTGAAGGGCCCCCGACACTTCTGACACCTTCAAGTTCAAAAGCTTCGCCCCTTTCTGAAAGTCCCAATCTGACAAATGTAGCCCCTAGGGTCTTGCCCACCACTTCCTCTCCAGTTTTGCCCACGCCCGATCCAGTTAGAAAGAAACGAGACACGGTTACCTCCTGTACCCCAAGCACGACTAGAATGATTACTCTTTGTGTCCCCAACAATAAAAGTTGGGTAGTTGAAATAGATTTCGCTAGCTTCCCAGTCACTCCCGTCACCAAAGACCAAGGGGGGGATCTTTTTAACCTGGCAGTACATCTCTCCTCCTCAGTGTGGTATATAACCCTGGGAGGTTGGCATCAGTGGAAGTGGTCCAGTTTAGTGTCAGAAACGGACCTGGATTGGTCAAAGTACTCTAGGGGTCAGGCTTTGCACTGGAGAAACCAAAATATGCTCAGAATAGCAAAAAAACCGGATCTTTCAGGCTTAATTTTTACCCTAAAGGATCTGGCCTTGACCTCCTGTCAACAATTTATAATTGCCCCTTGGACTGATCGCACCGCCCTGTATTGGCAAATGGAAATATGCCCTAGCGTTGCTGCAGTTCCAAGCTCTGTAGTTAAAGATGATAATCCCACCTTTAATGGCCCTCCGGTGACATATACAAACGGGGGGAGAAATGGCCGAATACGCATTGTAGACACAAATAAAATGTCTAAAGATGACCTCTTCCAAATTCTAACTGGTATTTCTGGAGCAACAAACAACTGGTTACTACTAGCTGAACAAGCTGCTGACACGACGGCTTCCGACTGCATAGTATGTATGGGAGCCCGCCCCACTTTACGAGTTGTACCGGCGCCAGTCAATAGTGCATGCCTCCTGCATCTTATGAACAATACAAAACGAGGTCATTGCTCATATCTGGAAAATCACTTTCCTAAAACTCAACGCTCAGTCTCTAATAAACCACCTTTCTTTTCTTCAGATGTAGCTGTGAACAATTTCACTTGTATTAACCTGACTGGCAATGCAGTAAAACTAGGTAGCTTGAACTCTTCTTGGTGCACTGAGATGACTGTTATGAAACCAAACTTCCGACCTACGGCTAGGGCTGATTTGTGGTGGTGGTGTGGCAATAACAAGTTATATGATGGTTTCCCTCGGGATGCGTCAGGTCTTTGCGCTCTCATAACTCTTATTTTACCTGTTTTAGTCACTCCAGTGGATCTCTCTATAGAAGTACACGAAGTTAGCCTCCCATCCTCCTCTGAACGCCGCTCTAAACGTTCTCTAATCCCAGGTTCAGCTCATAATCCAACCTATATTGATGCTGTAGGTATACCCCGTGGGGTCCCCGATGAATATAAACTGCGAGACCAGGTTAAAGCAGGATGGGCCTCGATACTTTGGATGGTTGAAATAAATGCGAATGTAGACAGAATTAACTACATTCACTTTAATGTGCAACTGTTGGCTAATTACACTCGAGATGGTTTTGAAGCTGTGCATGCACAGTTATCTGCCACTTCCCTAATGGCTTTCCAAAACAGGGTCGCAACGGATTTTCTCCTCGCAGAAAAAGGCGGAGTCTGCAGCCTTTTTGGTCAGGAGTGCTGTACCTATATCCCCAATAACACAGCTCCTGATGGTTCCCTCACTAAAGCTATTACTGGTCTCACAGCTCTTACTGTTAAAATGAAGGAACACTCGGGCGTTGATACTGCCATGTGGGACTCTTGGCTTAACATGTTTGGCAAATATAAGGCCCTTGTAGCTTCCATCCTAGTTTCCATCTCAGTTTTTGTTGCTATCCTAGTCACCTGCGGTTGCTGTTGTATTCCATGCATTCGATCCCTCTTCCAGAGACTGATTGTTACAGCTTTCACTCCTGAGGATAAGGATCTCGCCCGGCAGATGCCTTTATTGGCTAGTCAACTTCCCACCTCCTCGCCAACGGATGATGAAAACTCTGATCGTGAGGGTGACGAACATTATCGTCTTTCTCTTGTTTAAATGCTTCTAGAATGGTTGTTTCTCTGTGGTGTTTTGTATTAGGTTTGTTATTAATTGTTTCCCTCACCCAATTCCTATTGAAGGATATATCTGGTTGAACTGTGTCTGGTCGGGTTGTGAGGGTTAAGCGATGTTCTCAGGGTCTCCGGACTTAAGCCTGAGCGAATATGTACTCTCACAAATGGATATGAATTGTTTTATTCCACACCCATTCCTCACATTTTACCATATTCACTTTTGAATGTCCTTAGCAGTTACCGTTCTGAGTTTATTTTACAGTTGATTTATTCTTTCACATTTTCACGTTTATATCTCTCATTATTATAGTATACTCTGTACTCTCCACATTTTTATCATTACTTATGCTTTTTGGTTGCTGAGTTACAGGAACTGTTAATTTTGTGTCACTACCCTGGTTGCACTAACTCGTTGTATCCGTGTGTGCAGGACAGCTGTTACTGCTTTCATCGGGAACCGAGACTGCTTGCAGCCGACCCCTGGGCAGGGTGGTGCCTGGACTCTTTTCTCCTCATCTGCAATGACAGATAAATACAAATGATAAGACCCGAGGAGTTTTTCGAGCCAGGCTTCGACACGTCTCTGTGTTCCTTTGAATGTTACTTATTTTTGTGTGTTGACCCATTTAAGATGGGTCAAAAGGGGGATTTGAAGAAAATATAATCTGATCAAACATTATTCAGCTTTAAATATTGTTCAGCTTTAAAGTTACTGTGCAACTGTGTAATAAAAATGTGCTCACAGCTTTAAAGTTACTGTGCAACTGTGTGCTCACGACTTTGGCCTTGAGAGCGATAAGAAGCGATCGCCTCATCCTGCAGGCGAAAGATATCTGCAAGCGAAGAGACTAGAACACTCAAGGCCGCTTTCCTTTTATGGAGTTGTTTTTCTGCTAATGCAGCACTTTCCTCACAACCCCCTCCTTAGGTTTTAGAGAATATATACCCATCCTCACAGCAAAATATTAGGAATCTCTTGATGTGAGCTGTTTTTGAGAGGTTGTCTCTGTCTCAATAAAAGTTCACTGATTCCCCCATCTGCTGCAGGTGTCCGGTTGTCTTCATTCTCCGCCAGCCTGGTTAAGTCAATTCCTCCTTAACATCTAAAAGAACCTATTTAATGAAGGAAGACGGGTTCACTTTGTGTTTAATATTATTCTATTGCTGTTGTTGTTTTTTTTATATCCTTCAGTAGCAGTGTGTACACCTGAGACTGTCACCTGTCTGTCCTGCACTCTCTCTCTGTTTCTTTCTCTCTGATTGTGGAATAAAAGTATGAACATGTATTTATAAGTCACACTTGTGTTTGAATCCTGCAGCTTATCACACATTTGATTTCTATGTGTGACACCTGCAAGTGTCCAGAGTGAGGACAGACTGAGGGACCCACTGCATTACATCATCTGTGAGGCTTTGCACCCCTGATGATCCACCAGGACAATCTCAGCAGTATGTGAGGAAGAGGAGGAGGAAGAGCCAGCAGCAGCTGACAGATGGAGAGAATAGACAGACTGTTCCCTGTTTGTGAAGGACTGCTAGAAAAGTTTAAAATAACTAATTGTCTGTCCTGAATCAGTCTTATTAGGTAATGTTCAAATAATGTTATCATCCCAGTGTTTTCAGTGTGAGAGAAAGTACTCAGGGCCTTCAAGTTACACACTATGAAAGGCAGCAACAAGTTCAATGTTCAGAAACCTAAAGTATGTATCAGCAGCAGAATGGAGCTAAAAATAAATGTTTGTTTCAGTTCTATGAAGCTTTGAGGATTTTGGATCAGTAGCACTGCTGTGTTTGTTGCATCATATTGCTGTAATTGTTTATATGCTTTATATATTCTGAGCTAAGTTGATCTATAGTGTTACATCATATTCTATAAGGATGTTATGTGTTTGTATACTTTCTGCCCAGTTTGACCAATTTAGCAGACGTCAGCCTGTTTAAAGCTCTGATATCTATTCTGTATGACTTAAAGCAGTTATGACATGGTCTGATTTTCTCACCCAATAAAGGAATATTTAATACATCAGTCTACTCTTCATTTTATCAGAAACATATATATACTATTATATATTGTACATATATTTATTAGTTTCAGATGTAGCCATTCTTGTATTTTGCTTGTTTACATTATTGTATTTTGCACAACTCTGTTGCTTGTGAAGCTCGCACACAAGAATTTCACTCACATGTGCTGTACCAATGTACCTGCACATGTGATGTGACAATAAAAGTGATTTGATTTGAAACAGCTCACAGCTTGTACATTTTCTTTTTACACATGTATGTAAGCATTTGAGCCAAATTTAGTAATGCCAACATACTGAAGGAACAACATTTGTCTCTTATATATGATACACCTATGCACTGTCAATATACATTTTGAACCAGCTGCAGATGTCAGAGTAACAACTGACTGACCCCCACATAAAGTGCGTTACAGTAGTCCACAGGGGAAGAAATAAAAGCATGGATCACAGTTTCAAAGTGCTGCCTAGAAAGAAACGATTTCACTCTTGCCAGTCGCCTTAAATGATAAAAATGGACTGGTCCAACTTAAAACCAAGGGCAGTAACAACAGGTTTAAAATAAACCTCCAGGGGTTCCAAATGAAAAGAAGAGGACTCACAGGGGCCACTGGGTCCAAACACCAACAAATCTGTTTTCTTTTCATTCAAATTTAAAAAGTTTAGAGCCAACCAAGCTTTAATGTCATCTAGGCATGTCAAGAGAGGTTTTATTCAGATGCCATCCTTCGGCTTCAGTGGCAAATAAATTTGGCAGTCATTCCTATATACTTGTCTTTGAGTGAAGATTTAAGGTGGTAAGACATGTAAATAACTGCAACTTGAATCTGTACTGAAGCTCAGTATTTGACAAAGAGTTCATGTTCACTGCTGTAATACCTAATAATGACTAATATAATAACCATAATATTGGCCATATTATATTTACATTACCAAAGTGATATGACTTTAGTCTCATGAACAACATTAGCTAATTGTTATTTACTAGCTAATCTTAAATGACTGTTCAGTACAGAAATGAAGCCCAAAAATCATGTTTTACTGTCCTGTGGTCTCAGCCTCAGATACTTATCAAATCACACAAAGCTCTTGTAGAAACAAACAAACAAATGAAAAAAAAAAATGTTCTCCTTCATTTCTGTCAAAAAAAGTTGTATGACACGTTTCCAGCTGTTAGTATCATAGTTGCTAGGCAACCTGGGAAGCGCAACGGAGACTAGAGCCCATGTGTTTGCAACAAACTTGCCGTTTATTTTACAAATCGAGCTCAACACTGCCCCTAGCGTCCTGGAGCACTTCCGTTGTGATTTGGAGTTTGCATGTGTTTTGAATTTTGTACGTGTTTTGCATTTTGCACGTGTTTTGGATTTTGTACGTGTTTTGGATTTTGTACGTGTTTTGTATTTTGCATGTGTTTTGAATTTTGTACGTGTTTTGGATTTTGCACGTGTTTTGGATTTTGCATGTGTTTTGGATTTTGTATGTGTTTTGGAATTTGCATGTGTTTTGAATTTTGTACGTGTTTTGGATTTTGTATGTGTTTTGGAGTTTGCACGTGTTTTGAATTTTGTACGTGTTTTGGATTTTGTATGTGTTTTGGAGTTTGCACGTGTTTGAATTTTGTACGTGTTTTGGATTTTGCACGTGTTTTGGATTTTGTATGTGTTTTGGAGTTTGCATGTGTTTTGAATTTTGTACGTGTTTTGGATTTTGTATGTGTTTTGGAGTTTGCACGTGTTTTGGATTTTGTACGTGTTTTGGATTTTGCATGTGTTTTGGATTTTGTACGTGTTTTGGATTTTGTATGTGTTTTGAATTTTGTACGTGTTTTGAATTTTGTACGTGTTTTGGATTTTGTATGTGTTTTGGAGTTTGCACGTGTTTTGAATTTTGTACGTGTTTTGGATTTTGCATGTGTTTTGGATTTTGTACGTGTTTTGGATTTTGTATGTGTTTTGAATTTTGTACGTGTTTTGAATTTTGTACGTGTTTTGAATTTTGTACGTGTTTTGGAGTTTGCACGTGTTTTGGAGTTTGCACGTGTTTTGGATTTTGCACGTGTTTTGTCTTTTGTACGTGTTTTGGATTTTGTATGTGTTTTGGAGCTTGTACGTGTCTTGGATTTTGTACGTGTTTTGGAGTTTGCATGTGTTTTGGATTTTGTATGTGTTGAGGAGTTTGTGCGTGCTATTTGGAATTTGTAAGTGTTTTGGAGTTTATACATGCTTTGTCTCTAGGGGCCACCGTAGGGAATTGAACTGAATTAAAGAAGATTTATAGGAGACAAAGTAAGTCACAGAGTGAACCAGGGTATTATAACATCTTACCCATAAAAATAAAAAATTGCATTAACCAAAAAATCTGTTGTCTGAACCTGTAATTTTGTCTCATTTAAAACATGTAAAAATGTCAAATTAGAACAATCTAACAGCAGAAATAAAAATGTTTACATGCTGCTTGAAAACATTGTTCTGTGAATGATATCTACTGTATCTGTGCTGTTGATGCCTTTTGAAAGCATTCCTAATAGCATCTATCAAGTAATATGCCTTGCTCAATGGTTCATGGAAGTATTAACAGTTTTGGTAACTGACTTTGTAAATTGAAATTCTACAGCCTTACACTAGTAAACGCTTGTGCTACACACGGAAGACAGGTATAGTCAGCTCAGTATCCAGTGGGAAGTTTTCTCTTTGGCATCCACAGATGCAACACCTCATAACTAAATGGTGCAAACAGAGGTGAATCCACCTAAGCAGCACTTGTACGATTGCCCCCCGGCTCCAACTCCCAGTAAACTGAAGACAGATTCAACCATCTGTGTGTTGAAAAATATTAATGAGTCCACACCGCATTTTCTTCTTAGTAATAGCCATGTAACAATAGAAATATAGAAACAGTAATTAATCAGATTACTAGTTACTGAAAAAAGTAACGGCCGTTATTCTCATCACTGATAATGACACGATTATTTGCATTTCCACTACTTATAAACTAGTGTCAGTATTTAATGATCAATATCCACAAATAAGAATTGGAAATAAATGGCACTGGATAAGCACAAATCTGACTGAGAACTTAAACTTCACCTTCATTTTTCTGTCTGTCCTGCTCACATCTCCAATGCTTGTACACGTTGTCATTAGCATGTCTTCACTCAGCCACTCCACATTGGCCACACCGCTTTACTAACTAAAACGCCGGTGTCGGCACGTAAGGACGCCGTCACAACCCGTCAACGACACTGATTAACGTTTATACACTGTAAAAACGATAACTAGCAATTGTTGATTTCACTAAAGTTTTTAAATTAAACTGACTTAGAAATAAAACTTTCCATTTACAACCTAAAAAAGCTTGTCTACCCAACAAATTTCTTTCATTGTTGTCCTAACTAAGATTTTCTAGACAGCATAACAAAGATTATCAACTTTTGAGCAGAGTTTCTGAGTCAAGTTGGGAACCAGTGGGAAACCCCGTAGATGACTGGCACATGTGGTCTGAACAAGTTTGAACTAAACCAAACGGACTTTCAACTGAGCCTGAGCAGACCTGAGCTGTGTGATAGTGGTTTACCATGTGTTCTAGACTAAAAACCTCCTAAGAAAATTTGAACCATCGTGGCTAGATTTGGATGTAAAATGCAATTTTTCGACCATTGAGGATTTTCACTTCTGCAGTTTTGGACAGGTGCTGGAGCTGCCGACCATTTACCCTAGCAGGTAAGCTAACTACATGTGTTATTAAGATTTTCTACAAGCGCCTAGGCTGCATCCTCCTGAGGACCCGGGAGGATGGAACTAGTAAAACACTGAAAAAGGCCAACTATAGCATTTTTAAGTTATCTAAGTGACTTAATTGACCCCCCCCTTGGCTAGCTATCGAGCTGGTGGGTAACAGACGTCTCCGAAAGCGTCGGAGCACTTTTGCAAGTATATGTTGTCTTAATAAACTGAACAGATATTAGCAATTTACACAGCTACATTAACGCCTGAAAATATCTTAAAAGTTTATTTTGTGACCCAGAAAGAGTAATATTAAAACTAATTCCACAGATAGAATTTGCACATGCGCAATAAGGATCGGGGAGTCCGATCCGTAACTTTTTTCTCTCGTTTTTTTTCTACATTATATTGAAATGTTTCAATATTGCAAACATTTTAAGAGATGCTTATTATAAGGAGGACGTATTTCTCGGACGCATTTAGAGGAGTCCACTATGAATTTGGGCAGCCTTCGTCGCGCCGCTGTGTCGTAATCGGGCTACAAGCAGCCTCTGAAGGTTTTAGCTCAGAGAAAGACTTCAGTAGATTCATTGCTGGACATCTCTATAATGACTTTACTGTGAAATGGGAAAATGTTGTATTTTGTTTCTTTCGAAGGCAAAAAAAAAGAAGATGTTTACTTTATAATAAACTTATTAGTTATCTTAGCTAAATTTTATTTTCACAAATGCAAATACAGTAACAAAAAACCTAATTTTAAACATTACTATAATGATGTTTTATGTTACATAAAATTGATTAGTGGATCACTTAACAAAAAGGCTATGAAAACTATTACCATTTGTAGTAATTACAAATTATTTGAATGTATGTAATTCTTTGTATTACACCCCCTGGCATATGTTAATTTTGTTCTGATTGTATACATGTTCTGTATACTGTTTCTTAATAAAGTTTAATATTAAAAAAAAAAAAGGTTTTAGCTCAGAGTAGTGGCCAGCGCAAAAAGTAATGTTTAATGTTAAACACTCTGAAATTCAGACAGACATCACTAAATGACGGTATCTCACACTGGCTTTTTACAGCACTTCTGCCATGGTAAAACTTATTAGCTTATTACCCGTTTTGTAACCAGTTTCAATGTTATCTTTGCATGAAAACGTTATGTTAACCTTGACAACAAACTGGGCCAAGCACGCGTTGTCATGGAGACTCTTTCATGGGTCGGTGTAGGATATGTGCGCCAATTATATGACAGTGATATAAGTAACTTGCATATTGTCTAATATTTGTCTAATATTGTTTTTTCACTTTTTCAATAGTCACCGTTTATCCGGTGCAGCACTGTTACTTTAATGTTTAAAGCTGACTTGACAGTTTGTCAGCTGTTGTAAGATTGCCTAATGTACTGTAAGTTAATGTCACACGCAAATTAAAGTTGTACTTCATGCTCTGTATTATAAGATTGCTACATTTTCAGAGCTTTTTACATAATGGGGAAGGAGACAATATTAAAGGAATGATTGTGTGTTGTTGATGTATACTGTGTTACAGATAGTATTAATTTTTCTATAGTTATTGCATTTTTTTATCATAGTAACAAAAAAATGTTTGAATTCAAGCTTGCATTTATGTTACATGTCATGTATGTTATCAATCATATACTTGATATAGTAGACAAGTGGTCATATGTAAGTTAATATGATTCCTTACATATTTTTTTCATGATGTCTCTGGTTTTGGCTTGTTGATGTATTCAGCTCCTGCATCTATGGATTCCTTCTGTGTGTTAGATATGGATGTTTTATCCCATTGCAAAAGTGCTTTTGGCAAAATTGACTATGTCTCTTGTGTTTCAGGGGTGGATTTCATGCAGTGCCGATTTTGCAAATTCACAAGCTCCAGTCAAGAGACTCTTTTGAAACATTTCCGCCTTCATCACGGACAAGGTGCACATTGGCCATGCATTCACACAGACTTTGTATGTGTATTTAAAACACCTGGAGCATTACGATCACACCTCTCAAGGTCACACTCAATAGTAAAAATCCACAAAAATTCCACATTTCAGTGTGAACATAATATATATTTGCATATTGATACTGTTTTTTGTGGAGGGTGTTTCTATTCCTGTGCAAAATGTGTATTCATGAGAGATTTTTGAAGTAGGTTTTGCGGTTGATAACACAGTCAGGCATATAACATGGTGCAGACTGTACAAGGCAGCTACCCAGAAATTTTCTGTGCTGAATAAATGGCAATATTTTGGTTATTGTCTTGTTTAGATATCTGAAGAATTTCATCGGATCACAAGCAAAGACCTCCTGGGGACGTTCAATGCATCCCTGGACAAATTTGTGCCTGGCCTGCTGAAACTATACCGGTCTAAGAAGGGAGCTCTTGGTGAGGAGATGGAAGACATCTTGGATAAACTTGATGAACAGGTAAGTGCTCCTTTACCTGACATTTTTAGAAGAGAGTATACCTTTGTCATAACAGAAAAAAATGTTGGCTTCAGCCAAAACACATCAATGGAAATGAATGTCATCAGTCATTACTTTGTTTTTATTTGGCGGTATTTTATTTAATTTGTAAAAAGAAAGTAAAATTGTTAAAATGGTGTTTTGTTTTTTTAAGTTTTACATGTTGCTGGGCCTGATCTGTATTTTATTTTCATTACTATAAGAGTTCTGATTTTGCATTGTGTGTAGGTACACCACGTTACTATACTAATTTAAATGTCTGTTTTCCACTGAATACTCTTTAGACATCTGACATTGTGTCCCACCAAAAGACAGCAGCACTGAGAGGCCTGCCCATTTTCCTCGGAGAGGATGCAACACAGGTTTTCCTGAAGTGCTTAGTAAGTACAAAAAAGTAATGCAAGAAAAACTAGTTGCTATGAGATGTTTTTAAAAGATGATTTAATCCAAAATGGAAATGTACACTTCCTCAGTGCAGTCCAGATAATTTTATGGTGAGGATTGCAGTTGTCATAACTCTCGCTGCTTTTTTTTCTGCTGAGGAGCACCTGGGCATTGTTAGCGGGTGTTCAACAGCAGAAAATATTTTTGTACAAAACTCATCACAAGGTTGGTTGGTGAAAGATATTGTGCCGTTAATTAAAGGAAAATAAGCTTTTTCTTTTTAAAACCTCCATGAGTCAAATGAGCATCATGGTATAGAGGTTAAAGTTAAGATCTTTAGAAATGTATTTTGTCTTTAATTTTTCTTAGCTTTCAATAATTCATATTTTACTTTTCTTCTCTTCAGGACACTGACATTTTGGAACCAGTGTTGAACGGTGCATCAGTTGCCATCCTCACCATCCTGCAAGATGACGATGCCGATACGTCTGTGCGAGAACATGCTGTTGTGTTGGAAGGGGACATCGTGCTACATAACATTCCAGACCTCTCTACTGCCTTGGCATACCTCTTTGGCCTTCTGTATGCCCTCAACATTGATTATCCAAAGCAGATGAGTTTACCTTTGAAGCAATTCAGGGCATCTTTTTTGAACTCGGTGGCTCTCGATGCTCACAGCGCATAAGGTCTCTAAAAACAAAGCTTTTGCTGTGACTGTTAACGGGGAAGCCAGACATGAGTTTAACTTGTTCTTAAACATGTTCAAGTGCATTGTAGAGTCATGTAAAAAAACAAAACAAAACCCAGTAGTTCAACCCATTTCCCTCTATATAATCGTTCATTTTACCTGATAGTTCACTGTTCATTGATGGTAACATTTCTAATAACTTTTGACTTCTGTAGTTCATCATAGTGAGCCCATGTAAAATGTCAATGTCTGGGTACAAAGGCAATTGTTTGTTGCACTACCCTATTTAGTGTGCAATAGTTAAGTTAAGCTTTTACAGGACAGTCAGGGTGTGAACGTGAATGACTAAGCTGCTGGACACTTTTCTTTTTTTCTGGACTCTGGAATTTTAATGTCTCTGCTGGGGTGCTCAAAGCACCCTAAAGAAACTGGCAACACGTTTTTTTCTGTTTGTTTGCTTTTTTACAGAAATTCACCCCACTGCCCATGACCTTCTGAAATATACTGAAAGCACTGTTGAAAAAAATAAATACGTTTTTACATAACATTCAGTTGTGCTTTGTTTTATTCTATATCTGTTTGAGTGTTTTTTCAAGTACGATAACAGCATACATTTTTCTTTATTAATATTGGTAAATTTTCAACTCACTGGAGTAAGAATTGTATGATTATTCAACAAGAATATCTGTGTTTGGTGAATTTAGGAATACATGTTGCAGGTTATGGATGCAAGTGGAAGTGGTCCTCTGTGACATGACCACTGGGACAGAAGACTGGGCAGCTGAGCACTCCTCTGAAGCAGTACAAAGTACAGAACTAACTGAACCTCCATCCGCTATATAAATGTGATATTAAAATAATATTAATACAAGAAATACAAACTTCTAATTCTAATGATTTCACAAAGCTTCAAATAGCTCCATGTGCTTGCTGATTATATTGTAGATGGATGACGTTCCTTACACACTTGGAAAAATGAGACATTAAATTTAAATGAGATGTCTGTTCCCCCTGATGTAACCCAGCTCTGAAATAATTTGTCCAAAAACAACAACAAAAAAAATGGTAAATGGTAAATGGCCTGTATTTGTATAGCGCTTTTCTAGTCCCTAAGGACCCCAAAGCGCTTTATACAACCTGTCATCCACCCATTCACACACACATTCACACACTGGTGATGGCAGGCTACATTGTAGCCACAGCCACCCTGGGGTGCACTGACAGAGGCAAAAACCGCGTTAGCTTGTGGAAATCTGATGTCAATAATTAATTAAATGTGTCAATAATTAATTAAAATGTGAAATACATAAATAATTAATTAAATGTGTCAATAATTAATTAATTACATGTGTCATAACTATTTATTTAATTAATTAATTCCAATTTTAATTAATTATTGACACATTTAATTAATTATTTAATGGTGTATTTAATTAATTCATTATGGCAGTCCTGGCGTTCCATAGTTTAGAAGGTTGCATGTGTATTACTGTTAAAGTATACAATCAAGAGAGAGTTTCACTTGTTTGTTTTTGGAACTTTGTTTAAAGTTGTAACTTTCACTGGTGTGATATCTCACCACTAGATGTCAGTAGAGTACAGACTGCAGTCAGCTGAGTTCTGTTGTCTTACCCCCTCTAAAGTGCATAATCCTAGCAATGGTGGCTGCAGGAGGACGAAAAACTGTGACTGGTTGATCCATATGGAGTGCAGGCTGTCAGTCTGCTCTTTACCTGAGCTCTGAATAGAGCTTTGTTAGTTACTGAAGGCCATTTCTGTCGAATGACAGTGATACTGAGCTGAGTTGCTGAGTTTTTCCTGAACTTCTTTTGTTGGTAAGTGCTGCTGTTTTTGTCACTGTAAGCCTCTGTTAGCTGGTGTTAGTAAAACTTTCATTGTTGGACGCTTAGAGAATAAATCCTCAAATGATGTGCGGGTATCACACTGTTTACCAGAGGGAAAGTGTGATTTTCTTAGGAGACTCAGTGATAATATTAGCTGGCAAAATGTTAGCTTATAACCAGCTGGTGTTGTTGTTATTAAGCCAGGTCGTTGTCAGCTGTCTGGAGGGTCACATGTCTAATCTTCTGACAGTAAATAACTGCGAAAATGTCTGGAATCGTTAATAAAGACATTTGGGACAGTTGTTAAATTGTATAACTCTCTCAATGCTCTCTACCTGACCACCTAAAATTGAGCCTTCTGATAATATGATGTAACTGAGATTCATTATGGTCAGCAGAATTTCTTTTTATTGCTGAATGTTGGAGGCACTGCCTTTCAAAGCAGAGACGTCGCCCCGATAGGATGATCGCTCTGCTGCAAGGCTGACTCAGAGAGCAAGTTTAGAATAACCAGTTAACCTAACACATATGTCTGTGGGTGTGGAAGGAAACCAGAGCACTGAGAGAAAACCTACAGAATTAAAAGGGAACAGATGGGCTGTGGATCTTTGTGCCCTTTACCACCATGCCAAGTACCAAATAATCATATAGCCCACTGTAGAGTAGCCAAATGTGGTAAAAGATATTAATTATTTTTCATGTATTAGTATTAGTAATGTTGAAAGACACATGTATATTTAACAGGAACAGGCTGTATCACCTTTTTTTCTTTTTTTTTCTAATAAAATTCAGATTTGTTTTGCAGCTCTATATAGATTCTTTTTGGCCACTAAAATGCTCAAAAATGATATTTTGGGAGCACAGGTTGCTCACCCCAGAAGTGGAATAGCTACTTCTGAGGAAAAACGTTCTGATTTGGCTTTCATGAAGACCAGAAAACAAAGAAACCCGAGTCTGACTACATGATTGTCCAACAATCATAATATTCTGGTTGTAAGGAAATGTACTCAAAGGAGAGTTCATGTATAAACCAAGAAGAATAGTGAAAAATATCTGATTTCAAATAGTGGGTTAATCAATGGAAGAAAAAAATGTAAGAAATTTAAGCACAGAAACAACTTGTTAAAATTGTGTGTGTGTACAGTGGGGCAAAAAAGTATTTAGTCAGCCACCGATTGTGCAAGTTCCCCCACTTAAAATGATGACAGAGGTCAGTAATTTGCACCAGAGGTACACTTCAACTGTGAGAGACAAAATGTGAAAAAAAAAATCCATGAATCCACATGGTAGGATTTGTAAAGAATTTATTCGTAAATTAGGGTGGAAAATAAGTATTTGGTCACCTCAAACAAGGAAAATCTCTGGCTCTCACAGACCTGTAACGTCTTCTGTAAGAAGCTTTTCTGTCCCCCACTCGTTACCTGTATGAATGGCACCTGTTTGAACTCATCATCTGTATAAAAGACACCTGTCCACAGCCTCAAACAGTCAGACTCCAAACGCCGCCATGGCCAAGACCAAAGAGCTTTCGAAGGACACCAGGAAAAGTATTGTAGACCTGCACCAGACTGGGAAGAGTGAATCTACAATAGGCAAGCAGCTTGGTGTGAAAAAATCAACTGTGGGAGCAATCATCAGAAAATGGAAGACATACAAGACCACTGATAATCTCCCTCGAGCTGGGGCTCCACGCAAGATCTCATCCCGTGGGGTCAAAATGATCATGAGAACGGTGAGCAAAGATCCCAGAACCACACGAGGGGACCTGGTGAATGACCTGCAGAGAGCTGGGACCAAAGTAACAAAGGTCACCATCAGTAACACACTACAACGGCAGGGAATCAAATCCCGCAGTGCCAGACGTGTTCCGCTGCTGAAGCCAGTGCATGTCCAGGCCTGTCTGAAGTTTGCCAGAGAGCACATGGATGATACAGCAGAGGATTGGGAGAATGTCATGTGGTCAGATGAAACCAAAGTAGAACTTTTTGGTATAAACTCAACTCGTCGTGTTTGGAGGACGAAGAATACTGAGTTGCATCCCAAGAACACCATACCTACTGTGAAGCATGGGGGTGGAAACATCATGCTATGGGGCTGTTTTTCTGCCAAGGGGACAGGACGACTGATCCGTGTTAAGGACAGAATGAATGGGGCCATGTATCGTGAGATTTTGAGCCAAAACCTCCTTCCATCAGTGAGAACTTTGAAGATGAAACGAGGCTGGGTCTTCCAACATGACAATGATCCAAAACACACCGCCCGGGCAACAAAGGAGTGGCTCCGTAAGAAGCATTTGAAAGTCCTGGAGTGGCCTAGCCAGTCTCCAGACCTCAACCCCATAGAAAATCTGTGGCGGGAGTTGAAAGTCCGTGTTGCTCGGCGACAGCCCCAAAACATCACTGCTCTCGAGAAGATCTGCATGGAGGAATGGGCCAAAATACCAGCTACTGTGTGTGCAAACCTGGTAAAGACCTATAGTAAACGTTTTACCTCTGTTATTGCCAACAAAGGTTATGTTACAAAGTATTGAGTTGTATTTTTGTTATTGACCAAATACTTATTTTCCACCCTGATTTACGAATAAATTCTTTACAAATCCTACCATGTGGATTCATGGATTTTTTTTTTTCACATTCTGTCTCTCACAGTTGAAGTGTACCTCTGGTGCAAATTACTGACCTCTGTCATCATTTTAAGTGGGGGAACTTGCACAATCAGTGGCTGACTAAATACTTTTTTGCCCCACTGTGTGTGTGTGTGTGTGTGTGTGTGTTTGTGTTTGTGTTTGTGTTTGTATAAGCAACTGGTGTGCTATGAGGTACTCTGACCTCACCACTCGGTAGCATATTTCCTTTAGTATGTTGACTAAAACCACAATATGGGCAGATAAAACAAGGAGTCATTCTGACCTTCATCTACAGGTGGATGATCTAAGATCATTTAATCACATAAAATAAAACTCAGTGAATTGTAAACGGATGTAAATAAAAGCTTGAATATGCATTTAACTTATAATGTGACCACTGTTTGTTTTTAACAATCGAATGCTCTCTGCTCTCTCGTCTTCAGCTTGTTCAGAATGCTGCAGCCCGACTCTTGACAGGCACTCGTAAACGTGACCATATTTCCCCAGTCTTGGCTCGTTTACACTGGTTTCCAGTATGTTCTAGAATTGATTTTAAGATTTTATTGCTTGTTTGTAAGTGGATTAGCTCCCTCGTAGCTCTCTGATCTTTTAACTAAAAACACTGCAAATAGAACTTTTCAGTCAGCTGTTACATTGCTTCTGATTGTTCCTAAAAGCAAACTAAAGCACAGAGGAGACCAAGCGTTTGCCTGACCCTTTGGAGCAGTCTGCCTCTTCAAATTAGGACGTCTCCACCACTTTAAATCCCGTCTGAAAGCACATTTCTACTCCCTAGCTTTTAATTGTGACTGAGTTTTTGTTTTGTTCTCTTTAGGTGTGTTTGTTTTACTTTTTGCTTTTATAGCACTTTGGTCAACCTCTGTTGTTTTTAAATGTGCTTATAAATAAACTGATTGATTGATTGATTGCTTGAATACTATAAAGTGTGTGAATGGGGGGGGAAATACATTTTGGTTGTGTTGTTATGGGTGTTCTTCAGTTTATTTCATACAAAGGATGAATAATGAAGAAAAATATTCTCGATGTTTGCATTTTTATTGTTAAAAACATCTCAAGATGGTGCTCAGGCACATTTCCATAACAGATGGTGTAAGATCTTCATGCAGTACTGGTGAGACGATCGGTGGGACAGAAGGTTAGGCAAGTGGACACTCCTCTGTGGAAGGAAAAATGGAAAGTGTAAGGTGATCAGTGCACAACATCACTGTATTCCAAGCTGTTTTTATATAGAACTTCACCACCAATGTAAAAGTACCGCTTTTAGGAAGAAGGACAGTATATTCAGGAAGGATGCCGGTCTGCAAGCAGAACTGCCTGAACTTCTCATCCACCTCATCGCTGAGGTCCAAACTACGTCCTGTGAAACCACGTGATGTAAATCTGCTGCAGTGGGTGTAACTTTGCTAAACGGTTTACTGAACACAGCTAAATGCAACTTTACCAAATAGTCTGTTAATGACAAAGGTTTCATTCCCTCTGGTGTTGAAGGAATAGGTCAGGGCGTACTCATCATACTTCACATCAACCATAAGCATGTCACTCACATACCCCCAGTCTGACAAAAAGGAAAAAAGCAGAAGAGAATATGTGAAAAAATAATACTGGATGATGATGATGGAAAATTATTCGTTTCCTCTCTTTGTGGGCGTACTCACGCCGACTCTTGTATGTGAATTTTCCAGGCACCTCGGTCTTGTTGGCTAAATTCTCCATTTTCTGACATGTATCATTACTGTCGCAAAGACATCGCATTAATCTCCAGTGTAAATATTTTAATGCTATTCAAATGATATTTGCTCTGTCTGTCCTCTCGCACTCACATAAGACTGAAGAACGACAACTCAAGACCTCCATCTTCAGTTGGCGTAATGATGGCCGTGCTGGTCTTCATATTGGCTTTGACAAACCACTGGCCATTAGAGCAAATTCCAGTCCGGTACCACTTACCTGCCATCTGTGGACACACAAATGGAAAGCATTGAGAATTAGACAGAAGCACAAGAGCTGTTTATTGTAACACAGAATATAAATCCAGCGTGAAACATAACCACATAACATAAACGGTGAAGTCATTATAAAAGTAAATTGTGCAAAGGTTAGCCTCCCGTGTAGACTGCTAAACTGTCTTGGGGGGGGGGGGGGGTCCCTGCTTATCCCTGTTAGATAACCTCCAGTACCCCCTTTCCATGGCCCTAAGATAGAGACATGGTTATGAAAATAGATGGGTGGTAAAATAAAAATGATTATCAATGATTCTTACCGCCTGTAAATCAAAGTCTGCCTGAGGTAGGATTTCAGAGGAAGAAACCATGAGGGAGCACAGTACCACTCCCAGAAGGGTGTGAAGTGAAGCCATAGCTGCTGATAAGTGGTGAAATGATGATGGAGGAGATCGCAAATGAAGATCTGGAAGTTGCTGTCCGGTGACTCTTTATATAGAAGAGTGAGATTATCTCCCCACCAACAGCTGCACTTATACAAACCCCAGGTTCTGTGACGGCTTTGAACACGTGACATTTTATGCAAACACTTGGTCAGTTTCATAACCACAAAGTTTATTCCTGCAGGGGCAGAATTGTATCCACTGTGTGAGAGGTGAATGTCAGACAGTTACCAAGAAAAACAGTAAAAAACACACAAACTAAACAAAAAAACTCAAATAACAGGACATCTAAGTTCATATCATAGAAATCACAAACTAAGGAGCTGCAAAGTAGTAAAGTTATAGTTACATGATTCATTTATAAACTACGTTTCTACTTTTAACAACGTAGTAGTTGCCTTCCAGTACTCTCTGTGGCGGAGATCACAAAATCAAATGCACCTATCAGCATTTGCGACAGTCGCAGAGACAAAACACACGCCCTGACAGAGATATTAACCTGAGATGCTTTCTTCGAAAATGTGGTTTGTCTTTTAAGGCTTTAATGTCTCATTTTACCCTCATTTGTCTAAAAACTACTGTGCAGTGTGTACCATCCCCAGAGTAAAAAGAAGAGCTTTGTTCACACACAGTTCAAACATTTTTTTTCCAAAGCTGACTGATTAGGAATCCCAAAGTTGGCTTTCCTCATAAGTAATACACGGTCTCACATGACATGATCACTCCTACAGGAAGCAAAGTAAATGTACTATCATTTCATTTCACCTGTAGGGTTGCCAACTCCCTGAAAAATAAATAAGGGACACCTCGTGGCCAGGGCCGGGCAACCCAGTTCACCCTTCCCAGTGTGGTGAATTTTGTAGCTCTTTTTTTTGTGTGTGAAATTATTTTTTAACCATTTGACTTGAATTTGATTTAAGCAGATGCATATTCTTTGTGATATGACCATATGTGAAACAAATGATCATTTAGCCATTTATTTTTAGCTCAAAATGAAAACATTAACACAGTAAAACAGGTCTCTTTCTTAAACAGAAGCCTGTCATGCTTAACTTTTGAGAATATAAGTAAATCTTTCTTTAAAAGAACTGTCCTGCTTAACTTAAAATTATATAAATTAATAGAAAACAATAGAACGAAAAATATTCTTGTAACAGTGCACATATGCATTTAGTACAAATGGCTTCAGCTGAGGTATTATTTCAGCTTTTCTAAAGCTAATCAGCTGCTCCTGTTTGTAAACCCACTTGTTCCCATGATTACACATCATAACTCATCATCATTATTAAAATATGTATTACTTTTATGTATTAGTCATCTATTTGTTGTAATCATCTATCCTTGCAGTTGTTTATTACACAAAATAAATTATATTATCACACTTCTGGCCACATAGCGCTGATATTCACTGCACATGCCCATATTAACCTTAACCAGAGGGTTTAAAAAAAACAAACCAGTGTTTACATACCATATCTGCTTCTGCCTTGGCCTGGCGGACAAAAAATTGGTAAAGGGTTCCCCGAGCTTTCATGCCCCTCATGTTCTTCATGTGCCCACCAATAGAAGCATGCCTATGGAAAAAGTGCGCCGGCACACAGTGCAGTGCGCTTTAAAGGTGTTATCGTGCATTTTCCCAGCCAGGTGTTTTCCTTTTCCCATTCCTCCCTGTACTTTTGCAGCCTTTTTTTCTTTCTCTGAGCGAACAAACATTGCTGCTCTAATGCTGGGCTTACACTGTGCGATTTTTGGCCCATTTTGAGACGATTTTTGAGTCGTGTAACCGATTTGGTGATCGGCCCGATTTTGGCCTTCATCGTGCATCGTTTAGTATACGTGGGGTAACGAGAAGCCACCACAGCCGCTCACACTGCTCACGCGCAAACACGTAAACTTCTGTGAAAAAGACGGAGCAGCACGGCTGTGCAGCGTGTGATCTGGACACCAGCGATGGAGGCACAACTTGTAGAACTTTGGAAAGCTCATCCGAGCCTTTTCGATGTGGCCTCACAAAATTATCACGACCACAACAACCGTGAAAATAGTTGGATCTACACTGCTGCTCAATCACAGCTGCCTGATCAATGTTTTTCATTAGCAATTTAGCAAAGTTGGTGGTGGTGGTGTGTCTGTGTGAGTGAAAGAGAGAGAGAGAGAGAGAGAGCGAGCGACAGATTTTCTGTTATAACCTTCATGTTATGGAGGCACAGTGTGAGCACTCAGGTCGCATCAGAGCATCGGGCCGTATAGTGTGAAACCCTGCATCGTGACCTACCAACTTCTAACCCCTGCGAGTCAATCGTGCAGTTTGAGCAGGAGCTGAATAACGTGACTGAAAAAAATCGCACAGTGTCTGCCCAGCTTTAGGTGTACTGTCGTCCGAGACTTGCACTGCAGTGTCGGCGTTTGTTTCCCTGTTGGCCATGCTTCTTGTTGTGGTCATCTGTTGTCTTCCGGTATTTTCTCCGTAAGCGACCTTTCCTCGACCAATGAGATGAGCGGTAATCTGAATTGTCATACTCGAATTGTCATAAGTGTGCTGTCAGCTCATTGGTCACAAAGCAGGAGAGGGGCTGGGAATTATGTTTTCAAACAAAGCGTTAATTCCATAAACATTTATAGACTACTTTTGATTCTCACTGTATTACGGGACAAAGTGCGTCCCTTATTAGCTCAATACGGGACGTGTACTTTTGTTTCTAAATACGGGACGATTCCGTTTTTTAAGGGACGGTTGGCAACCCTATTCAGCTGTGACATGATGAAAAACAGCAGAATAGCTAACGCTAACAAATGGGTGTTGAAATGAGAATGTTTCATTTTCTGCTGTTTCATGGGTCAAAAAGGGCGTTGAACCAACCTCACTGGCCGAATGTGCTGCCAGTGTGAACAAAAAATCCTGAACTTTCAAATAAAGTCTTGCTAAGCTAAGTCGCTAAGCTAACTCTGTAAATAAAAGACATCGGTGTGACTGAAATTGTTAGCTTAGGCACGAGTAGTTCATTTTTCTAAGGAGCACTGGACTGTTGCTGCACCAGTAGGCAAAACACCCATAAACAATATATTCATATAAACTGCTACTGTTATTAAGAGTAAACTTTAATCAGTGGTCCTTTGGCAAGTTAATTGTCCCGGCTTAGTCTACAGCAAATAGAAATCTTAAGGTCGAGACTGTCAACTGTTTTAATATTACAGTACACTGAGCACTGTGTTACTTTGTGTGAACTGCTGCTACTATTGTTGTGCAGTATCTGCTATGTGGTTAATCATATAACCTTTTGTACACAGCAGACAGAGTCTACATCCACTTTGTCCATCTGCTAAATAGCTTTAAAAATTGGTTAGGGAAGTGGCTTTGATTATAATACACTATACTGTGCCACTGTCACAGGACAGAGATCCACCAGGGAACATCTGTCAGGATGAAGAGCCTTTGCTTCTCTAAATATAAACCAAATACTTGTAGGAAACTTTGGGAAGAGGCATTTTTCCTCATGTTGTCTAAAGTTAAGTTAGCTTGGATACTTCTTACATTCTTGCTCTGCAGAAAGCCAAAGAGTTTGGACCTCTGAAAACATTTCCAGTACAGCTGGATTTGTTTGTAACTTTGGTCACCTTTGTATCATCCCTCAGATTCTTTTATCTACTGCACAGCTTTGAGACCATGACACCACTAGGCTGAGGAGATGTACTAGTTAACGTGTTTTGCTGTTAATGATTTCTCCTGCCTGCATTCCGTGCCAGTTATAATAGATCTTTAATCCTGGAAAACAAATATATGAAGTTTTGTCGCACTAATGGCTCAAGCAATCTGTATGTTTGTCTGTCTGTCTGGTCGACAGTTCATCTGATCTACTTCGGACTTGGTGGGTGTTTTGTTTGGATTCAAATAAACTCTGTGTGCTGTGACAAAATGGTCAAAGTCTGTCACCCCTGTTGCTTTGTCTCGTCTAAATGAAAGATGAACAGTATATCTGCTGCTGCTGTTTTAAAATTAAGGGCTGAACTCCTTGTTTTCTCGACTTACTTACGTACTTTTGCCTGTAGAAAGGGAAACTTGCATGTTTGTAGATACAAATTCAGAACACTGGTGCATTGTTTTGGTCATCTTCTGTGATTATGTATATTTTATATTTTTTTAATTCACAGGTTCTTCTATTATTTTTTGTATCTAAATCTTTGCAAAGTGTGTAGATACAAAGACTTGATAAAAAGAAGGTTTTAGCTGTGCTGTTATGGATGTAATTCAAAGTATTAGTTTAAAAATTGAGTAAATCAAAAGATTTTAGCCATTTCATACTTTTTAATTCTGTGGTTATAACAGCAGGTGGATAAATGCAAAGTGATGAATATAATTTTGTGATATTATGAGCTCTCTTAATAACGAAAGAGCAGAGATAGTAAAGTAAAAAGCAAACTGTCTCAGGTCATCGACGTGAGATTTTCAGAACAGTGAAAGCTCCTCGGTGAGATGATCACCTGGACACAAGGTTAGGCAGCTGGGCACTGCTCTATAGAGAGGAAAAGGGAAAGAAAATGGAAAAGTGATCAGTGCATAACATCACTCTTGATTGCAGTTATTTTAAATAAAACATCTCAGAGGTAAAAGTACCGTTTTTGGGAAGGATGACAATATTTTCAGGCTGGATGCTGCTTTGCAGGGAGAACTGAATGAACTTCTCTTGCACCTCAGCGCTGAGGTCCACACCACGCCCTGTGAAAACAGATGATGTAAATCTGCTGCAGCAGGTATAGCTTTACCGACCAGCAGAACAGGTTAAAATGGATTGAGCAGAGTGTAGAATCAGAGATAAATGCCATATTACCATATAGTTTGTTAACAACATAGCTTTCTTTCCCCTTTGTTTTGATGGAATGAATCAGGGCATACTCGTCATACTTCACGTCGACCATGCGCAAGTCACTGAGATACCCCCAGCCTGACAAAGGGAATGCAGCAGAAAAGGGGTCATGAAATTATGAAAGCAGAAAAGGCAAATGTACTAGATCGTTAAATCGTGCTTCTGTGTGTGGGTGTACTCACGCCGACTTGTGTATGTGAACTTTCCCGGTATCTCAGTTTTTTTGGCCAGATTGTTCATTCTCCAACACGAGCCATTAGGGCTGCAAAGAGATCACTAAAACATTAATTCTTTCACATGTTGTCTTTCATATATATTTATATACAGATATATAGATATATATTCCTATTTATTTAAATGTCCATTGTCCTCATGCCCTCACACTTACCTAAGACTGGAATATGACATCTCCAGATCCCCGTCAGCAGTTGGGGTAATCATGGCCGTGCCCATCTTCATGCTGGCTCTGTGACTGACAAACCACTGGGCATCAGTGGCAATTCCAATCAGGTACCACTTACCTGCCATCTGTGGGCACACAAGAGGAAAGCATCGGGAGTTGAAAACTTTACTGAAGCGTTTTTGAAACACTTTCTGTGATCACCTTTACAAAAAAGTGTGTTTTAATAACTCGCGTAAGCTTTGGAAGACAGAGGGGAAAAAAACACTTCATGTGCGCCTTCTTCTTTTTCTTTGTTTTTGAAGACAGCTACATTGCTTTTGTTTATGAAGGCAGTGAACAAAAGATTTATCACAGCATGAAACACAAAAGTCAAAAAGTGAAAAGCCAAAACCATATAAGCAAGTTGAACATGCATTGCTGCTGGACTTACAAACGATATAGGGAATTAAATAAATACAATGATCATAGAAATAAATATTGTAAAATAAAACATACTAATGTAGCCATTTGTCTTACCGCCTGTACATTGAAGTCTGCCTGAGGTTGGACTTCAGAAGAAACCATCAGAGAGGAGAGCACAGCTCCCAGCAGAGTGAGAAGTAAATGCATGGCTGCTGATGATGAGTGAAGAAATGATGATGTGGGAGAGTGTGGATGAAGATCTGGAAGTGTGCTGTTGAGGTTCTGCCTGACTTCCTTTATATAGCCGAGGGAGATTACCTCTTCCCTCGAGGCCAGCGCACACACACACACACCTAGACAAAACCCGGGTTCGGGGATGGGTTCACCACATGAACCTGCATGCATGGTTTCACAACCATGCAAAGGCAGAATTCAGTGAACCATATGAGAGGTATATAGCAAACAGCTGGCAGGAGAAACACACAAAAACAAATCAAAAATTTGAATAACAAATCAGCTGGGATGTCAGAGAATTGGAAAGCAAATAAAGTAGTAATTAAATTTCAGCTTGAGTGGAGACAAAAAAAAATCTGTTTTGAAACAAAGTACACTGAATCCACAGTGGTAAACAAGGCTAAACTCCAGCGCTTTCTGCGACTGAGACCACAGAATCAAATGTAGCTGTCAGCAGATGTGACAGTAACGCGCACAGACAAAACACATGGCTCGCAAACTGGATTCCTAATCACGCTTCCCTGTGTAGTAACCTGAAATGATTCCCTGGATAAGCTAACAATAATAAGTAAATACATTTGTGGAATCTTTTTTCCACTGCTGTTGAGTGATGAAGAATCTCAAAGTTTGATCTGTTCTTGTTCACTACAAAAGGTAATCAATGGTTCTTCTAACAACCTTTTATGTGACAAGAATGAAAGTGTCACACCATCCATCCACCATCTATCTGGGTCCAGAGTGAACTTGCTTGTTTGATCACTACCCACAGATTGTGGCCTTCTGGTAATTTGGTTAAAACATAAGGGTTACCTTCTTGTGACCTAATTACTGTTGCATTTAGGCCAGATGCCAGTCAGTGACCCCCTGGTAACCTCTGACTGCTAGGGAAACACTAGCCCAGCAAGTTAGCGTGCTGGCTGCCGGATGAAATCATTCCCAAAGATTACAAAGGATTACAAATCACTTTGTGAATGCTTTGGTTGTGAGAAGGCTGCAGCAGTTTCCCATACTTCACATGGAAGATGCAGGAGGTGTTAATGTAACTCCTGTGCTATACAAAAGCTCAATTTGCTGTTGCCTGCATTGTAGGCAGTGGGTGATGTTGCCTACTTTGAGTGAAGGTGTCTCACATTGTTTTCTCTCCCTGGGAAATGCTCACAATGAAGAAGTTGTCCTAATTTAGTCGTCTTGAGTAAGCGTTAGTTTGTGTTTGTTTGCTGACATTTTTTAAAATTGTATTTTAAATTATCCTATTTTTAAAATGCCAGACTTTGATGGACAACTGATCGACATCTGCTCCGCCTCACTTTAACACTTTGTACAGTGCTATAAATGATGCATAAATTATGTTGTTTATCCCCCTTTTTCATCTCTTTATGTGCACTTGGCACTAGTGATGGACACACCAACACAATCTTCTTTTATGTGTTTTTGTTCCCTCATTTAAGGCTGAATAGGTTTAATATTGGTAAGTCTTCCAGTGATATAATGACTTCCCTCAAATGTCTTAAACATGCTGTGAACCGACTGAAAGGAGCAAACACATTTCATTCCTCTGTGTTTCTGGGTGCAGACATGTTTCCTGTGGCCCAAATCTCAAGGCAGTGCTGACTGAGGATGAAGTGTGATACCAACTCAACCCATAGTGGTAGCTGTGGGAGGACTGCCATTAAGGAAGCAACCACAACTGTCCCCAGCCCACCAACTCATCTCTTTTGTGAAGGGACACAGATATTTTTCTTTGTGATTAGATTCCCCCCCCCCCCCCCCCCCTCTTTGATTTCTATTTGTTTTAAGGAAACTGTATTTTTAAACTTACTTTAACCCCTTGCTGAGACTGGTTGCTTAAACCTAGAATCAAGACATCGATACACATCACAAACTGACTGAGCAACAGACTTAATATTAATGTTATTGGGTGTTTTTGTTAATGTTAAGCACAGAGTGGCCTGAGGGTGGCAGCAGAGGAAAAGCTAAAAGTGCTGGCACTGAAGTTACAGGGATGAAATATGCCTTCAAATGGAAGAAATGTATCGGTATAAGAATATTTATTGATGTGCTCCACCCAAAATGTGGATTATGAGAAATAATGCTAATTAGTGAACAGTGTGAAATGAAAATTGAGACTAGAAATTACAGTAGAATAGATGGGGTTTCATTTTCAATTCACACTATATGACTGAGAACAGTGATTTAACTGTTTACATAAATTATTATCTATAACAGAATAATTAGAGAAAGGATTGGCATGTGTGTTTAGATTTGTAGATCAGTGTTGAAGGCACCGTGAGACAGTTATGACCAAAAAACATTCGTTAAAAAACACACACAATAATGCAGCACACTGCAGAGAAGAAAGGCACAAAACGCACATTTTATTGTGTCCAAGGTGATGAACTTTGTTCTTGCTCTAACCATCACATGCAACATATTTTAGACATTATTTTAACATCTTACACTGAGCTAAGCTAGCCTCTTTGTTCTGTATTAGTTAGGCCTCTTCTCACAGATGCAGATCCTTCTATAACTCGTTTTTCTTGCCTTCTTATTAATTGTTTTAATATATCTTTGTTTCTTTTTAAATTTCCAACTTGACCAGTACAGTGGTGTCAGTATTTACTGAGTGCATGTCTGCAGAACGGGTCAAAAGTGACCATTTGCTTTTCTTTGGCTTTCCCTCTGATGCCATCTTAGGGCCAAACCACCTTGCTACTGGATATTAAATTAGTAAAGGACAGCTATCTAGTCTTGAATCCGGCAGTTTTGTTTCTGGTTTATCTTCTTTGATTTGAACTCCAGAATCATTTAATGTTTTTTTTGTATCATTTTGAAGTTTATTAGATTTTTTTGACTTGCATGCAGTGAGATTATTTTTTTTTATAAAGACAACATATTTCCTTCTTACTTTCTGCACGTGTATAAAAAGGCAGGCTATAATGTCTGCAGTCTTCGATTAAATTTTATAAAAGGCACAAAATCCACAGACT